>NC_064571.1:27718200-28018200 GCF_937001465.1 Orcinus orca
GATGTTGGATCTTTCCTTTCGAAGGCAAAGTAGGGTTGGCTCAGGGGAGAGAGTCTTAAACAGAAAAAAGTATCTTTAAGGTCCAAAACAGTATACCACGTATGTTGAGGTGGAAGAGTGCTCAGGAGGTTGTAAGGGTTTGGAACTGTGGGGTGGAGGTCTGCCACCCGTTTGTTTACCTCTCGTAGATCCTGCACCGGCCGATAATCATTTGTTCCTGGTTTCTTTACCGGCAGGAGAGGGGTGTTCCATGCTGACTGACATCTTATTAAGATGCCCAAGTCTAGTAGCCTCTGTATATGGGGACGGATACCGTCTTGGCTTCTCTACTCATGGGGTATTGACGGACCGTTATTGGGGTGGCAGTTGCCTTGAGTTCCACTAGCACCGGGGGCCGATTTTTGGCCATCCCCATTCCGGCAGTTTCTGCCCAGGCTTGAGGGAACCGAGTTACCCAATCTGTAACATTAACTCGTGAGGATGAAGGCTGCTCGTATAATTTATATTCATCTTCTAATTTCATAGTCAATATTTGAAGTAACCTTCCTTTATTATCAGTTATGGTGGGACCTTCTGGCTGAAAGTGGATTTGAGCCCCTACTTTGGAGAGTAAATCTCTTCCCAGCAAAGGATAGGGGCATTCCGGAATAATCAAAAATAAATGGGTTACTCGTCTAATCCCAAGATCTACTGTCCTTCGTGTGGTCCATGAATATTGTTTATTCCCAGTGGCTCCTTGTACCCATGACCTTTTAGCTGAGATAGGACCTTTTGAGTGGAGAAGGACGGAGTGCTGGGCTCCGGTATCTACCAAAAATTGAACAGGTTCCCCCTCCACTTTAAGAGTTACCCGGGGCTCGGGGAGAGGGTTCGAGCCCTGACTTTCCTAGTCTTCTTCTTCCAATGTTAAGATTTTGTTTCTGGTTGGCCTTCCTCCATTCTTTTTCTTAGGGCATTCTCTCGCCCAATGTCCTTTTTCTTTACAGTAGGCACATTGGTCCTTGTCTAATGGTCGCCTTCTGTCTGCCGTTTGCCCTTCCTGCCCATTTCTATCCCCTATATTTCTTCCTCCAACCACAGTGGCCAATATCTTACTTAAATTCCTCTCTTGTCTCTTATCTCGTCTTCTTTCACGGGCTGCCTGCTCTTTCTGCTTTCTTTCTTCCTTCTCTTCCTCTGTTTCTCTTTTGTTATATACTTTATCTGCCTCTTTTACTAACTCCTGAAGCGAAAATCCCTGCAAGCCATCTAGCCTCTGTAATTTCTTCCTAATATCAGGGGCCGCTTGATCAATGAAAGCCATTGCTACAGTAGCCCTATGTTCCTCCGAAGTTGGATCATAAGGGGTAAAGCGTCTAAAGGCTTCCATTAAACGTTCCAGGAACACAGTTGGCGATTCCTGGGGCCCCTGAGTTACTTCCCTTACCTTAGCCAAATTAGTGGGCCGTCTGGCCGCTCCATGGAGACCCGCCACCAGAGCCTGGCGATACATTTTCAGGCGCTCCCTACCTTCCGGGGCATTGAAATCCCAGTTTGGCCTGACGAGTGGGAAACCAACATCAATCTCGTTAGGCAGCTGGGTAGGTTGCCCATTGGCGCCTAATACATTTTTTCTGGCTTCTAAAAGAACCCGTTGCCTCTCCTCAGTCGTTAGGAGAGTCTGAAGCAGCTGCTGACAATCATCCCATGTGGGCTGGTGGGAGAAAACAAGAGATTCTATTAAAGCGGTAAGGGCCTGTGGATTTTCGGAAAAAGTTGGGTTATGCATTTTCCAATTATAAAGATCTGCAGAGGAAAAGGGCCAGTATTGGAGAGGTCTATTCCTTGGACGTCGGGGGGGCCATATTCTCTAAGAGGTAGGGCAGTGGAGTCCGGGGAGATAGCCCTCCGGCTCCTAGTGCCCGCTGAGGGACCCCTTTCTTCTTCCATCATGGATGGTTCCCTTGGTGCCGAGGGCAGTGGAGCTGGGGGTCCTCTAGGTGGTAGGGGATTTGGGGCCGGAGGATAAGGGGGTGGGGAATCCAAAAGAAGCAAATCGGACTGCGGGTCAGGATAAATCGCCTTCGGTGGATCCGGGGCGTCGGGTAGCTTTTCCGTGTTGGGGTTTTTCTTTAAGGCTAATATCTCCGACGCTGCTGATGTGTGCGCGGACGTACCTGTTGAGGAAACAAAGGGCCGGACCCACGGAGGTGGGGAGAGAATTAAATCTTCCCAGACCAAGACATATGGTACTTGGTCTGGATGTCCGTGGGGATCTATATTAAATATCTTAGACTTCAGCAGCTTAATCTTGTCTAATAAAAAGGATCCTTCGGGGGGCCATCCTATCTGAAATGTTGGCCATTCAGAGGCACACAAAGTCTGCCACTTTCCTTTCTTCACCTCTACCGAAAAATTATGGGCTCTGGCCCGAACTTCGGTCCAATGGCTTAGGGTAAGTGAAAGAGTTGTCGTCACAGTTTGTCCCATTGTCGTCCGTCAGAGAAGAAGAATAGACCACAATACAGAAACAGTTAAAACTCCATGAAACACATATACGTATGGGCCACCGCGAGCTCGCTTCAAAACCGAAACCTCTTCAGATGGCAGTTATCACCAAGGGAACTGCCGAAACCGAGTGAAGGGGAGACAGAGTTTGCCTCTCCTTCCAGATGAGCCACCAGGGCGTCCCCTAGGGCTCATGGACGCCGGCTATTAGCACGTCTGCCTAGCCAGAGGTCCGATACAGATTCCATAATAAGCCGATTCTTAACGGCTTTCCTCTGATAATGGCCCACAAAGAACAAGGGACAAACAGACAATCAAGCTCGAGCTTACCTGGTACCTCCAACTCCCGATGTTCTTGTGGTCAGGGGCGAGTGGAATCCCGGACGAGCCCCCAAATGTTAGACCTGCGCGGTCTCCTAGGAGTTTCGACTCGCCCAGGAAACAACAAGAGTCGGAAGTCGATGCAAAACGCAAGAGGTTTATTGAAGGCCGGTGCACCGGGGTTCCTTGGTCCTCACGCAGGAGGTCGAAGAAGGAACCCTTTTGGGCGCGAATATGTCAGTTTTATAGGTTCCCACTTCCCCGTATGTAAATTATAGATTTGGTTGTGTTCTCCTGCTGATTGGTCCTGGCTTAGGCTCGGACCAGAGAGGGAACTTGTCCCCAGCTGCCTGATTGGTCTTTGACAGACACCTTTTTTGTTTATCTCCCTCCTTCTCGGAAGGGGGCCGGACATCCTGGAAATTCACCCATTGTCTAAGAAGCCCCTATTGTCTGGAGAGTTCTTAATCATTAGCTGGAACAATGTCCCTCGAGTCCCACAATATCATAATAAAACTTGGTTTTACTTGATATTAAAAAGTATCTATCCATACCCCTCTATATATTAACCTATAATATATGTGTCTACGATATGAATAACATTCAATCTATTCAAACATCTATAATGTTTTACAGACATAGAATAAGGGCACTAAGAAAAATCTCACTAAATTTGCTTAAATGGCAACCATATGGATTATGGGCTGATGAATATATAATATGATAAAAATAGTTCTCAGAAATACATTGATGTTTCAAGAACTAACTAAAAACCAAGAAATAAATTAGCTAAGCCCTCAATCAAGAAGATAACATGAGAATAATTTTTCCAAGTCATAAAAAGTTTCTGTAACAATTCAGCAGATACTTGGCTTAAAACAAGCAAAATGTGTTCCATTTATTCTCTCACAGTTCTGTCAGTATTACTTAATCTGAGTCATAGTGGCGGCAGGGCCATGGCCCCCCCAGAGGCTCTATAGGGGAATTTTTCCTTGACTTTTCCAGTTTCTGGTGGCTGCAGGCATCCCATCAAATGTGGCCCCATCATTCCAGTGTCTTTAAGTATCTCTCTGCTCCATCTTCACGTTGCCTTCTCCCCCATCTGTGTAAAATCTGAGTCCCTTTTATAGGGATACATGTGATGGCATTTAGGATAATCCAACATAATTTTCTATCTTAAGATCTCAATTTAATCACATCTGCAAATACCCCTGTTTTTTTTGCAATATAAGGTAACATTCACAGGTTCCAGGGATTAGGTTGTGAATATTTTGGGGGGAGACATTTTTCAGCTTACTACGATGCAATTACAATATTAATAGATACACAGAGATATAATACTTTAATTTTAACTGGTATTGAAAATATTTAATATTTACTTTCAAAATATTTTTAATGACCATAGGAAAGGATTAGAAAAATGTTTCCTTCAACTGAGAATGTGTATTTATAGAAACCATCACCATCATTCTTCACTCAGGCACTGTGATAAGACAGATAATGCAAATGAATGAACTCTAAATCTCTGAACAAGTAATAAATGTTGCTAAAAATCTACTGATTCTACTAGAGAGTCAAGGATGTCAAAATATCATCAGGATAGTATCGGTCATATTTTAAAGTCTACACGTTACCCTGAGTCAAGCCTGAGGAACTAGAATTCACTGGTTATGGAGCAGAATTCCATGAGTAGTGGTCATAAATAAGTAAACAAATAAGTTTTTCAAATATCAAACTAAGCGTTCATACTGTTCATTAATCTCACTGAACTAGCACCTGATACTCAGAGAAATGGTCTCAATCTCATTAAGTTGAGGCAGCTGCCATTCCAAAGAAAATAAACAGAGAGGAAGAATATATTCTATCTATAGGAGTATTTTAAAAGAATGCCCATCAGAAGCTCTGCGGTTTGAACAAGTACAAAAATACATCTATTACATTTAACTGGAATAGGGCAGAGTGAATCAGTTTCCCAGTTCTGAAATGTTAAAGGGCAGACATTTCGTTTTATTTCTTCTTGGCTTCTCTACATTAAAAAAATGGTTCCATTCTTGACAGACGGCAGCAGTAGAAGGCCTTGTTACAATGCACGGTCATTCTGGTGAATGACTTTGATTACCCCTGGTCCTGGTGCTGTGAAAATCTGGTAAAACATATAAGAATAATATATAGTATATTTCTTTTTAGTAAAAAAAGGAAAATGCCAGGAAATTCTCTCTTAAAAGAAGAAATATCCCTTCCTATGGAAGTGAGAGAAAAAGCTGAAACATCCTTATTTTACACAAGGTAAATGCTTTAATGAGAAATGGATAATTTTGTTTTTGAAATTTGAAAGATATACTTTCTCTCTCTTGTATTTTTTCTTAACTTAAATCAACCTGAAATTTTATATGAGTATATAATTTATCTTTAATTCTTTGAATTGAGTCTGTTTTAGAATCAACAACAAAAGTTCTTTACAAAAGACTTTTTAATATAATTAAGATTTATAGGACTGAGCTCCATGAGTTTAGGACTGATGTCTTTTGGAAACTTACAGAAATTCCATAGCTTGGAGAAGGATCTGCCCCTAAATCAGTGCTCCATAAATATTGTTGAATGAATTAATGATAATTTATATTTAGTTTGGACTAAATGACCCTTAAGTAAATGAAAATTAATAAAATAAGTTGTTTTATAGCTAGTTCAAGTCTGTTTCACAGTGAGCCCAGTGAATATTAGATAATATATATTCTGCAACTATTGTGATGCATTTCTAAGTGGTATCCTATTTCTCAATAAAGGATGTCCTTGTGGTTAAGTGGCTTTCATTGCTTTAAACAACAAAATCCAGTATGTGAAAATGATCGGTGTTGAATTAGTTCATGGTACACCATTATTAGAAACATTTGGGCTTCCCTGGTGGCGCAGTGGTTAAGAATCTTCCTGCCAATGCAGGGGACACGGGTTCATGCCCTGGTCCGGGAAGATCCCACATGCCGTGGAGCAACTAAGCCCGTGGCCACAACTACTGAGCCTGCGCTCTAGAGACCGCGAGCCACAACTACTGAAGCTTGCGTGCCTGGAGCCCGTGCTCCGCAAAAAGAGAAGCCACCACAATGAGAAGCCCGCGCACCACAAGGAAGAGTAGTCCCCGCTCCTCACAACTGGAGAAAGCCTGCGCACAGTAACGAAGACCCAATGCAGCCAAAAATAAATAAATTAAATAAATAAAATTTTTTAAAAAAAGAAAGAGACATTCAAAAATATGCTGAAGTTCATAGGCTAAAAACCTAACTTGGAAAATAAAAAGTTAGATTGTTTCAGGAAATATACCAGGACTAACATTTATTTGGTGAAGGGAAATTCTTCTTTCAAAACTGCAATACTGGCAGTACTTTGAGCTATCGGCTATTCACTTAAAAGTGAATGCATGTTATATTTTGTTTATTAACAAAATGCACATAAAATATTTCCCCCCCCACACCTAATCACTTATTAATAAGATTTTATTATGATCGTATCTAAAATATTAATTTTATTGATTGTGGTTTTTGAATATGTCTGTTACCCTGTGGAATAATTTTCAAGTCACTGCTAATGTGAAAATGGGCCCAGTCTCATGGTTATCCAAAAATAAGCCCCCAAACCCTTAAAGTATAACACCAGTGACCTTAATTCTTGCATTCAGACCGAAGTATACAAAAGTCTGAAAAACGAGACCCATATTAGAGAGACACATCACACCATTTTAATTTTTTCCAAATACAAATCTAAAACTTTTTCAAATACACACACATATACAGATGGGGGTGGGGATAAGGTGGTACCAGAGAACCTCTTTAAAGGGATAGACCATGAGATTGAAATCATTTCATTGAAATTTTTCTATAAATAAAGAAGACTCACATTGAACTCGCTGCTGCTTTTACATTTTTACTATATATAATATTGCCAACTTTTTCCATAAAATGAGGCATATGATTATATGTATGTTGAAAATGGTATATAGTAAATATATAAGATTTTTTGATAGTTGCTGATTTTAAGAATTTCTTTTCTCTTTCATTTCATGTATACCTATTTCTTACATCTTATAGTTGCAGTTATTTTGACTTTCTCTTGAGATTAACTTAGAAATAAATAACTATATTTCAAATTTTAAAAAATCCTATAAGATTTTTTAAAATAAAATCATTAAAAAACATTTGTGTATGAGAGTCTCCTCCACTGAATATCAGAATGTATGAAAAACCCACTCTGGTACAATTATTTGGAAAAACAGAAAGTAACTTCTTAAAAATAAAATAAAGAAAAAAGGCATAAAAGGCAAAAATTTTCAGCCCCAAAGTAACATATTTGTTAACAAAATTATTGTACAAAACAAAAAAGTATAAGGAGAAATAATCACATGTAATAGCACTAAATAGTCAGTGTTAAGCTTTTGTTTGCCGTCAAATAGATGCATTAGTAAAGTTCTTAAATTGTGTGATAAATAGTAGGAACTATAGGAATGTTTGTCTTTGCTATTGTTTTTGTTATTACGTATTTTATCTAAATTATAAGGTTTTTTAGATTTATCTTGTGTTTAAGGCCCAAAGATTTAGAATATATCATATAGTTATATAATCAGAGAGGTCTCACTAATTTGTATGACATTTTTATTATTCACTATTATCCATTTTCAGAAGGTTTGTAAATTATTCAAATAGAAAACTAATTGGACAGTATACTTCTTGAAAGATATTCTTGTTAACAAACTAAGTTACAGCAACTTAGTCATATTAATGCAATACCCAATGTTTGTAATATTATGGATGAGCACTATGTGAGAAAAATACATTTTAAAATATTGTAAAACCACTAGTAAATACAGAGGAAAAGTACTACCTTTTCTTAAAGTTAAAATTAGAAAACAGAGCAAAGGCAAGTGTTTATATAGATACCCACAAATAAAAGTATTTGGAAAATAATTGAATCTTAATTCTAACTATACATTACATAAGGTATTACATATACATATAAAGTATTAAGTTACATTGAATATTCTAAAGTCATTAGTTTTATAACTTAAAAATTACCTGTGAAATAACAAAGAAAAAGCTCAAGTTATACATGTGATGGAGAATGATTCAACTCAAAGCTCATAGATAAGTTATTTAACATCTGGATGAGGATGAAAAAAAGTCAAAGCAGAATGCAATCTTTGCTACAACCGAGGTGATAATTATTATGGGACTTAAGATGGAGAGATGATCATTTATATCAGGGGATTTAGTTGGGCTTTAGGATGAAGGAGGGAATGTCTGAAATGAAATTTGAGAGGACAATATCGCCAGGGAGAAATTTCGGTAAAGTAGGTTAAACAACTATAGAATGTAGATTAATCAAGGGGGAAACACATACATACAGAAAGCATGTTGCGGAAGTGAAAATAATTGTGTTGAGAATTTTTTTGTTTTTATTGTGGTTTCTAGTTGTTATAAAATGCCCCTAGGAAATTAAATGTGAAATGAAAATTTTTATCACTGGATAGGAAAATAGACTAAATATAATCACTTAACACACAGTACTTTAATGTAGATAAGGCTGCATTCGAAGTGTTTCTCGTGTATTTATTTATTCTTGACAACAGATATGAATATATTATCTCCATTTTACAGATGAGGAACAAAGACCCAGAGACATTAAATAGCTTGCTCAAGTAAACACAGCCAATAAAAGGCAGATGTATTTATTTTACCCAAATAGTCTGACCTCAAATCTGTGCTCTTAACAATTACCCTAAATACTGTTTCTCAAATTTTTAAGAGCAATGTCCTTGAACAAATATAACAACACTTCAAATTCTCATTGTTCTTCCACTTATGAATTTAAGCTATGCCATTTGGATAAAAATTTATTTTTCCAAGAGTATCAAACTTACTAGAAATCTTATAAATATTCTTAAATATTTATCCTCAGTACTCTCTCTGTTGTGTTCTTAAACCTGAATATGTAACATGAGTGGAAAAATGACAAACTCCTTTCTTTGAAGAGTAGGGAACATGCAGATAAATAAGATTATATTTAGAAATTCATCATTCCTTCTCCTGTTAAATGGAAAATAATTATTGATAAAGAGCAGAGTGGTTGTTGCAAGAATTCAGTGAAATAAAATAAAACAAAAGATATGAATAAGAATAAACAATCTGAACTATATATACTATACATGCCAGGTACTAAAGAATATATGGATTTGATTCAAATCATGCTTTATTCTTTCTATTTTTATCTTGGACTATTTTTGTTCATTTACATTGAAAATAAATAATTTTCCAATTATTTATTGAAAAAGTACATGAGTGTACTCGGCAGACAAATTCAGAAAACTTGACAAAATCTGTAAACATTGATTTAAATAAAAATATCACCCAAGAGTTCTTTGAAGAGAGTCACAACAAATGTTTGGGTTCTGAGTCAGCCTTTGGTATTTGTTTTCTTTGACCACCCTGAGATCACTGATTTTAACTATCTTCTGAGGTCTGGAGAGTGAATATTTCTCAGCTGCCCAATTTGTTCTGAAAATGTTAGCTCTCAGGAGAAAGCTTCATCTTTCAGACCTCTTTTTCACATTACCCTCTAGCTGCCAATGCCATGGTGTATATACTCCTAAGAGATGACCCAAAGTTTCTAAGATGTCTTCTAAGTAGCTAGAAGGGAATATCAGAGATAGTCTCTCTCTCTCAGTCACACACACACACACACACACACACACACACACACACACACACACACACACACACGCTTCCACAAACACAGAGCTTGTAGTCAGTAAATTGTAGGTTGGTGTGGTATTTGCAACGCTGCTTATCTGATTTCTTCCTAAAGATTTTAACCTTTACAGAGTATCAATCCTACGCAACGTTGTGAAATAGTCAAACCATGCCTTTAGTGCCTTTGGTCTGACACAGAGTATTGTTCCTTTTTGAAAGGCAGCTTATTCGAACTCTTCTGTTACTCCATGTCCTTCATGTGCTTCTCCTCCTACGAATCCCTCCAGCCTGCCGCATTGACACCTACATAAAGATCTGAAAAGCTCACTCCCGAAAATGTATGTTAATATCTTACCAGCTTCAAAGTAGTTCCTATTTTATGTGTGTTTTGCATTTTCCTATCTTCCATCATCACATGTGCTAGAGCATCATCTTTTGCTCCCTGAACAATCTCAGCATTTTTGACCATATATGTATGAGTTTAGATCTAGACTCCCTATCCTGTTTGTTTATCCTTATGCTAATACTACACTATTTTAGTTATAGTAGCTTTATAATAAATCTTGAAATTATGTAGGGTATGTTCTCTTCCAAAATGGTTTTAGCTAACTTAGATCTTTTGTATTTATATATAAATTTTAGAATCAGTTTGATTATTTCTTTGTAAAAAGACTACATTAAGTCTATAGAGCTACTTGGAGATAACTTCATAATATTGTTTCTCCATTTATTTTAGTTTTCTCTAGTTTATCTCAGCAATGTTTTATAATTTCTAGTCCTCAGCACTTACATATATTTTATCAAATGTATCACGAAGTATTCATGTTTGTTGATGCTACTCTAAATGGTATTTTTAAAATGTTCAATTTCCAATTTTTCCTTGCTAGTATATAGAAAAACAATTGACTTTTGTACATTAATATTGTACTCTGTTTCCTTGCTATACAAATTTGCAAGCTCTAGTAGCTTTTAAAACAGATTCCTTAAGATATTCAATGTACACAAACAGGTCAGCTGTGAATGAAGAGAGTTGTATTTCTTTCTATCCAACCTACACAGTCTTTATTTCTTTCCCTTGCCTAATTCCACCAACTAGAATTTCTAGTTTATTTTTGAATAGAATTAGCGAGAGTGGAGAAACCTTCTTGTGCCCAAACATAAGAGTAAATTTTATAATTTCACCATTACATAAAATATTAGCAGTAGCTTATCCAGTTTAGAAAGTTACTTGTTATTCCTAGTGTTTACTGTTTAGGTCTATGATCCATTCTGAACTAATTTTCTGTTTGATTAAGGTAAAAGTTGAGGTTATTTACCTATTGTTTCATATGGATATCTACTTGTTCCAAAAGGATTTGTTCTAAAAGCATCCCTTTCTCCACTGGCATTTTTGTTGAAAATTAATTAACCATGTATAAGTGTATCTATTTCTTGATATTCTGTTACATTAATCTATATTTCTATACTTACAACAGTACCATACCAATGTGATAAAGTATGTTTAGAGTAAATCTCGGAATCAGGTAGTCATGTGTTCCAACTTTTTTTTTCTCTTTGAAAGTCATTTGGGCTTTTCCAGGTCCTCTGCATTTTCATAAAATATTTAAAATCACTTGTCAATTGCTACAAAAATAATAAATATTTTTCTGCAGTATTAATTTAGATTGTGTTAAATCTATAGATTGATTTATTAATGATGACATTTGGAAAAGTCCATTTAATAAAAAAATTATCATGCCTTCTTATAATCATTATCATACTTCACATAATGTATATAACAAATAAAACATATACAACAAAACAACCTATAGTCATTGGTATAAAATATTATGATCCATCAAACGACAATGAGGTGTTTCTAGAATTTGGGTCAGATGATGACTCAAGGGTTTGTTTGCTGGCCTTAGAAATTATGTGGATAATTGAGGACATACACACACACACACAATTTGGAAATGTAACATAAAATATCGTCTTTTAGAGCAATCTAATAAGAAAAGATACATTCATATCAAATTAAACAAACTAAAAGATTAGGCCAGCAGAAGAAGTCATTACTTTCGTAGGGAAAAAATAAGCATGTATAGATGAAAAGTGATAAGTAAGAGGAATATTGCAATTGTAGTTCTCATTATAATGTGGGAGCTGTAGGCAAGAAGTATTTCAAAGAAACAATGAGCTTCCTGGATTACATACTATGAGTTAACTTTGTCATAGCACAATCGTTTAAAAATCCTAATTCAAACTCATAGTCTTTTGATAGTGTTGAAAATTCATTTGGTGGGAGTATGGATAAATTGACTTTCAATTAATGAAATTACTATAACAATTCCTTTATAAATACTTAAGAGATTTAAGTGTATCCTAGCATTTTTGCTTATTTGGTACTGCTTATAATTTTGCATTTATCCATTATTAATACATGGAACGCATGAGTCAGAAAACACCCATACTCATTAAAGTTAAAGGTAACGTACATAGGCAGGGTTCCAAATTTTATTCTACTGGTAAGTTTGAAACTTTGCTTTTGCCATTTTTCTTTTCTTTTGTAATTGTAATTGGACTTACCTCAGTAGGAAAATGTTTTTTTTTTTTTAACATCTTTATTGGGGTATAATTGCTTTACAATGGTGTGTTAGTTTCTGCTTTATAACAAAGTGAATCAGTTATACATACACATATGTTCCCATATCTCTTCCCTCTTGCGTCTCCCTCCCTCCCACCCTCCCTATCCCACCCCTCCAGGCTGTCACAAAGCAACAAGCCAATATCCCTGTGCCATGTGGCTGCTTCCAACTAGCTATCTACCTTACTACGTTTGTTAGTGTGTATATGTCCATGACTCTCTCTCGCCCTGTCACAGCTCACCCTTCCCCCTCCCCATAACCTCAAGTCCGTTCTCTAGGAGGTCTGCATCTTTATTCCTGCCTTACCCCTAGGTTCTTCATGACATTTTTTTTTCTTAAATTCCATATATATGTGTTAGCATACGGTATTTGTCTTTTTCTTTCTGACTTACTTCACTGTGTATGACAGACTCTAGGTCTATCCACCTCATTACAAATAGCTCAATTTCGTTTCTTTCTATGGCTGAGTAATATTCCGTTGTATATATGTGCCATATCTTCTTTATCCATTCATCCAATGATGGGCACTTAGGTTGTTTCCATCTCTGGGCTATTGTAAGTAGAGCTGCGATGAACATTTTGGTACATGACTCTTTTTGAATTTCGGTTTTCTCAGGGTATATGCCCAGTAGTGGGATTGCTGGGTCATATGGTAGTTCTATTTGTAGCTTTTTAAGGAACCTCCATACTGTTCTCCATAGTGGCTGAACCAATTCACATTCCCACCAGCAGTGCAAGAGTGTTCCCTTTTCTCCACACCCTCTCCAGCATTTATTGTTTCTAGATTTTTTGATGATGGCCATTCTGACTGGTGTGAGATGATATCTCATTGTAGTTTTGATTTGCATTTCTCTAATGATTAATGATGTTGAGCATTCTTTCATGTGTTTGTTGGCAGTCTGTATATCTTCTTTGGAGAAATGTCTATTTAGGTCTTCTGCCCATTTTTGGATTGGGTTGTTTGTTTTTTTGTTATTGAGCTGCATGAGCTGCTTGTAAATTTTGGAGATTAATCCTTTGTCAGTTACTTCATTTGCAAATATTTTCTCCCATTCTGAGGGTTGTCTTTTGGTCTTGTTTATGGTTTCCTTTGCTGTGCAAAAGCTTTGAAGTTTCATTAGGTCCCATTTGTTTATTTTTGTTTTTATTTCCATTACTCTATGAGGTGGGTCAGAAAGGATCTTGCTGTGATTTATGTCATAGAGTGTTCTGCCTATGTTTTCCTCTAAGAGTTTGATAGTTTCTGGCCTTATATTTAGATCTTTAATCCATTTTTGAGCCTATTTTTGTGTATGGTGTTAGGGAGTGATCTAATCTCATACTTTTACATGTACCTGTCCAGTTTTCCCAGCACCACTTATTGAAGAGGCTGTCCTTTCTCCACTGTATATTCCTGCCACCTTTATCAAAGATAAGGTGTCCATATGTGCATGGGTTTATCTCTGGGCTTTCTATCCTGTTCCATTGATCTATCTTTCTGTTTTTGTGCCAGTACCATACCGTCTTGATAACTGTAGCTTTGTAGTATAGTCTGAAGTCAGGGAGCCTGATTCCTCCAGTTCCTTTTTTCGTTCTCAAGATTGCTTTGGCTATTCGGGGTCTTTTGTGTTTCCATACAAATTGCGAAATTTTTTGTTCTAGTTCTGTGAAAAATGCCAGTGGTAGTTTGAAAGGGATTGCATTGAATCTATAGATTGCTTTGGGTAGTAGAGTCATTTTCACAATGTTGATTCTTCCAATCCAAGAACATGGTATATCTCTCCATCTATTTGTATCATCTTTAATTTATTTCATCAGTGTCTTATAATTTTCTGCATACAGGTCTTTTGTCTCCTTAGGTAGGTTTATTCCTAGATATTTTATTCTTTTTGTTGCAATGGTAAATGGGAGTGTTTTCTTGATTTCACTTTCAGATTTTTCATCATTAGTATATAGGAATGCCAGAGATATCTGTGCATTAATTTTGTATCCTGCCACTTTACCAAATTCATTGATTAGCTCTGGTAGTTTTCTGGTAACATCTTTAGGATTCTCTATGTATAGGATCATGTCATCTGCAAACAGTGACAGCTTTACTTCTTCTTTTCTGATTCGGATTCCTTTTATTTCCTTTTCTTCTCTGATTGCTGTGGCTAAAACTTCCAAAACTATGTTGAATAAGAGTGGTGAGAGTGGGCAACCTTGTCTTTTTCCTGATCTTAGTGGAAATGCTTTCAGTTTTTCACCATTGAGGATGATTTTTGCTGTGGGCTTGTCATATATGGCCTTTATTATGTTGAGGAAAGTTCCCTCTATGCCTACTTTCTGCAGGGTTTTTATCATAAATCGGTGTTGAATTTTGTCAAAAGCTTTCTCTGCATCTATTGAGATGATCATATGGTTTTTCTCCTTCAATTTGTTAATATGGTTTATCACATTGATAGATTTGCGTATATTGAAGAATCCTTGCATTCCTGGAATAAACCCCACTTGATCATGGTGTATGATCCTTTTAATGTGCTGTTGGATTCTGTTTGCTAGTATTTTGTTGAGGATTTTTGCATCTATGTTCATCAGTGATATTGGCCTGTAGTTTTCTTTCTTTGTGACATCCTTGTCTGGTTTTGGTATCAAGGTGATGGTGGCCTCATAGAAGGAGTTTGGGAGTGTTCCTCCCTCTGCTATATTTTGGAAGAGTTTGAGGAGGATAGGTGTTAGCTCTTCTCTAAATGTTTGATAGAATTCGCCTGTGAAGCCATCTGGTCCTGGGCTTTTGTTTGTTGGAAGATTTTTAATCACAGTTTCAATTTCAGTGCTTGTGATTGGTCTGTTCATATTTTCTATTTCTTCCTGATTCAGTCTTGGCAGGTTGTGCCTTTCTAAGAATTTGTCCATTTCTTCCAGATTGTCCATTTTATTGGCATAGAGTTGCTTGTAGTAATCTCTCATGATCTCTTTTATTTCTGCAGTGTCAGTTGTTACCTCTCCTTTTTCATTTCTAATTCTATTGATTTGAGTCTTCTCCCTTTTTTTCTTGATGAGTCTGGCTAGTGGTTTATCTATTTTGTTTATCTTCTCAAAGAACCAGCTTTTAGTTTTATTGATCTTTGCTATTGTTTCCTTCATTTCTTTTTCATTTATTTCTGATCTGATTTTTATGATTTCTTTCCTTCTGCTAGCTTTGGGGTTTTTTTGTTCTTCTTTCTCTAATTGCTTGAGGTGCAAGGTTAGGTTGTTTATTCGAGATGTTTCTGCTTCTTAAGGTGGGCTTGTATTGCTATAAACTTCCCCCTTAGAACTGCTTTTGCTGCATCCCACAAGTTTTGGGTTGTTGTGTCTCCATTGTCATTTGTTTCTAGGTATTTTTTGATTTCCTCTTTGATTTCTTCAGTGATCACTTCATTATTAAGTAGTGTATTGTTTAGTCTCCATGTGTTTGTATTTTTTACAGATCTTTTCCTGTAATTGATATCTAGTCTCATGGCATTGTGGTCAGAAAAGATACTTGATACAATTTCAATTTTCTTAAATTTACCAAGGCTTGATTTGTGACCCAAGATATGATCTATCCTGGAGAATGTTCCATGAGCACTTGAGAAAAATGTGTATTCTGTTGTTTTTGGATGGAGTGTCCTATAAATATCAATTAAGTCCATCTTGTTTAATGTATCATTTAAAGCTTGTGTTTCCTTATTTATTTTCATTTTGGATGATCTGTCCATGGGTGAAAGTGGAGTGTTTAAGTCCCCTACTATGAATGTGTTACTGTCGATTTCCCCTTTTATGGTTGTTAGTATTTGCCTTATGTATTGAGGTGCTCCTATGTTGGGTGCATAAATATTTACAGTTGTTATATCTTCTTGGATCGATCCCTTGATCATTATGTAGTGTCCTTCTTTGTCTCTTTTAATAGTCCTTATTTTAAAGTCTATTTTGTCTGATATGAGAATTGCTACTCCAGCTTTCTTTTGGTTTCCATTTGCATGGAATATCTTTTTCCATCCCCTTACTTTCAGTCTGTATGTGTCCCTAGGTCTGAAGTGGGTCTCTTGTAGACAGCATATATATGGGTCTTGTTTTTGTATCCATTCAGCTAATCTGTGTCTTTTGGTGGGAGCATTTAGTCCATTTACATTTAAGGTAATTATCGATATGTATGTTCCTATTCCCATTTTCTAAATTGTTTGGGGTTCGTTATTATAGGTCTTTTCCTTCTTTTGTGTTTCTTGCCTAGAGAAGATCCTTTAGCATTTGTTGTAAAGCTGGTTTGGTGGTGCTGAACTCTCTCAGCTTTTGCTTGTCTGTAAAGGTTTTAATTTCTCCATCAAATCTTAATGAGATCCTTGCTGGGTAGAGTAGTCTTGGCTGCAGGTTTTTCTCCTTCATCACTTTCAGTATGTCCTGCCACTCCCTTCTGGCTTGTAGGGTTTCTGCTGAGAGATCAGCTGTTAACCTTATGGGGATTCCCTTATGTGTTATTTGTTGTTTTTCCCTTGCTGCTTTTAATATGCTTTCTTTGTATTTAATTTTTGACAGTTTGATTAATATGTGTCTTGGTGTATTTCTCTTTGTATTTATCCTGTATGGGACTCTCTGTGCTGCCTGGACTTGATTAACTATTTCCTTTCCCATATTAGGGAAGTTTTCAACTATAATCTCTTCAAATATCTTCTCAGTCCCTTTCTTTTACTCTTCTTCTTCTGGAACCCCTATAATTCGAATGTTGGTGCATTTAATGTTGTCCCAGAGGTCTCTGAGACTGTCCTCAGTTCTTTTCATTCTTTTTTCTTTATTCTGCTCTGCAGTAGTTATTTCCACTATTTTATCTTCCAGGTCACTTATCCATTCTTCTGCCTCAGTTATTCTGCTATTGATCCCATCTAGAGTACTTTTAATGTGTTGTTCATCATTGCTTGTTTCATCTTTAGTTCTTCTAGGTCCTTGTTAACTGATTCTTGCATTTTATCCATTCTATTGTCCATTCTATCTCCAAGATTTTGGATCATTCTTACTATCATTATTCTGAATTATTTTTCAGGTAAGCTGCCTATTTCCTCTTCATTTGTTAGGTCTGGTGCATTTTTATCTTGCTCCTTTATCTGCTGTGTATTTCTCTGTATTCTCATTTTGCTTATCTTACTGTGTTTGGGGTCTCCTTTTTGCAGGCTGCAGGTTCGTAGTTCCTGCTGTTTTTGATGTCTGTCCCCAGTGGCTAAGGTTGGTTCATTGGGTTGTGTAGGTTTCCTGGTGGAGGGGACTAGTGCCTGTGTTGTGGTGGATGAGGCTGGATCTTGTCTCTCTAGTGGGCAGGTTCACGTCTGGTGGTGTGTTTGGGGTGTCTGTGGCCTTATTATTATTTTAGGCAGCCTTTCTGCTAATGGGTGGGGTTGTGTTCCTGTCTTGCTAGTTGTTTGGCATAGGTTGTCCAGCACTGTGGCTTGCTGGTCGTTGAGTGAAGCTGGGTGCTGGTGTTAAGATGGGGGTCTCTGGGAGATTTTCGCCGTTTGATATTATGTGGAGCTGGGAAGTCTCTTGTTGACCAGTGTCCTGAAGTTGGCTCTCCTACCTCAGAGGCAGAGCCCTGACTCCTGGCTGGAGCACCAAGAGCTTTTCATCCACACGGCTCAGAATAAAAGGGAGAAAAAGTAGAGGGAATTAGTAGAAGTATGAGGAAAGAAAGAAGGAAAGGAGGGAAGGAAGGAAGGAAGAAAGAAAGAAAGAAGGAAAGAAGGAAAGAAAGGAGGGAGGGAGGGAGGGAGGAAGGAAGGAAGGAGGGAAAGAAGGAAAAAAGAAAGAAAGAAGATACAGTAAAAATAAAATAAAGTATAATAAAATTATTGAATTAAAAAATTCTTATTTAGAAAAAAAAAAGGGGGACGGATAGAACCTTAGGACAAATGTTGGAAGCAAAGCTATACAGACAAAATCTTACACAGAAGCATACACATACACCCTCACTAAAAGAGGTAAAGGGGGAAAAATCATAAATCTTGCTGTCAGAGACCACCTCCTCAATTTGGGATGATTCATTGTCTAAAGGAGGGAAGGAAGGAAGGAAGGAAGGAAAGAGAGAAAGAAAGAAAGAAAGAAAGAAAGAAAGAACGAAGGTAAAGTACAATAACGTTATTAAAATTAAAATTGATTATTAAGAAAAAAAATTTTTTAAAAAAACCATGGACGGATAGAACCCTAGGACAAATGGTGGAAGCAAGACTATACAGACAAGATCTCACACAGAAGCATACACATATACATTCACAAAAAGAGGAAAAGGGAAAAAATCATAGATCTTGCTCCTAAAGTCCACTTCCTTAATTTGGGATGATTGGTTGTCTATTCAGGTATTCCACAGATGCAGGGTATATCAAGTTGATTGTGGAGCTTTAATCCGCTGCTTCTGAGGCTGCTGGGAGAGATTTCCCTTTCTCTTCTTTGTTCTCACAGCTCCCAGGGGTTCAGCTTTGGATTTGGCCCTGCCACTGCGCGTAGGTCAGGTCGCTGGAGGGCGTCTGTTTTTTGCTCAGACAGGGCGGGGTTAAAAGAGCCGCTGATTCGGGGGCTCTGGCGCACTCAGGCCGGCGGGGAGGGAGGGGCACGGAGTGTGGGGCGGGCCTGCGGCGGCAAAGGCCGGCGTGACTTTGCACCAGACTGAGGCCCGCTGTGCGTTCTCCCGGGGAAGTTGTCCCTGGATCCCGGGAACCTGGCAGTGGCGGGCTGCACAGGCTCCGCGGAAGAGGGGTGTGGAGAGTGACCTGTGCTCGCACACAGGCCCCTCGGTGGCGGCAGCAGCAACCTTATCGTCTCCCGCCTGTCTCTGGGGTCCGCGCTTTTAGCCGCGGCTCGCGCCCGTCTCTGGGGTTCGCGCTTTTAGCCGCGGCTCGCGCCCGTCTCTGGAGCTCCTTTAAGCAGCGTTCTTAAACCCCTCTCCTCACGCACCAGGAAACAAAGAGGGAAGAAAAAGTCTCTTGCCTCTTCGGCAGGTGCAGACTTTTCCCCGGACTCCCTCCCGGCTAGCCGTGGTGCACTAACCCCTTCAGGCTATGTTCAAGCCGCCAACTCCAGTCCTCTCCCTGCGTTCCATCCGAAACCGAAACCCGGGCCTCAGAGCCTCAGCTCGCAGCCCCGCCCGCCCCGGCGGGTGAGCAGACAAGCTTCTCGGGCTGGTGAGTGCCGGTCGGCACCGATCCTCTGTGCGGGAATCTCCCCGCTTTGCCCTCCGCCCGTTGCTGTGCACTCCTCCGCGGCTCCGAAGCTCCCCCCTCCGCCCCCCGCAGTCTCCGCCCGCGAAGGGGCTTCCTAGTGTGTGGGAACTTTTCCTCCTTCACAGCTCCCTCCCACTGGTGCAGGTGCCGTCCCTATTCTTTTGTCTCTGTTTTTTCTTTTGCCCTACCCAGGTACGTGGGGAGTTTCTTGCCTTTTGGGAGGTCTGAGGTCTTCTGCCAGCGTTCAGTAGGTGTTCTGTAGGAGTTGTTCCACGTGTAGATGTATTTCTGGTGTATCTTTGAACTCAGGATGTTCTTCAAATGTCATGATTTATTATGTCCTTCTTGGTCACATAACAGTCAACCTCGTCAAATTCAACTAGGCCAATGTCATTCTTCTAGGAGTAGTAGCGAAGGTTTTATCTTTCCCGCCGGTTCCTAGAGGACCAACCATACTGATATTCCATCGTGCTCTCAGGAAAATGTTTTAAACTTGACTGCAGTTTCCATATTCTCTTAATTTTTCTTTGCATTGTATTTGATATATTTTTCTCAAAAAACAGTAATTTTCTCAAAAAACAGTAATGGTTTAAATGTAAATAATTAAATATACCATTCATTCTTGTTAAACATGTTTGGGAATTAAAAATGACTGTGCCCATTGGCCCCTCTTTTCTGTTAGTGGCTGGTGTAGGAATCAGGCTCTGCATGACTATACAGATTGAGACTGGGAAATGTGAAAGGCCAACAGAAGAAATAGGAGTTAGCAAAGAACATTAATTGTCTTTAATAACGTGTTCTGTTTAGGTTAGAGTGGACCTAAGTTACAGTTTGTCATTTTTATAAGAGTAAAGCAGTTCACTGATATCACATTAGATTATTTTATTTATATTACAGGGCTCCTTACTAGTTGGTAACCCCTGAATGTTGTCTGGCTCATCTATTTCCGTATCACACTCTAACATGGCCAAGAGTTCAAACTGAGTTGCCCCTACCTACCTTTCCATCCAGAAAAGACTTAACACCACATATCTCATTGATTCCAGGTCTTTTACCCCAAAGTCTATAAGGCTATTTCTTAAAAATTCCCTGACTCACTGGTTAAAATATCTATGAATTGAGTCAACTATGCTAGAGACAGGACTGTGGGTTGGAACAAGGCTTTAATTCTGAAATTGGGGACTTCCCTGGTTGTCTAGTGGTTGAGACTCCACACTTCTACTACAGGGGGCACGAGTTTGATCCCTGGTTGGGGAAGATCCCATATGCTACGCGGTGTGGCAAAAAAAAAAAAAATTCTGAAGTTTAAGAGGCTGGGAGCAGAAAGGTATAAGCACCCTTTACATCGTTGCACAATTCCTTTACCTTCCAGAAGTAACTGGCTACTTGATCAAGAGCCTTGAACCTGGTGCGACATAAAGGAGGTTTAGTAGCTCAAACAGGTGGCTTTGGAGCCTCTATCCTTGTCAGAGAACTTGAGGGAAACATGTCTGGAGCTTTAGCATAGATATACAGGTATCCAGTTGCTGACTATGTGTAATGCAGGTACTCTCTTGAAAGAGAGATCATTTTGGTGATCCTCTGCTAAAGCATTAACAAGAAAGAGTCTCTGATATACATCTATTCTTTAATTTAGCATAAAAGAACCTCTTTTATTGCCCCTTTTCATTAGTACTGGTACATAAACTTCAATGTAATATAAGGTTGCCTTTAAGTAGGCATGAACTTTTCACTGCTTCTTATATTTTTCCTTATAACACTGTCTTCTTCGCATTCATTCTAACAGTAGTACAGGCCCCTTGAACTTAGGTCTGCATGTTGCCGAACGTTGTGTAAAAACCTAGTTTATATACAGACGAGAGCAGCAAGATTCTCACACACATGTTTCTTCTCTGGATGTGAAAAATAATTAATTGTCCATTAAACACTCTCAGTGTCCATTACTCCTGGTATGTGATTGTACTGAACAACTCTGTAGTTTTCTGCTTATTGTTTCATCAATTCTCACGGGTGGGTAGGGTTGAAATACAACTTATGTGCAGCTATACTTTATCACTTTTTCACCATTATGAGATTAAAAGGTCAATACCATTCTAAAGGTCATAACTGACAGGTTATTTGCAATATTTTTATAGATTTACAAGAAGAAAAATTAATTTGTTGCATCTGTTCACACTAGAAAAACTGTTTTTGGAAAACATAATTGTAAAAGTCTTTCCTGTAGTAAAGACTCATAGTTCTGCTGTTTTAGGTATGGCTTATAGTCTCAATAATATTGTGGGGTTTGGAATGTAAGTGTAACTAAAGGCACAAATTCTGTGCCTCAGATAATCATAGGATTATAAAATGCTTAAATAGTTTCTACTTTGCCCTCAATTTTATCTTACCTACCTGTCTGATAAGCATCATGTTTTAGCCTTGGTTTCCTAGAAATCAGAACATGAGGAAAATCTTACATATTCAATTATTGTTGGAGGAGTGGTAATCAACTGAAAGTAAAAGTGTAGAAAAAGAGGGATAGGAAATAAAATGTCATGGTTTATCAAACTGAACATAGTTTCAAAAAACCAAGTACGATTGCTCAGTTATGGAACATCTCCATGAGATTACACAGCACCACATAGAGCAGTTCCTTGAAGGAAGAAAGGAAAGACATTTCTGTTAGTTGCTTTCCACCTCCTGTCTCTTGTAATCAAAATCTTTGTGAGGCATTAATTCACCTAAACTGGGCCACTAGGAAGGCAGAAATTTTCAGTTGGACATGAGTCCAGCTCCGGTGGACTGGATGCTGGAGCTGCTGGAGCTCATTCCTTGGAGGGCACACAGGTGGTCATGTCTAATATCCATCCCTGGTCCTTTGGCACCCTGGGACAACTTACGGTGTTCAGAGATGAGAGGCAGTCACTGGAGCCAGGATTTTAAAAATC
Source organism: Orcinus orca (assembly GCF_937001465.1). Lineage (NCBI taxonomy): Eukaryota > Metazoa > Chordata > Mammalia > Artiodactyla > Delphinidae > Orcinus > Orcinus orca. The sequence goes on from NC_064571.1 coordinate 27,740,478, forward strand.
ATTGCCTTCACTCTGGAAGTGAGGGAAATGAATGAGACCCAAGTAACTATGAGTGGTGTATTGACTCGGTCTGTAACAGTTTACCCTTCATGCCAATTAAATAGCATACACTCTTATGATATACAAATCTGTTATTAGTAAAAGAGGCCCTGAATTCTATCTCAAGAAAGAAGGAGCAACTACAATCCCTCAGAATAGAGGTCAATGTCAATATCCTTCAATATATTCCTTGATGTTACAGGTGATCCTAGAATCAAAGTTGATATTTATCTTATACTTCCTTTACCATTCATTCTAGATTTCAGTCACCTTTGGACAACATTTTTATTCTCACTCATTTGTCTGATGGAGTGATGAGAATTTCATCTCTTGAGGCATAAGACTGTTGATAAGAATTTTCCTACTTCTACCACTCAGTTTTCAAACCTTTAACTTTCACCAGACCCTGTTAGGTCTCTTGCTCTGTAGTTCACTAGGACCTAGACCATTTTGATGTTCCAGAAAACAACATGCTGATTCACTATATTAGTGATATACTCATTAGACCAGGGAAGCAGTAAGTAGCATGTAGTCTTATCTACTAAGACACAGGCAAACCAGAGGGTGAGAGATAAAGTTTCAAAGATTCATCCATCTGCAGTTATTTGTGATGTTTTTGTGAGTCTAGTGCTCTGTGACATTAGAGGAAATTCTCCTAATTTATAATACCTGTTATACTTTGAACTTCCAGCCTATAAAAAATGAGGTGTGGTTTTTAGTGGACCACTTGAATTTTAGAGGGCTTGTGGTTACTGTTCTGGTGTTTTTATGTGATATTTTAGAAGATAACTTGATTTGAGTGAAGCATAGAGAAGGTGCTACATGATATTGCAGCCTACCACTTAGGTATATAATCCAGCAGATCTGATGGTAATAAATATATCTGAGGTAGGTAAGGATGCTAGGCAGAGTTTTAAGGGATTCTCTACAACCAGAAGTTGTATAGATAGAGGTGGAAAAGACAAAGGCCTGGTTGAAAATTTGGCATGGTCTAGCGCCACTATGGAAAATTAACTACTATCTTATTGCAGTGCCCCCTCTCTCCCTGGGATGACCAGGGTTTTGGTGATGGGAAATACTCTTAATAGGCAAAGATACAAGCAATACACTTAGATATTCAATATGTATGTCTGATGTGTGGAAATACTCTAAATTCTGTGCTGTGGTAGAGAACTCTGCCATGAGGTTAATGGCCTGAAAAGAATAATGCAAGAAGCGTAGGGCTAAGGAGTTCTAGGGAAAATACATATGGATTATTTAGAACACTTTAGTAAGGGGTGGTTGGAGACTACAGAAAGAGTAAATCATGATTATTCTCCCTACCATGGGAAAGAGGAAGCCATGGAGATGGATGGCTATTCTTACTGATTCAAGCAGCCAGCATTATAGTAGAGAAAGATAGAATCTTCCATTCTAAGCAATTCTGAATATTAAATTTGCTCTGGATATAGATTTGGGCTCTCCTGTTCTCAATTCACACTTTTTTCCAAGAACTAAGTAAACTATACCACCTATACACTGAAGACCCCCAAATTCAGTATTTGGGATCATAGGAAAGGTGGCCATATTTTCATAGAAGATAGTGATGGAGCAGACAAGGATGTAGGAGGACTGTGAAAAAAATGTACAAACTTGGAGGCCAGTCAAGAAATGTGAGTATTTTAAAAAGGAAAAAGAGTTCAACTGTATTGAATGTTGTTGCTAGATCAAATAAAATTAGATATCAGATCTTAGCAAAGTGAAGTCATTTGAGTGTTAGGTGCAAAGCACACATAGAGGTTGGTTAAAAAGTGAGTAGGTATGTAGGTGAAGGCATCCTGAATCCACTAAGAATCTTTACAAACAATTTTCCATTTTCTAGCAATTTTTTTTTACATTTTACACATTGACATCAAGCATAATTTTGCCATATCTTAAATGATGACTGCTAATCTACTTCTTTTTTGTTTTACTAAAACCATTTACCCTTTTATCTCCTTCACTCCTTACTTCACTGACTTTTGATCTAAAACATAAAAGGGAATATATCATGAGTCTTGACCCATTGCCATTTTCCTACTCTATTAATCTCTCTACTTTCTTATCCTGTCACTATAGATCCACTGACTAACCAAAAAAAAAATGCAAGTAACTAATTAAGATAGTGTGTCTATCATTTTACCTCTTATTATTTCTTTGTACCTTCATAGTAATCCTATAGGAATATCATTTTTTTACTCTCATTTTACAGATGAATAACCTGACACTCAAAGTCACAAAATACGGAAGTGGTAGAAGTGGGTTTCAAACTCATTCATTCTGATTCGATACTTGTTTTTTGATCACAGCTCTCTATTAAACCCTCACCAATCATTTGAACTACCATTGTGTTCAAATTCCTCATACCTTAAAGCTTCCCATGAATTAGCTATTGAAAGATATCATTAATATAGAGTAACCTCTATGTCACTTCTATCCTCTTTCTCAGCTCTTGACCTTGCCTTGTACTTCACTAGAATTATTAGGGTCGGAAGACACAAGATAGGTATTTTCTTTGTCAATCACATAGTATTTTTTATTCAGAAACTCAACTACATGCTTCCTTTTCCTCAGTTCCAAAGGCTGGGTGCTCATTTCTTTTGCAAGGTTATATCAACTGTCTCTGCATTGGATTCTATTTTCTTCCATCTGTTTCAGGACTGAAATATTGCCCTATATTTAGGACTTTCTCTCTTCTACATTTTTAATTCTCTTATCAGTTGCTCTTTTCTCTGTATGTATAAAAATACTTAAGTATTTCCCATAGTGGTTAAAACATAAATCAACAGCAACAACAAAAATATTCTCAAACCTGTGTACTCCTGTAACTATTTATTGAAATAAAGAAATATCTAAAGCTGCCTAGTAAATGTAGTCATAATCAATGCCAAGATATATCCAAAGTGAAATTATTAGACCTTTTGAATAAAGAAAGAGTCTTAGCATACTCAAGACAAAATGATAATAATTTATTGAACTACTATGTGTGTGTACCCAGTTTATTCCTTATCATTCCATTGTGTGACTGTAGCAAAATCTGTGTATTCATTCTATTACTGATGGACATTAGGGTTGTTTCCATTTTTTGGCTACATTATATGTAGTGTTGATACCAATAGTTTTGTTCAAAGTTTTAGGTAAATATGTATAGTAATTTCTATAAATAGGTTACTTATCTAACAGTGGAATTGTTGGGTAATATGGAATAATATTGTTCAGTTTTAGTACAATACTGACAGTTTTCCAAAATAGTTGGGTCAATGAACACTAGATGTTCAGTTGTTCCATAAAATTGCCAACACTTGATACTGTTTTTCTTTTCATTTTACCTATTCTGTTGAGTGTGAAAGATTTCTTAAATTCAGAAACCACTAAGCATAGAGGAAAAAAAATACAAGTTTACCTACATAAAATAAAGATGTTCTACTTATCAAGAGACACCTTTAAGAGTCTAAAAAGGCAAGCTTCAGCATGGGAAAATATATTTGCAATTCATATATTTGTAAGATACACATAAATATTTACTAAGAAATTGAATAAATTTGAATTTATTCAAATAAATTTCTATGAATAAATCATAGAAAAAATGAACAAAACACTTGAACAGGGCTTTTATGAACAAAGATATCCAAATAACAAATACATATATGAAAAGGTGCTTAACTTCCCTAGATGTTGGGGAAAAGGCAAAATAACACTTTATACCAATCAGAACGGCTAATCTGGAAAATATTTTCTTTTGTTTCTCTTAAGTTTCTGGAGTGATACCAATTAGTCATATCTTTAACTTTTTGAGTTTGTATTTCCTTGACTCTATGAGTAACGTAAATTTAAAACCCAAATCCTACAAAAGAGCAGAATTACCGTATATGATTTTTCACGAGAGCTTGCCTTGCATTCTCCATCTAGCATTCAGGCCATTTTGGAAGATTTCTGTCATGTAAACACATGTACTTTTTATTTCCTGCTGATTTTTCCATAAAGGTATAACACTTTCAAAGTCCCAGTTTCATCCAAAATATCGATTCCAGCTGACCATCTTGTGTCAGTACAAAATATTGTCTCCTATTCCCTCTAAGGCTATTCAACCTTGGGATCTGGGATAAATATACCATCATAGGCCTTCAGGGAAGCCTTGGTTTCAGGGGCAGTTTACTTGTCTGACTTTCCACTTATTTTCACTGTCAGCCTCCTACCTCCTGGTTTGGAACTAAAAATGTTAGCAGTTGGATTTGAGTCTGAGCTGAACGTGTCTGCATATCATCCAGACCGAAAACATGTCTGAAGATCAAATTGTTGCAGAGAATATGTAGAATGAGGAGAGACTATAAGCTAGAAAAAAAAATCTACTGGAATGTTCACATTTAAGAGGCAAATGGAGAAAAATTAACAAAGGTGAAAAAGAATGAGTAGAAAAAATTTAAAGTAGGAAGTTTTCTCAAGATGTTTGTTAATGAAGAAAAGGAGAGAAATAGTATGATAATTCATGTGAGGTTTGCTAATAAGCAGGATTTTGGTTAATTTGATGAGACAAACATGAACAACTGCTGATGAGGAGGATTCTTTTTGAAGGAGAAATATGGAGGAATTTCTGAAATATGGAGGAATAAATATTCCAAGATTGAGTCATTGTAAAATGTCTCTCTTTAAGGAATGATGTTGGATCTATATGATTGATATCTGACTGATATTTTACAACATTTCCATGTATGGAACAGTATGGATCATTGACCAAATAAGTTGTTCCAACTTTAAACAGAAATTTTTCTTAGTCCTACCAGTTCATAGAGATTATATTACTCATCTCTACTCCACTGAAGAAAGCCATTGCCAATATTTGCATATCTAAAGGATTACTTGACCATATGCCTCTCTTATAACCCTAAGCTTGCTCTCCTCCAAAAAAATGGCAAGATTATTTCTCCAATTAATTAATTGATAAATTTGTCAGCTTCTCTCTTTTTTTTCTCCTTTTGTTCTCTTCAATTCCCAAAACTGTGCCATCTGCTATGCACAAAAAATTTTGCTAATATTAGCTATCTACTACTGGTGGCTACTTATGCATAGCTACTCTCCAAAATTTTCATGCCTAAGCCATGCCAATGATACATTTATAAATTTTTTATTTGCTTTGCAAGTGTATTCAATATGTCCTTATTGTTAAATAAAGTGGACATTTTTCAACCCTCATTTTCTTTGGACTCTGAAAAATTTTCATATCTATTGCATAACATTTTCATAGTTATATATGTACTTCCAATGCTGCCCATATTACTCAGTTTTGTGTTCTGGATTCTCCTCCCCTAACTGTATTCCAATGCTGAGGTTGCTCATTTAATCTCAAGACATCTCTTCTTCTTAAGAAAGTCATACATTTCCAGATGTTTAAATGGTGATGATAGTGACGAAAATAATAGCTAACATTCGTGAATATGTATAAAACTCTAGACGTATGACAAGTGTCTTGCATATAATATCTCATTGAATTTCCACAATAATCCTCTAAGATCAATGTCAAGAGGTGCCACAGCAATCCCACTTTTGCAGGTGAAGAAACTGAGGTATAATCCTTTGATTAGGAAAATTGTTTGTAAATGGTCAAGCTTTTAAACCCAATTTATCCAGTACCTCTGCTTGTCTATAAGCCCATTGTACTCACATACTTTCTTTATAGCCCAGAAATCTTATTTTTTCTACTTGGTAATATCTTGCAGACAATTGGACAGCTCCACTCAAATTTTACTTGTCCCAAACTTGTGATAATATTCCATCAGAATCTCTCCTATTCCTGAATCTCTTTCTTTGCCATGCACAGGGCTATTAGTATTGATAGCAGTAGTAGACATAGTAGAACCAGCAGCAGCACTAGTAGTAATATAGTAGCATTTGACATGGACTGGATTAGTAGTAGTAGCAGCAGCAGCAGTAGTAGTAATAGTAGTTGTATTCGTCAAGAACTGGAATACTAGTAGTAGCAGTAGTAGGAGCAGTAGTAGCAGCAGCAGCAGTAGAGGTAAGAGTAGTAGTGTTTGCCATGCACTGAACTAATAGTAGTAGTAGCAGTAGCAGCAAGAATAGAAGTAGCTGCAGCAGCAGTAGTAGCAGCAGCAATAGTGGTAAAAGTAGTAGTATTTGCCATGCACTGGGCTAGAAGTAGAAGTCCTAGTAGTAGTGGTAGCAGCAGAAGTTGAAGTGGCAGCAGCAGCAATATTAGGAGCAGCAGATTTGCCCTGCAGTGGGCCACTTGTAGAAGTAACAGTAGCAGCTATAGCAGTAGTAGTAGTATATTTGCCATGCACTGGGCTAGTAGTATTGAGAGTAGTAGTAGTAACAGCAGCAGTAGTAATATGAATAGTATTTGTGACACACTGGATTTCTAGTAGTAGCAGCAGTAGTAGAAGTAATAGCAGCAGCAGTAGTAGTAATACTAGTACTATTTGCCATACACTGTGCTAGTAGTAGTAGTAGTAGTAATAGTAATAGCAGCAGCAGTAGAGGTAGCAGCAGGAGTGGTAATAGAAGTAGTATCCACCGTGCACTGGGTAAGAAGTAGTAGTAGTAACAGCAATAGTAATAGTAGAAGTAGATTTGCCATGCACTGGGCTCGTAGTATTGATATTAGTATTAGCCGTAGTAGCAGGAACAGCACTAGTGTTAATAGTACATATGTTTGCCATGCACTGGACTAGTAGTAGTAGTAGAATTAGCAGCAGCACTAGGAGTAGCTGCAGAAGCAGTAGTAGCAGCAGCAGCAGTAGAAGCAGCAGCAGCAGCAGTAGTAGTAGCAGTAGTAGTAGTAATACTAGTAGTATGTTACATGCACTGAGCTAGTAGTAGTAGTAGTGGTAGCAGCAGCAATAGAAGTGGCAGCTGCAAGGGTAGAACTAGCAGAAGATTTGACTCGCAGTGGGCCAGAAGAAGTATTAGCATCAGCAGTAATAGCTGTAGTACTAATAGACTTGCCATACACAGTGCTAATATTATTAATACTACTAGTAGCAGTAGTAGCAGCAGCAGCAGTAGTAGTAGTAGCAATATTTGCCATGCACTGGACTACTAGTCGTAGCTGTACTAGTAGCTGTAGTAGCCGCCGCAGCAGCAGTAGTAGTAATATAGTAGCATTTGCCATGGACTGGATGAGCAAGAGTAGCAGTAGTAGCAGAAGCAGTAGAAGTAGCAGCAGTAGTAGTAGCGGCAGTAGGAGTAATAGTAGCAGTATTTGCCATGCGCTTAGCTAGTAGTAGATGTAGTAGTAGTAGTAATGGTAGCAGTAGCAATAGAAGTGGTGGCAGCAGTAGCAGTAGCACCAGATTTGCCCAGCAATGGGCACATAGTAGTAGTAGTAGAAATAGCAGCAATAAGAGTACAGGTACTAGAATGGCCATGCACAGGGCTATTAGTATTGATAGTAGTAGTAGCTGTAGTGGCAGCAGCAACAGCAGTAGTAGTAATATAGTAGCATTTGTCATGGACAGGATTAGTAGTAGTAGCAGTGGTAGCATTAGCAGCAGTCATAGTCATAGTAGTAGTATTCGCCAAGGACTGGATTACTAGTAGTTGCAGTAGAAGGAGCAGTAGTAGTAGCATCAGCAGCAGTAGTAGTGATGGTAGTAGTATTTACCATTCCCTGGAGTACTAGTTGTAGCAGTACTAGTCACAGTAGTAGCAACAGCAGCAGAAGTGGTAATAATAATAGTATTTGCCATGCACTGGACTAGTAGTAGTAGAATTAGCAGCAGCATTAGAAGTAGCTGCAGCTGCAGTAATAGTAGCAGCAGAAGTACTAGTAGCAGTTGTGTTAATAGTAGTAGTATTTGCCATGAACTGTACTACCAGTAGCAGCTGTAGTAGCAGCAGCAGCACTACTAGTTACACTACTAGTATTTACCATGCACTGGGTTAGAAGTGGTGCTAGTAGCAGCAGTAGTAGTAGTCACAGAATTAGTAGTAGTAGCAGCAGTAGTGGTAACAGTAGGAGCACTTACCATGAACTGGGTTAGTAGTAGTAGTAGTAGTAGTGGTAGCAGCACCAGTAGAAGTGATAGCAGCAGTACTAGTGACAGCAGATTTACCCTGCAGTTGGCCAGTAAAAGTAGTAGCACTTGCTGAAATAGCCGTAGTAGTAGTAGATTTGCCATGCACTGGGCTGTAGTATTAATACTAGTAGTAGCAGTATTAGCAGCAGCATCAGGAGTAGTAATCGAAGTAGTATTTGCCATGCACTGGACTACAAGTAATACAAGTACTAGTAGACGTAGTAGCAGCAGCAGCAGTAGTAATAATGGTAGTATTATTTGCCATGCCCTGGGCTAGTAGTATTAGTAATAGTAGTAGTAGCAGCAACAGTAGAATTAGAAGCAGTAGCAGTAGTAGTAGCAGAAGTAGTCGTAAGAACAAGAGCACTAATAGTAGCAGCAGTGGTAATAGTAGTTGTATTTGGCATGGACTGGGCTAGTAATAGTACTAGTAGCAGCAGCAGTAATGTTAGCATCAGTAGTAGTAGCAGCAGTACTGGTAATATTGGTAGTATTTGAAATGCACTGGGGTAGTAGGAGTAGTAGTTGTATTGGTAGAAGCAGAAGTAGAATTGGCAGCAACATCAGTAGTAGTAGCAGCAGATTAGCCCTGCAGTGTGCACGTAGCAGTATTAGCATTAGCACTAATAGTTGTAGTACTAGAAGATTTGCCATGCACTGGTATAGTAGTATTGATACTAGTAGTAGCAACAGCAGAAGTAGTAGTAATAGTAGTATTTGCCATGCGCTAGACTACTAGTAGTAGCAGCAGTAGTAGAGGTAGCACCAGGAATAGAAGTGACATCAGCAGCAGTAAGAGTAGCAGCAGATATGTCCTGCAGTGGGCCAGTAGTACTAGTAGCACTAGCAGCCATAGCAGTAGAAGGAGTGGATTTGCCATACACAGGGATAGTAGTATTGATAGTAGTAGTAGCAGTAGTAGCAGCATTGGGTGTAGTAGTAGTATCAGTAGTTTTTGCAATGCACTGGAATATTAGTAGTAGCAGTAGTAGTAGCATTGGTACAAGCAGCAGCAGTAGTACTAATAGTAGTAGTATTTGCCATGCACTGGGCCAATAGTAGTAGTAGTAGCAGCAGCAGCAGTAGAAGTAGCAGCAGCAGTAGTAGTAGCAGCAGTAGTAGTAATAGTAGTATTTGCTATGCATTGGGCGAGTAGTACTAGTAGTGGTAGCAGCAGGAGTAGAAGTGGCAGCAGCAGCAGTGGTAGTTGGAGCAGATTGGCCCTGCAAGGTGTGAGTAGTAGTAGTAGAAGTAGCAGCAATAACAGTACTAGTATTAGATTTGCCATGCACAGGGCTATTAGTATTGATAGTAGTAGTAGCAGTAGTAGCAGCAGCAGCAGCAGTAGTAAAGTAGTTGTATTCATCAAGAACTGGAATACTCGTAGTAGAAGTAGTAGCAGCAGCAGCAGTAGAGGTAAGAGTAGTAGTGTTTGCCATGCACTGAACTAATTGTAGTAGTAGCAGTACCAGCAAGAATAGAAGTAGCTGCAGCAGCAGTAGTAGCAGCAACAGTAGTGGTAAAAGTAGTAGTATTTGCCATGCACTGGGCTAGTAGTAGAAGTCCTAGTAGTAGTGGTAGCAGAAGAAGTCGAAGTGGCAGCAGCAGCAATATTAGTAGCAGCAGATTTGCCATGCAGTGGGCCACCTGTAGTAGTAAGAGTAACAGCTCTAGCAGTAGTAGTAGTATATTTGCCATGCACTGGGCTAGTAGTATTGATAGTAGTAGTAGCAACAGCACCAGTAGTAATATGAATAGTATTTGCGACACACTGGATTACTAGTAGTAGCAGAAATAGTAGAAGTAACAGCAACAGCAGCAGCAATAGTAGAAATACTACGGCCTCCTTGACTGAAAGAGAACTGCAGTGCCAAAAGTCACCGTGCTGACGACTGGCTCCAGGAAGAGACTCGGGACAGCACTCTCAGAGAAGCGAAAGCTAGGCTGTGGGCCCAGCCTGAGGAGCAGTACGTACGTCTGCCACACTTCTTTGCACAGCTAGGCGTGAGCCAGAGAGCCTTGGTCCCTGAGGCCTACCTGAGGTACTGCCATACTTACCCAGTAGATCCCACGCAGAGGTCCCTGTGCCCAAAAGGGCCTCCATGGAAGGGCCCTGTTCCTCCCGTTGTGTTTCCTTGAGGTAATCAGAAACCACTGAGGATACCCGTATGAGCTCAGGTATGAAGCTGGGCGACCCTGGCCAAACCTTATTCCCCTCCGTGGTAGACGAGACAGTGGCGGGTCCTGAGCTGCCTGAAGCACACTCCTCGCGCGCACCTTCTCTTTGCTGCCGGAAGGCCTCCCATAAGAAGTCTGAGTTGACTCGTGACAGAAGAAGTCTGAGTGGACTCGTGTGAGGCCTGCTGCTCTCAGTTCCTTGCTGGGAGCTTCTGCAGGAGCGCTCTGGAGCTCGCCGGCAGAAGAATTGTGAGTCCCCCCGCCCCACCCCGGCCTCAAGCAAAAGTCCAGATTTCCCCCGTTAGGAACACCTCGGAGCGCCAGAGGGAGCGGAGGGGCATGCGTTAACGGAATGCTTCAACCGTGGAAGGTATTTCACGAGACACTGTGCACTCACGTTCGTTGTAACAACTGTCAAAGGGCACTGTATGCCTTCCAACTCCTCGGCTGTGTTTGAGCCACAGGAAGTAAATGCGTTCGTTTGATTCAGCTCCGTGAATGTGCAACGATGATGGCGAAGCGCTGCCCTGTTCGCTCGAAAGCTCTCGTTCGTACGGCCTTCACACGGCCTCAAGGTACGCAGTTCTGAACAGCCTTACATTCCATGCTGGTGTGCCAACCCCCCCCACCCCCCCACCCACCCACCCGCAGGGAGGCATTTGGGCTCTTCTGAGAAACACCCGTGTGCGTCCCAAGTGAAACCAGGGCGTCTCCCCCAGGACGTCTCCGAACGGCAGTCGGATGCCAGAGGTGTACTTCCAGCCGGAAAAAGAGGGAAAAGGACAGCTTTCCCAGGGACAAGTCTGGACCCTTGGGACCATCCGGAATCACCAAGGCCTAAACTTTGCACGGCCTGGGGAACGCTCTTCCGCCTGTCCAGCAATCCCCACGTCAAAACCTTTCTCAGCAGAGGCAGGCGCTCTCTCCCTCGTGCTAGATAGCTCGGCAGAGCCTTCCGAGAAACATGCTGCGTCATTCAGCTTGAACGTGGGACGCGGAGGGGAGAGTACGCTTTCTGCCCGTTTGGAGGCGCCTTGCGCTTGGCTTCAAAGCTGCCTGAACAGCACTAGCGGCCCGACGTCTCTGCACGGCAGGACTGTCGTTTTGGGCCGAGGCTGCGTGTTCTCCCAAAGCGAAAACCGTGCTGGCGATCCCTTTCCAGGAAGTCCTCCCACGGCACCCCAGGTTCAGCTCCGGCCAAGTGGAAGGTGACCTCAGGCCTCAAGGTGAAGTTCCAGTGTTTCACGTCAGGGGAGTTGGGTGTGCAGGGGTCTCCAACGAGGCCGTACTCCACCACGGAGTGCCTTAACCCTGCGACGCTCCTGGGGGCACACAGGATAGGAGCCCATTCACCAGTTTCGCATGATGACCTCTCTCCGTGCCGGAACGGCGGCTCCCAGCTTCTGAGGAAACTTAGCCTAAGCAGGCCCCTGGAGACAGCTCTGCACATTCATAGCAAGGGCAGTGTACTCCTCTCTGGGTTGCCTAGGTTGAGTGGCCCAGTCGTCCGAGAGACTGGCGAAAGCAGCGCTGGGCGGACTCCCTTTGCCAGTCAGTCGAACGGCCTCCTTGACTGAAAGAGAACTGCAGTGCCAAAAGTCACCGTGCTGACGACTGGCTCCAGGAAGAGACTCGGGACAGCACTCTCAGAGAAGCGAAAGCTAGGCTGTGGGCCCAGCCTGAGGAGCAGTACGTACGTTTGCCACACTTCTTTGCACAGCTAGGCGTGAGCCAGAGAGCCTTGGTCCCTGAGGCCTACCTGAGGTACTGCCATACTTACCCAGTAGATCCCACGCAGAGCTCCCTGTGCCCAAAAGGGCCTCCATGGAAGGGCCCTGTTCCTCCCGTTGTGTTTCCTTGAGGTAATCAGAACCCACTGAGGATAGCCGTATGAGCTCAGGTATGAAGCTGGGCGACCCTGGCCAAACCTTATTCCCCTCCGTGGTAGACGAGACAGTGGCGGGTCCTGAGCTGCCTGAAGCACACTCCTCGCGCGCACCTTCTCTTTGCTGCCGGAAGGCCTCCCATAAGAAGTCTGAGTTGACTCGTGACAGAAGAAGTCTGAGTGTACTCGTGTGAGGCCTGCTGCTCTCAGTTCCTTGCTGGGAGCTTCGGCAGGAGCGCTCTGGAGCTCGCCGGCAGAAGAATTGTGAGTCCCCCCGCCCCACCCCGGCCTCAAGCAAAAGTCCAGATTTCCCCCGTTAGGAACACCTCGGAGCGCCAGAGGGAGCGGAGGGGCATGCGTTAACGGAATGCTTCAACCGTGGAAGGTATTTCACGAGACACTGTGCACTCACGTTCGTTGTAACAACTGTCAAAGGGCACTGTATGCCTTCCAACTCCTCGGCTGTGTTTGAGCCACAGGAAGTAAATGCGTTCGTTTGATTCAGCTCCGTGAATGTGCAACGATGATGGCGAAGCGCTGCCCTGTTCGCTCGAAAGCTCTCGTTCGTACGGCCTTCACACGGCCTCAAGGTACGCAGTTCTGAACAGCCTTACATTCCATGCTGGTGTGCCAACCCCCCCCCACCCACCCACCCACCCGCAGGGAGGCATTTGGGCTCTTCTGAGAAACACCAGTGTGCGTCCCAAGTGAAACCAGGGCGTCTCCCCCAGGACGTCTCCGAACGGCAGTCGGATGCCAGAGGTGTACTTCCAGCCGGAAAAAGAGGGAAAAGGACAGCTTTCCCAGGGACAACTCTGGACCCTTGGGACCATCCGGAATCACCAAGGCCTAAACTTTGCACGGCCTGGGGAACGCTCTTCCGCCTGTCCAGCAATCCCCACGTCAAAACCTTTCTCAGCAGAGGCAGGCGCTCTCTCCCTCGTACTAGATAGCTCGGCAGAGCCTTCCGAGAAACATGCTGCGTCATTCAGCTTGAACGTGGGACGCGGAGGGGAGAGTACGCTTTCTGCCCGTTTGGAGGCGCCTTGCGCTTGGCTTCAAAGCTGCCTGAACAGCACTAGCGGCCCGACGTCTCTGCACGGCAGGACTGTCGTTGTGGGCCGAGGCTGCGTGTTCTCTCAAAACGAAAACCGTGCTGGCGATCCCTTTCTAGGAACTCCTCCCACGGCACCACATGTTCAGCTCCGGCCGAACGAGAGGTGACCTCAGGCCTCAAGGTAAGTTCCAGTGTTTCACGTCAGGGGAGTTGGGTGTGCAGTGGTTTCCATGAGGCCATACTCCACCACGGAGTGCCTTAACTCTGCGACGCTCCTGGGGGCGCACAGGATAGGAGCTCGTTCGCCAAGTTCGCAGGATGACTTCTCTCCGTGCCGGAACGGCGGCTCCTGGCTTCTGAGGAACCTTAGCCTCAACAGGGCCCTGGCGAAAGCTCTTCACATTCATAGCAAGGGCAACGGACTGCTCTCTGGCTTGCCTGGCTTGAGTGCCCCAGTCGTCAAAGAGCCTCGCGAAGGCAGTGCTGCGCAGACTCCCTTTGCCAGTCGCACGGCCTCCTTGACTGAAAGAGAACTGCAGTGCCAAAAGGCACCGTGCTGACGACTGGCTCCAGGAGGAGACTCGGGACAGCACTCTCACAGAAGCGAAAGCTAGGCTGTGGGCCCAGCCTGAGGACCAGCACGTTTTCCACACTTAACACAGCTAAGGCATGAGCCAGACGACAGCCTTGGTCACTGAGGCCTATCTAAGGTACTGCCATCCTTACCCAGTAGATCCCACGCAGAGGTCCCTGTGCCCAAAAGGGCCTCCATGGAAGGGCCCTGTTCCTCCCGTGTGTTTCCTTGAGGTAATCGGAAACCACTGAGGATAACTACGTGAGCTCAGCTTCGAAACTGGGCGACCCTGGGCAAACCTTATTCCCCTCCGTGGTAGACGAGACAGTTGCGGGTCCTAAGCTGCCTGAAGCACACTCCTCGCGCCCACCTTCTCTTTGCTGCCGGAAGGCCTCACAGAAGAGGCCTGAGTTTACTCGTGACGGAAGCCGTCTGAGTGTACTCGTGTGAGGCCTGCTGCTCTCAGGTCCTTGCTGGGAGCTTCAGCAAGAGCACTCTGGAGCTCGCCGACCAAAGAATTGTGAGCCCCCCCGGCCTCAAGTAAAAGTCCAGATTTCCCCCGTCAGTAACGCCTCGGAGTGCCATAGGAGCGAAGAAGCATGCGTTAACGGGATGCTTCAACAGTGCCTGGGATTTATTTCACGAGACACTGTGCACTCACGTTCGTCGTAACAACTGTCAAAGGGCACTGTATGCCTTCCAACTCCTCTGTTGCGTTTGAGCCACAGGAAGTAAAGGCATTCGTTTGATTCAGCTCCGTGAACGGGCAACGATGATGGCGAAGCGCTGCCCTGTTCGCTCGAAAGCTCTCGTCTGCACGGCCTTCCAACGGCCTCAGGGTACGCAGTTGTAAACAGCCTTACATTCCATGCTGGTGTGCCCCCAATTAGGAATTTGGGCTCTTCTGTGAGACACCCACGTGCGTCCCAAATGAAACCGGGGGGGCTCCCCCAGGACGTCTGCGTACGGCAGTCGGTTGCCAGCTGTTTACTTCCGGCCGGAGAAAGAAAAAGAGGACAGCTTTCCCAGGGACAATTCTGGACCCTTGGGACCATCCAGAGTCACCAAAGCCTAAACTTTGCACGGCCTGGGGAACGCTCTTCCTCATGTCCAGCAATCCCCACGTCAAAACCTTGCTCAGCAGAGGCAGGCACTCTCTCCCTCGTACTAGATAGCTCGGCAGAGCCTTCCGAGAAACATGCTGCGTCATTCAGCTTGAACGTGGGACGCGGAGGGGAGAGTACGCTTTCTGCCCGTTTGGAGGCGCCTTGCGCTTGGCTTCAAAGCTGCCTGAACAGCACTAGCGGCCCGACGTCTCTGCACGGCAGGATTGTCGTTGTGGGCCGAGGCTGCGTGTTCTCTCAAAACGAAAACCGTGCTGGCGATCCCTTTCTAGGAACTCCTCCCACGGCACCACATGTTCAGCTCCGGCCGAACGAGAGGTGACCTCAGGCCTCAAGGTAAGTTCCAGTGTTTCACGTCAGGGGAGTTGGGTGTGCAGTGGTTTCCATGAGGCCATACTCCACCACGGAGTGCCTTAACTCTGCCTCGCTCCTGGGGGCGCACAGGATAGGAGCTCGTTCGCCAAGTTCGCAGGATGACTTCTCTCCGTGCCGGAACGGCGGCTCCTGGCTTCTGAGGAACCTTAGCCTCAACAGGGCCCTGGCGAAAGCTCTTCACATTCATAGCAAGGGCAACGGACTGCTCTCTGGCTTGCCTGGCTTGAGTGCCCCAGTCGTCAAAGAGCCTCGCGAAGGCAGTGCTGCGCAGACTCCCTTTGCCAGTCGCACGGCCTCCTTGACTGAAAGAGAACTGCAGTGCCAAAAGGCACCGTGCTGACGACTGGCTCCAGGAGGAGACTCGGGACAGCACTCTCACAGAAGCGAAAGCTAGGCTGTGGGCCCAGCCTGAGGACCAGCACGTTTTCCACACTTAACACAGCTAAGGCATGAGCCAGACGACAGCCTTGGTCACTGAGGCCTATCTAAGGTACTGCCATCCTTACCCAGTAGATCCCACGCAGAGGTCCCTGTGCCCAAAAGGGCCTCCATGGAAGGGCCCTGTTCCTCCCGTGTGTTTCCTTGAGGTAATCGGAAACCACTGAGGATAACTACGTGAGCTCAGCTTCGAAACTGGGCGACCCTGGGCAAACCTTATTCCCCTCCGTGGTAGACGAGACAGTTGCGGGTCCTAAGCTGCCTGAAGCACACTCCTCGCGCCCACCTTCTCTTTGCTGCCGGAAGGCCTCACAGAAGAGGCCTGAGTTTACTCGTGACGGAAGCCGTCTGAGTGTACTCGTGTGAGGCCTGCTGCTCTCAGGTCCTTGCTGGGAGCTTCAGCAAGAGCACTCTGGAGCTCGCCGACCAAAGAATTGTGAGCCCCCCCGGCCTCAAGTAAAAGTCCAGATTTCCCCCGTCAGTAACGCCTCGGAGTGCCATAGGAGCGAAGAAGCATGCGTTAACGGGATGCTTCAACGGTGCCTGGGATTTATTTCACGAGACACTGTGCACTCACGTTCGTCGTAACAACTGTCAAAGGGCACTGTATGCCTTCCAACTCCTCTGTTGCGTTTGAGCCACAGGAAGTAAAGGCATTCGTTTGATTCAGCTCCGTGAACGGGCAACGATGATGGCGAAGCGCTGCCCTGTTCGCTCGAAAGCTCTCGTCTGCACGGCCTTCCAACGGCCTCAGGGTACGCAGTTGTAAACAGCCTTACATTCCATGCTGGTGTGCCCCCAATTAGGAATTTGGGCTCTTCTGTGAGACACCCACGTGCGTCCCAAATGAAACCGGGGGGGCTCCCCCAGGACGTCTGCGTACGGCAGTCGGTTGCCAGCTGTTTACTTCCGGCCGGAGAAAGAAAAAGAGGACAGCTTTCCCAGGGACAATTCTGGACCCTTGGGACCATCCAGAGTCACCAAAGCCTAAACTTTGCACGGCCTGGGGAACGCTCTTCCTCATGTCCAGCAATCCCCACGTCAAAACCTTGCTCAGCAGAGGCAGGCACTCTCTCCCTCGTACTAGATAGCTCGGCAGAGCCTTCCGAGAAACATGCTGCGTCATTCAGCTTGAACGTGGGACGCGGAGGGGAGAGTACGCTTTCTGCCCGTTTGGAGGCGCCTTGCGCTTGGCTTCAAAGCTGCCTGAACAGCACTAGCGGCCCGACGTCTCTGCACGGCAGGATTGTCGTTGTGGGCCGAGGCTGCGTGTTCTCTCAAAACGAAAACCGTGCTGGCGATCCCTTTCTAGGAACTCCTCCCACGGCACCACATGTTCAGCTCCGGCCGAACGAGAGGTGACCTCAGGCCTCAAGGTAAGTTCCAGTGTTTCACGTCAGGGGAGTTGGGTGTGCAGTGGTTTCCATGAGGCCATACTCCACCACGGAGTGCCTTAACTCTGCCTCGCTCCTGGGGGCGCACAGGATAGGAGCTCGTTCGCCAAGTTCGCAGGATGACTTCTCTCCGTGCCGGAACGGCGGCTCCTGGCTTCTGAGGAACCTTAGCCTCAACAGGGCCCTGGCGAAAGCTCTTCACATTCATAGCAAGGGCAACGGACTGCTCTCTGGCTTGCCTGGCTTGAGTGCCCCAGTCGTCAAAGAGCCTCGCGAAGGCAGTGCTGCGCAGACTCCCTTTGCCAGTCGCACGGCCTCCTTGACTGAAAGAGAACTGCAGTGCCAAAAGGCACCGTGCTGACGACTGGCTCCAGGAGGAGACTCGGGACAGCACTCTCACAGAAGCGAAAGCTAGGCTGTGGGCCCAGCCTGAGGACCAGCACGTTTTCCACACTTAACACAGCTAAGGCATGAGCCAGACGACAGCCTTGGTCACTGAGGCCTATCTAAGGTACTGCCATACTTACCCAGTAGATCCCACGCAGAGGTCCCTGTGCCCAAAAGGGCCTCCATGGAAGGGCCCTGTTCCTCCCGTGTGTTTCCTTGAGGTAATCGGAAACCACTGAGGATAACTACGTGAGCTCAGCTTCGAAACTGGGCGACCCTGGGCAAACCTTATTCCCCTCCGTGGTAGACGAGACAGTTGCGGGTCCTAAGCTGCCTGAAGCACACTCCTCGCGCCCACCTTCTCTTTGCTGCCGGAAGGCCTCACAGAAGAGGCCTGAGTTTACTCGTGACGGAAGCCGTCTGAGTGTACTCGTGTGAGGCCTGCTGCTCTCAGGTCCTTGCTGGGAGCTTCAGCAAGAGCACTCTGGAGCTCGCCGACCAAAGAATTGTGAGCCCCCCCGGCCTCAAGTAAAAGTCCAGATTTCCCCCGTCAGTAACGCCTCGGAGTGCCATAGGAGCGAAGAAGCATGCGTTAACGGGATGCTTCAACGGTGCTTGGGATTTATTTCACGAGACACTGTGCACTCACGT
Source organism: Orcinus orca (assembly GCF_937001465.1). Classification (NCBI taxonomy): domain Eukaryota; kingdom Metazoa; phylum Chordata; class Mammalia; order Artiodactyla; family Delphinidae; genus Orcinus; species Orcinus orca. The sequence continues at coordinate 27,758,634 of NC_064571.1, forward strand.
TCGTCGTAACAACTGTCAAAGGGCACTGTATGCCTTCCAACTCCTCTGTTGCGTTTGAGCCACAGGAAGTAAAGGCATTCGTTTGATTCAGCTCCGTGAACGGGCAACGATGATGGCGAAGCGCTGCCCTGTTCGCTCGAAAGCTCTCGTCTGCACGGCCTTCCAACGGCCTCAGGGTACGCAGTTGTAAACAGCCTTACATTCCATGCTGGTGTGCCCCCAATTAGGAATTTGGGCTCTTCTGTGAGACACCCACGTGCGTCCCAAATGAAACCGGGGGGGCTCCCCCAGGACGTCTGCGTACGGCAGTCGGTTGCCAGCTGTTTACTTCCGGCCGGAGAAAGAAAAAGAGGACAGCTTTCCCAGGGACAATTCTGGACCCTTGGGACCATCCAGAGTCACCAAAGCCTAAACTTTGCACGGCCTGGGGAACGCTCTTCCTCATGTCCAGCAATCCCCACGTCAAAACCTTGCTCAGCAGAGGCAGGCACTCTCTCCCTCGTACTAGATAGCTCGGCAGAGCCTTCCGAGAAACATGCTGCGTCATTCAGCTTGAACGTGGGACGCGGAGGGGAGAGTACGCTTTCTGCCCGTTTGGAGGCGCCTTGCGCTTGGCTTCAAAGCTGCCTGAACAGCACTAGCGGCCCGACGTCTCTGCACGGCAGGATTGTCGTTGTGGGCCGAGGCTGCGTGTTCTCTCAAAACGAAAACCGTGCTGGCGATCCCTTTCTAGGAACTCCTCCCACGGCACCACATGTTCAGCTCCGGCCGAACGAGAGGTGACCTCAGGCCTCAAGGTAAGTTCCAGTGTTTCAGGTCAGGGGAGTTGGGTGTGCAGTGGTTTCCATGAGGCCATACTCCACCACGGAGTGCCTTAACTCTGCGACGCTCCTGGGGGCGCACAGGATAGGAGCTCGTTCGCCAAGTTCGCAGGATGACTTCTCTCCGTGCCGGAACGGCGGCTCCTGGCTTCTGAGGAACCTTAGCCTCAACAGGGCCCTGGCGAAAGCTCTTCACATTCATAGCAAGGGCAACGGACTGCTCTCTGGCTTGCCTGGCTTGAGTGCCCCAGTCGTCAAAGAGCCTCGCGAAGGCAGTGCTGCGCAGACTCCCTTTGCCAGTCGCACGGCCTCCTTGACTGAAAGAGAACTGCAGTGCCAAAAGGCACCGTGCTGACGACTGGCTCCAGGAGGAGACTCGGGACAGCACTCTCACAGAAGCGAAAGCTAGGCTGTGGGCCCAGCCTGAGGACCAGCACGTTTTCCACACTTAACACAGCTAAGGCATGAGCCAGACGACAGCCTTGGTCACTGAGGCCTATCTAAGGTACTGCCATACTTACCCAGTAGATCCCACGCAGAGGTCCCTGTGCCCAAAAGGGCCTCCATGGAAGGGCCCTGTTCCTCCCGTGTGTTTCCTTGAGGTAATCGGAAACCACTGAGGATAACTACGTGAGCTCAGCTTCGAAACTGGGCGACCCTGGGCAAACCTTATTCCCCTCCGTGGTAGACGAGACAGTTGCGGGTCCTAAGCTGCCTGAAGCACACTCCTCGCGCCCACCTTCTCTTTGCTGCCGGAAGGCCTCACAGAAGAGGCCTGAGTTTACTCGTGACGGAAGCCGTCTGAGTGTACTCGTGTGAGGCCTGCTGCTCTCAGGTCCTTGCTGGGAGCTTCAGCAAGAGCACTCTGGAGCTCGCCGACCAAAGAATTGTGAGCCCCCCCGGCCTCAAGTAAAAGTCCAGATTTCCCCCGTCAGTAACGCCTCGGAGTGCCATAGGAGCGAAGAAGCATGCGTTAACGGGATGCTTCAACGGTGCTTGGGATTTATTTCACGAGACACTGTGCACTCACGTTCGTCGTAACAACTGTCAAAGGGCACTGTATGCCTTCCAACTCCTCTGTTGCGTTTGAGCCACAGGAAGTAAAGGCATTCGTTTGATTCAGCTCCGTGAACGGGCAACGATGATGGCGAAGCGCTGCCCTGTTCGCTCGAAAGCTCTCGTCTGCACGGCCTTCCAACGGCCTCAGGGTACGCAGTTGTAAACAGCCTTACATTCCATGCTGGTGTGCCCCCAATTAGGAATTTGGGCTCTTCTGTGAGACACCCACGTGCGTCCCAAATGAAACCGGGGGGGCTCCCCCAGGACGTCTGCGTACGGCAGTCGGTTGCCAGCTGTTTACTTCCGGCCGGAGAAAGAAAAAGAGGACAGCTTTCCCAGGGACAATTCTGGACCCTTGGGACCATCCAGAGTCACCAAAGCCTAAACTTTGCACGGCCTGGGGAACGCTCTTCCTCATGTCCAGCAATCCCCACGTCAAAACCTTGCTCAGCAGAGGCAGGCACTCTCTCCCTCGTACTAGATAGCTCGGCAGAGCCTTCCGAGAAACATGCTGCGTCATTCAGCTTGAACGTGGGACGCGGAGGGGAGAGTACGCTTTCTGCCCGTTTGGAGGCGCCTTGCGCTTGGCTTCAAAGCTGCCTGAACAGCACTAGCGGCCCGACGTCTCTGCACGGCAGGATTGTCGTTGTGGGCCGAGGCTGCGTGTTCTCTCAAAACGAAAACCGTGCTGGCGATCCCTTTCTAGGAACTCCTCCCACGGCACCACATGTTCAGCTCCGGCCGAACGAGAGGTGACCTCAGGCCTCAAGGTAAGTTCCAGTGTTTCAGGTCAGGGGAGTTGGGTGTGCAGTGGTTTCCATGAGGCCATACTCCACCACGGAGTGCCTTAACTCTGCCACGCTCCTGGGGGCGCACAGGATAGGAGCTCGTTCGCCAAGTTCGCAGGATGACTTCTCTCCGTGCCGGAACGGCGGCTCCTGGCTTCTGAGGAACCTTAGCCTCAACAGGGCCCTGGCGAAAGCTCTTCACATTCATAGCAAGGGCAACGGACTGCTCTCTGGCTTGCCTGGCTTGAGTGCCCCAGTCGTCAAAGAGCCTCGCGAAGGCAGTGCTGCGCAGACTCCCTTTGCCAGTCGCACGGCCTCCTTGACTGAAAGAGAACTGCAGTGCCAAAAGGCACCGTGCTGACGACTGGCTCCAGGAGGAGACTCGGGACAGCACTCTCACAGAAGCGAAAGCTAGGCTGTGGGCCCAGCCTGAGGACCAGCACGTTTTCCACACTTAACACAGCTAAGGCATGAGCCAGACGACAGCCTTGGTCACTGAGGCCTATCTAAGGTACTGCCATACTTACCCAGTAGATCCCACGCAGAGGTCCCTGTGCCCAAAAGGGCCTCCATGGAAGGGCCCTGTTCCTCCCGTGTGTTTCCTTGAGGTAATCGGAAACCACTGAGGATAACTACGTGAGCTCAGCTTCGAAACTGGGCGACCCTGGGCAAACCTTATTCCCCTCCGTGGTAGACGAGACAGTTGCGGGTCCTAAGCTGCCTGAAGCACACTCCTCGCGCCCACCTTCTCTTTGCTGCCGGAAGGCCTCACAGAAGAGGCCTGAGTTTACTCGTGACGGAAGCCGTCTGAGTGTACTCGTGTGAGGCCTGCTGCTCTCAGGTCCTTGCTGGGAGCTTCAGCAAGAGCACTCTGGAGCTCGCCGACCAAAGAATTGTGAGCCCCCCCGGCCTCAAGTAAAAGTCCAGATTTCCCCCGTCAGTAACGCCTCGGAGTGCCATAGGAGCGAAGAAGCATGCGTTAACGGGATGCTTCAACGGTGCTTGGGATTTATTTCACGAGACACTGTGCACTCACGTTCGTCGTAACAACTGTCAAAGGGCACTGTATGCCTTCCAACTCCTCTGTTGCGTTTGAGCCACAGGAAGTAAAGGCATTCGTTTGATTCAGCTCCGTGAACGGGCAACGATGATGGCGAAGCGCTGCCCTGTTCGCTCGAAAGCTCTCGTCTGCACGGCCTTCCAACGGCCTCAGGGTACGCAGTTGTAAACAGCCTTACATTCCATGCTGGTGTGCCCCCAATTAGGAATTTGGGCTCTTCTGTGAGACACCCACGTGCGTCCCAAATGAAACCGGGGGGGCTCCCCCAGGACGTCTGCGTACGGCAGTCGGTTGCCAGCTGTTTACTTCCGGCCGGAGAAAGAAAAAGAGGACAGCTTTCCCAGGGACAATTCTGGACCCTTGGGACCATCCAGAGTCACCAAAGCCTAAACTTTGCACGGCCTGGGGAACGCTCTTCCTCATGTCCAGCAATCCCCACGTCAAAACCTTGCTCAGCAGAGGCAGGCACTCTCTCCCTCGTACTAGATAGCTCGGCAGAGCCTTCCGAGAAACATGCTGCGTCATTCAGCTTGAACGTGGGACGCGGAGGGGAGAGTACGCTTTCTGCCCGTTTGGAGGCGCCTTGCGCTTGGCTTCAAAGCTGCCTGAACAGCACTAGCGGCCCGACGTCTCTGCACGGCAGGATTGTCGTTGTGGGCCGAGGCTGCGTGTTCTCTCAAAACGAAAACCGTGCTGGCGATCCCTTTCTAGGAACTCCTCCCACGGCACCACATGTTCAGCTCCGGCCGAACGAGAGGTGACCTCAGGCCTCAAGGTAAGTTCCAGTGTTTCACGTCAGGGGAGTTGGGTGTGCAGTGGTTTCCATGAGGCCATACTCCACCACGGAGTGCCTTAACTCTGCGACGCTCCTGGGGGCGCACAGGATAGGAGCTCGTTCGCCAAGTTCGCAGGATGACTTCTCTCCGTGCCGGAACGGCGGCTCCTGGCTTCTGAGGAACCTTAGCCTCAACAGGGCCCTGGCGAAAGCTCTTCACATTCATAGCAAGGGCAACGGACTGCTCTCTGGCTTGCCTGGCTTGAGTGCCCCAGTCGTCAAAGAGCCTCGCGAAGGCAGTGCTGCGCAGACTCCCTTTGCCAGTCGCACGGCCTCCTTGACTGAAAGAGAACTGCAGTGCCAAAAGGCACCGTGCTGACGACTGGCTCCAGGAGGAGACTCGGGACAGCACTCTCACAGAAGCGAAAGCTAGGCTGTGGGCCCAGCCTGAGGACCAGCACGTTTTCCACACTTAACACAGCTAAGGCATGAGCCAGACGACAGCCTTGGTCACTGAGGCCTATCTAAGGTACTGCCATACTTACCCAGTAGATCCCACGCAGAGGTCCCTGTGCCCAAAAGGGCCTCCATGGAAGGGCCCTGTTCCTCCCGTGTGTTTCCTTGAGGTAATCGGAAACCACTGAGGATAACTACGTGAGCTCAGCTTCGAAACTGGGCGACCCTGGGCAAACCTTATTCCCCTCCGTGGTAGACGAGACAGTTGCGGGTCCTAAGCTGCCTGAAGCACACTCCTCGCGCCCACCTTCTCTTTGCTGCCGGAAGGCCTCACAGAAGAGGCCTGAGTTTACTCGTGACGGAAGCCGTCTGAGTGTACTCGTGTGAGGCCTGCTGCTCTCAGGTCCTTGCTGGGAGCTTCAGCAAGAGCACTCTGGAGCTCGCCGACCAAAGAATTGTGAGCCCCCCCGGCCTCAAGTAAAAGTCCAGATTTCCCCCGTCAGTAACGCCTCGGAGTGCCATAGGAGCGAAGAAACATGCGTTAACGGGATGCTTCAACGGTGCTTGGGATTTATTTCACGAGACACTGTGCACTCACATTCGTCGTAACAACTGTCAAAGGGCACTGTATGCCTTCCAACTCCTCTGTTGCGTTTGAGCCACAGGAAGTAAAGGCATTCGTTTGATTCAGCTCCGTGAACGGGCAACGATGATGGCGAAGCGCTGCCCTGTTCGCTCGAAAGCTCTCGTCTGCACGGCCTTCCAACGGCCTCAGGGTACGCAGTTGTAAACAGCCTTACATTCCATGCTGGTGTGCCCCCAATTAGGAATTTGGGCTCTTCTGTGAGACACCCACGTGCGTCCCAAATGAAACCGGGGGGGCTCCCCCAGGACGTCTGCGTACGGCAGTCGGTTGCCAGCTGTTTACTTCCGGCCGGAGAAAGAAAAAGAGGACAGCTTTCCCAGGGACAATTCTGGACCCTTGGGACCATCCAGAGTCACCAAAGCCTAAACTTTGCACGGCCTGGGGAACGCTCTTCCTCATGTCCAGCAATCCCCACGTCAAAACCTTGCTCAGCAGAGGCAGGCACTCTCTCCCTCGTACTAGATAGCTCGGCAGAGCCTTCCGAGAAACATGCTGCGTCATTCAGCTTGAACGTGGGACGCGGAGGGGAGAGTACGCTTTCTGCCCGTTTGGAGGCGCCTTGCGCTTGGCTTCAAAGCTGCCTGAACAGCACTAGCGGCCCGACGTCTCTGCACGGCAGGATTGTCGTTGTGGGCCGAGGCTGCGTGTTCTCTCAAAACGAAAACCGTGCTGGCGATCCCTTTCTAGGAACTCCTCCCACGGCACCACATGTTCAGCTCCGGCCGAACGAGAGGTGACCTCAGGCCTCAAGGTAAGTTCCAGTGTTTCACGTCAGGGGAGTTGGGTGTGCAGTGGTTTCCATGAGGCCATACTCCACCACGGAGTGCCTTAACTCTGCGACGCTCCTGGGGGCGCACAGGATAGGAGCTCGTTCGCCAAGTTCGCAGGATGACTTCTCTCCGTGCCGGAACGGCGGCTCCTGGCTTCTGAGGAACCTTAGCCTCAACAGGGCCCTGGCGAAAGCTCTTCACATTCATAGCAAGGGCAACGGACTGCTCTCTGGCTTGCCTGGCTTGAGTGCCCCAGTCGTCAAAGAGCCTCGCGAAGGCAGTGCTGCGCAGACTCCCTTTGCCAGTCGCACGGCCTCCTTGACTGAAAGAGAACTGCAGTGCCAAAAGGCACCGTGCTGACGACTGGCTCCAGGAGGAGACTCGGGACAGCACTCTCACAGAAGCGAAAGCTAGGCTGTGGGCCCAGCCTGAGGACCAGCACGTTTTCCACACTTAACACAGCTAAGGCATGAGCCAGACGACAGCCTTGGTCACTGAGGCCTATCTAAGGTACTGCCATACTTACCCAGTAGATCCCACGCAGAGGTCCCTGTGCCCAAAAGGGCCTCCATGGAAGGGCCCTGTTCCTCCCGTGTGTTTCCTTGAGGTAATCGGAAACCACTGAGGATAACTACGTGAGCTCAGCTTCGAAACTGGGCGACCCTGGGCAAACCTTATTCCCCTCCGTGGTAGACGAGCCAGTTGCGGGTCCTAAGCTGCCTGAAGCACACTCCTCGCGCCCACCTTCTCTTTGCTGCCGGAAGGCCTCACAGAAGAGGCCTGAGTTTACTCGTGACGGAAGCCGTCTGAGTGTACTCGTGTGAGGCCTGCTGCTCTCAGGTCCTTGCTGGGAGCTTCAGCAAGAGCACTCTGGAGCTCGCCGACCAAAGAATTGTGAGCCCCCCCGGCCTCAAGTAAAAGTCCAGATTTCCCCCGTCAGTAACGCCTCGGAGTGCCATAGGAGCGAAGAAGCATGCGTTAACGGGATGCTTCAACGGTGCCTGGGATTTATTTCACGAGACACTGTGCACTCACGTTCGTCGTAACAACTGTCAAAGGGCACTGTATGCCTTCCAACTCCTCTGTTGCGTTTGAGCCACAGGAAGTAAAGGCATTCGTTTGATTCAGCTCCGTGAACGGGCAACGATGATGGCGAAGCGCTGCCCTGTTCGCTCGAAAGCTCTCGTCTGCACGGCCTTCCAACGGCCTCAGGGTACGCAGTTGTAAACAGCCTTACATTCCATGCTGGTGTGCCCCCAATTAGGAATTTGGGCTCTTCTGTGAGACACCCACGTGCGTCCCAAATGAAACCGGGGGGGCTCCCCCAGGACGTCTGCGTACGGCAGTCGGTTGCCAGCTGTTTACTTCCGGCCGGAGAAAGAAAAAGAGGACAGCTTTCCCAGGGACAATTCTGGACCCTTGGGACCATCCAGAGTCACCAAAGCCTAAACTTTGCACGGCCTGGGGAACGCTCTTCCTCATGTCCAGCAATCCCCACGTCAAAACCTTGCTCAGCAGAGGCAGGCACTCTCTCCCTCGTACTAGATAGCTCGGCAGAGCCTTCCGAGAAACATGCTGCGTCATTCAGCTTGAACGTGGGACGCGGAGGGGAGAGTACGCTTTCTGCCCGTTTGGAGGCGCCTTGCGCTTGGCTTCAAAGCTGCCTGAACAGCACTAGCGGCCCGACGTCTCTGCACGGCAGGATTGTCGTTGTGGGCCGAGGCTGCGTGTTCTCTCAAAACGAAAACCGTGCTGGCGATCCCTTTCTAGGAACTCCTCCCACGGCACCACATGTTCAGCTCCGGCCGAACGAGAGGTGACCTCAGGCCTCAAGGTAAGTTCCAGTGTTTCACGTCAGGGGAGTTGGGTGTGCAGTGGTTTCCATGAGGCCATACTCCACCACGGAGTGCCTTAACTCTGCGACGCTCCTGGGGGCGCACAGGATAGGAGCTCGTTCGCCAAGTTCGCAGGATGACTTCTCTCCGTGCCGGAACGGCGGCTCCTGGCTTCTGAGGAACCTTAGCCTCAACAGGGCCCTGGCGAAAGCTCTTCACATTCATAGCAAGGGCAACGGACTGCTCTCTGGCTTGCCTGGCTTGAGTGCCCCAGTCGTCAAAGAGCCTCGCGAAGGCAGTGCTGCGCAGACTCCCTTTGCCAGTCGCACGGCCTCCTTGACTGAAAGAGAACTGCAGTGCCAAAAGGCACCGTGCTGACGACTGGCTCCAGGAGGAGACTCGGGACAGCACTCTCACAGAAGCGAAAGCTAGGCTGTGGGCCCAGCCTGAGGACCAGCACGTTTTCCACACTTAACACAGCTAAGGCATGAGCCAGACGACAGCCTTGGTCACTGAGGCCTATCTAAGGTACTGCCATACTTACCCAGTAGATCCCACGCAGAGGTCCCTGTGCCCAAAAGGGCCTCCATGGAAGGGCCCTGTTCCTCCCGTGTGTTTCCTTGAGGTAATCGGAAACCACTGAGGATAACTACGTGAGCTCAGCTTCGAAACTGGGCGACCCTGGGCAAACCTTATTCCCCTCCGTGGTAGACGAGACAGTTGCGGGTCCTAAGCTGCCTGAAGCACACTCCTCGCGCCCACCTTCTCTTTGCTGCCGGAAGGCCTCACAGAAGAGGCCTGAGTTTACTCGTGACGGAAGCCGTCTGAGTGTACTCGTGTGAGGCCTGCTGCTCTCAGGTCCTTGCTGGGAGCTTCAGCAAGAGCACTCTGGAGCTCGCCGACCAAAGAATTGTGAGCCCCCCCGGCCTCAAGTAAAAGTCCAGATTTCCCCCGTCAGTAACGCCTCGGAGTGCCATAGGAGCGAAGAAGCATGCGTTAACGGGATGCTTCAACGGTGCTTGGGATTTATTTCACGAGACACTGTGCACTCACGTTCGTCGTAACAACTGTCAAAGGGCACTGTATGCCTTCCAACTCCTCTGTTGCGTTTGAGCCACAGGAAGTAAAGGCATTCGTTTGATTCAGCTCCGTGAACGGGCAACGATGATGGCGAAGCGCTGCCCTGTTCGCTCGAAAGCTCTCGTCTGCACGGCCTTCCAACGGCCTCAGGGTACGCAGTTGTAAACAGCCTTACATTCCATGCTGGTGTGCCCCCAATTAGGAATTTGGGCTCTTCTGTGAGACACCCACGTGCGTCCCAAATGAAACCGGGGGGGCTCCCCCAGGACGTCTGCGTACGGCAGTCGGTTGCCAGCTGTTTACTTCCGGCCGGAGAAAGAAAAAGAGGACAGCTTTCCCAGGGACAATTCTGGACCCTTGGGACCATCCAGAGTCACCAAAGCCTAAACTTTGCACGGCCTGGGGAACGCTCTTCCTCATGTCCAGCAATCCCCACGTCAAAACCTTGCTCAGCAGAGGCAGGCACTCTCTCCCTCGTACTAGATAGCTCGGCAGAGCCTTCCGAGAAACATGCTGCGTCATTCAGCTTGAACGTGGGACGCGGAGGGGAGAGTACGCTTTCTGCCCGTTTGGAGGCGCCTTGCGCTTGGCTTCAAAGCTGCCTGAACAGCACTAGCGGCCCGACGTCTCTGCACGGCAGGATTGTCGTTGTGGGCCGAGGCTGCGTGTTCTCTCAAAACGAAAACCGTGCTGGCGATCCCTTTCTAGGAACTCCTCCCACGGCACCACATGTTCAGCTCCGGCCGAACGAGAGGTGACCTCAGGCCTCAAGGTAAGTTCCAGTGTTTCACGTCAGGGGAGTTGGGTGTGCAGTGGTTTCCATGAGGCCATACTCCACCACGGAGTGCCTTAACTCTGCGACGCTCCTGGGGGCGCACAGGATAGGAGCTCGTTCGCCAAGTTCGCAGGATGACTTCTCTCCGTGCCGGAACGGCGGCTCCTGGCTTCTGAGGAACCTTAGCCTCAACAGGGCCCTGGCGAAAGCTCTTCACATTCATAGCAAGGGCAACGGACTGCTCTCTGGCTTGCCTGGCTTGAGTGCCCCAGTCGTCAAAGAGCCTCGCGAAGGCAGTGCTGCGCAGACTCCCTTTGCCAGTCGCACGGCCTCCTTGACTGAAAGAGAACTGCAGTGCCAAAAGGCACCGTGCTGACGACTGGCTCCAGGAGGAGACTCGGGACAGCACTCTCACAGAAGCGAAAGCTAGGCTGTGGGCCCAGCCTGAGGACCAGCACGTTTTCCACACTTAACACAGCTAAGGCATGAGCCAGACGACAGCCTTGGTCACTGAGGCCTATCTAAGGTACTGCCATACTTACCCAGTAGATCCCACGCAGAGGTCCCTGTGCCCAAAAGGGCCTCCATGGAAGGGCCCTGTTCCTCCCGTGTGTTTCCTTGAGGTAATCGGAAACCACTGAGGATAACTACGTGAGCTCAGCTTCGAAACTGGGCGACCCTGGGCAAACCTTATTCCCCTCCGTGGTAGACGAGACAGTTGCGGGTCCTAAGCTGCCTGAAGCACACTCCTCGCGCCCACCTTCTCTTTGCTGCCGGAAGGCCTCACAGAAGAGGCCTGAGTTTACTCGTGACGGAAGCCGTCTGAGTGTACTCGTGTGAGGCCTGCTGCTCTCAGGTCCTTGCTGGGAGCTTCAGCAAGAGCACTCTGGAGCTCGCCGACCAAAGAATTGTGAGCCCCCCCGGCCTCAAGTAAAAGTCCAGATTTCCCCCGTCAGTAACGCCTCGGAGTGCCATAGGAGCGAAGAAGCATGCGTTAACGGGATGCTTCAACAGTGCCTGGGATTTATTTCACGAGACACTGTGCACTCACGTTCGTCGTAACAACTGTCAAAGGGCACTGTATGCCTTCCAACTCCTCTGTTGCGTTTGAGCCACAGGAAGTAAAGGCATTCGTTTGATTCAGCTCCGTGAACGGGCAACGATGATGGCGAAGCGCTGCCCTGTTCGCTCGAAAGCTCTCGTCTGCACGGCCTTCCAACGGCCTCAGGGTACGCAGTTGTAAACAGCCTTACATTCCATGCTGGTGTGCCCCCAATTAGGAATTTGGGCTCTTCTGTGAGACACCCACGTGCGTCCCAAATGAAACCGGGGTGGCTCCCCCAGGACGTCTGCGTACGGCAGTCGGTTGCCAGCTGTTTACTTCCGGCCGGAGAAAGAAAAAGAGGACAGCTTTCCCAGGGACAATTCTGGACCCTTGGGACCATCCAGAGTCACCAAAGCCTAAACTTTGCACGGCCTGGGGAACGCTCTTCCTCATGTCCAGCAATCCCCACGTCAAAACCTTGCTCAGCAGAGGCAGGCACTCTCTCCCTCGTACTAGATAGCTCGGCAGAGCCTTCCGAGAAACATGCTGCGTCATTCAGCTTGAACGTGGGACGCGGAGGGGAGAGTACGCTTTCTGCCCGTTTGGAGGCGCCTTGCGCTTGGCTTCAAAGCTGCCTGAACAGCACTAGCGGCCCGACGTCTCTGCACGGCAGGATTGTCGTTGTGGGCCGAGGCTGCGTGTTCTCTCAAAACGAAAACCGTGCTGGCGATCCCTTTCTAGGAACTCCTCCCACGGCACCACATGTTCAGCTCCGGCCGAACGAGAGGTGACCTCAGGCCTCAAGGTAAGTTCCAGTGTTTCAGGTCAGGGGAGTTGGGTGTGCAGTGGTTTCCATGAGGCCATACTCCACCACGGAGTGCCTTAACTCTGCCACGCTCCTGGGGGCGCACAGGATAGGAGCTCGTTCGCCAAGTTCGCAGGATGACTTCTCTCCGTGCCGGAACGGCGGCTCCTGGCTTCTGAGGAACCTTAGCCTCAACAGGGCCCTGGCGAAAGCTCTTCACATTCATAGCAAGGGCAACGGACTGCTCTCTGGCTTGCCTGGCTTGAGTGCCCCAGTCGTCAAAGAGCCTCGCGAAGGCAGTGCTGCGCAGACTCCCTTTGCCAGTCGCACGGCCTCCTTGACTGAAAGAGAACTGCAGTGCCAAAAGGCACCGTGCTGACGACTGGCTCCAGGAGGAGACTCGGGACAGCACTCTCACAGAAGCGAAAGCTAGGCTGTGGGCCCAGCCTGAGGACCAGCACGTTTTCCACACTTAACACAGCTAAGGCATGAGCCAGACGACAGCCTTGGTCACTGAGGCCTATCTAAGGTACTGCCATACTTACCCAGTAGATCCCACGCAGAGGTCCCTGTGCCCAAAAGGGCCTCCATGGAAGGGCCCTGTTCCTCCCGTGTGTTTCCTTGAGGTAATCGGAAACCACTGAGGATAACTACGTGAGCTCAGCTTCGAAACTGGGCGACCCTGGGCAAACCTTATTCCCCTCCGTGGTAGACGAGACAGTTGCGGGTCCTAAGCTGCCTGAAGCACACTCCTCGCGCCCACCTTCTCTTTGCTGCCGGAAGGCCTCACAGAAGAGGCCTGAGTTTACTCGTGACGGAAGCCGTCTGAGTGTACTCGTGTGAGGCCTGCTGCTCTCAGGTCCTTGCTGGGAGCTTCAGCAAGAGCACTCTGGAGCTCGCCGACCAAAGAATTGTGAGCCCCCCCGGCCTCAAGTAAAAGTCCAGATTTCCCCCGTCAGTAACGCCTCGGAGTGCCATAGGAGCGAAGAAGCATGCGTTAACGGGATGCTTCAACAGTGCCTGGGATTTATTTCACGAGACACTGTGCACTCACGTTCGTCGTAACAACTGTCAAAGGGCACTGTATGCCTTCCAACTCCTCTGTTGCGTTTGAGCCACAGGAAGTAAAGGCATTCGTTTGATTCAGCTCCGTGAACGGGCAACGATGATGGCGAAGCGCTGCCCTGTTCGCTCGAAAGCTCTCGTCTGCACGGCCTTCCAACGGCCTCAGGGTACGCAGTTGTAAACAGCCTTACATTCCATGCTGGTGTGCCCCCAATTAGGAATTTGGGCTCTTCTGTGAGACACCCACGTGCGTCCCAAATGAAACCGGGGTGGCTCCCCCAGGACGTCTGCGTACGGCAGTCGGTTGCCAGCTGTTTACTTCCGGCCGGAGAAAGAAAAAGAGGACAGCTTTCCCAGGGACAATTCTGGACCCTTGGGACCATCCAGAGTCACCAAAGCCTAAACTTTGCACGGCCTGGGGAACGCTCTTCCTCATGTCCAGCAATCCCCACGTCAAAACCTTGCTCAGCAGAGGCAGGCACTCTCTCCCTCGTACTAGATAGCTCGGCAGAGCCTTCCGAGAAACATGCTGCGTCATTCAGCTTGAACGTGGGACGCGGAGGGGAGAGTACGCTTTCTGCCCGTTTGGAGGCGCCTTGCGCTTGGCTTCAAAGCTGCCTGAACAGCACTAGCGGCCCGACGTCTCTGCACGGCAGGATTGTCGTTGTGGGCCGAGGCTGCGTGTTCTCTCAAAACGAAAACCGTGCTGGCGATCCCTTTCTAGGAACTCCTCCCACGGCACCACATGTTCAGCTCCGGCCGAACGAGAGGTGACCTCAGGCCTCAAGGTAAGTTCCAGTGTTTCAGGTCAGGGGAGTTGGGTGTGCAGTGGTTTCCATGAGGCCATACTCCACCACGGAGTGCCTTAACTCTGCCACGCTCCTGGGGGCGCACAGGATAGGAGCTCGTTCGCCAAGTTCGCAGGATGACTTCTCTCCGTGCCGGAACGGCGGCTCCTGGCTTCTGAGGAACCTTAGCCTCAACAGGGCCCTGGCGAAAGCTCTTCACATTCATAGCAAGGGCAACGGACTGCTCTCTGGCTTGCCTGGCTTGAGTGCCCCAGTCGTCAAAGAGCCTCGCGAAGGCAGTGCTGCGCAGACTCCCTTTGCCAGTCGCACGGCCTCCTTGACTGAAAGAGAACTGCAGTGCCAAAAGGCACCGTGCTGACGACTGGCTCCAGGAGGAGACTCGGGACAGCACTCTCACAGAAGCGAAAGCTAGGCTGTGGGCCCAGCCTGAGGACCAGCACGTTTTCCACACTTAACACAGCTAAGGCATGAGCCAGACGACAGCCTTGGTCACTGAGGCCTATCTAAGGTACTGCCATACTTACCCAGTAGATCCCACGCAGAGGTCCCTGTGCCCAAAAGGGCCTCCATGGAAGGGCCCTGTTCCTCCCGTGTGTTTCCTTGAGGTAATCGGAAACCACTGAGGATAACTACGTGAGCTCAGCTTCGAAACTGGGCGACCCTGGGCAAACCTTATTCCCCTCCGTGGTAGACGAGACAGTTGCGGGTCCTAAGCTGCCTGAAGCACACTCCTCGCGCCCACCTTCTCTTTGCTGCCGGAAGGCCTCACAGAAGAGGCCTGAGTTTACTCGTGACGGAAGCCGTCTGAGTGTACTCGTGTGAGGCCTGCTGCTCTCAGGTCCTTGCTGGGAGCTTCAGCAAGAGCACTCTGGAGCTCGCCGACCAAAGAATTGTGAGCCCCCCCGGCCTCAAGTAAAAGTCCAGATTTCCCCCGTCAGTAACGCCTCGGAGTGCCATAGGAGCGAAGAAGCATGCGTTAACGGGATGCTTCAACGGTGCTTGGGATTTATTTCACGAGACACTGTGCACTCACGTTCGTCGTAACAACTGTCAAAGGGCACTGTATGCCTTCCAACTCCTCTGTTGCGTTTGAGCCACAGGAAGTAAAGGCATTCGTTTGATTCAGCTCCGTGAACGGGCAACGATGATGGCGAAGCGCTGCCCTGTTCGCTCGAAAGCTCTCGTCTGCACGGCCTTCCAACGGCCTCAGGGTACGCAGTTGTAAACAGCCTTACATTCCATGCTGGTGTGCCCCCAATTAGGAATTTGGGCTCTTCTGTGAGACACCCACGTGCGTCCCAAATGAAACCGGGGGGGCTCCCCCAGGACGTCTGCGTACGGCAGTCGGTTGCCAGCTGTTTACTTCCGGCCGGAGAAAGAAAAAGAGGACAGCTTTCCCAGGGACAATTCTGGACCCTTGGGACCATCCAGAGTCACCAAAGCCTAAACTTTGCACGGCCTGGGGAAC
The DNA here is from genome assembly GCF_937001465.1 of Orcinus orca. NCBI lineage: Eukaryota > Metazoa > Chordata > Mammalia > Artiodactyla > Delphinidae > Orcinus > Orcinus orca. The sequence continues at coordinate 27,773,891 of NC_064571.1, forward strand.
GCTCTTCCTCATGTCCAGCAATCCCCACGTCAAAACCTTGCTCAGCAGAGGCAGGCACTCTCTCCCTCGTACTAGATAGCTCGGCAGAGCCTTCCGAGAAACATGCTGCGTCATTCAGCTTGAACGTGGGACGCGGAGGGGAGAGTACGCTTTCTGCCCGTTTGGAGGCGCCTTGCGCTTGGCTTCAAAGCTGCCTGAACAGCACTAGCGGCCCGACGTCTCTGCACGGCAGGATTGTCGTTGTGGGCCGAGGCTGCGTGTTCTCTCAAAACGAAAACCGTGCTGGCGATCCCTTTCTAGGAACTCCTCCCACGGCACCACATGTTCAGCTCCGGCCGAACGAGAGGTGACCTCAGGCCTCAAGGTAAGTTCCAGTGTTTCACGTCAGGGGAGTTGGGTGTGCAGTGGTTTCCATGAGGCCATACTCCACCACGGAGTGCCTTAACTCTGCGACGCTCCTGGGGGCGCACAGGATAGGAGCTCGTTCGCCAAGTTCGCAGGATGACTTCTCTCCGTGCCGGAACGGCGGCTCCTGGCTTCTGAGGAACCTTAGCCTCAACAGGGCCCTGGCGAAAGCTCTTCACATTCATAGCAAGGGCAACGGACTGCTCTCTGGCTTGCCTGGCTTGAGTGCCCCAGTCGTCAAAGAGCCTCGCGAAGGCAGTGCTGCGCAGACTCCCTTTGCCAGTCGCACGGCCTCCTTGACTGAAAGAGAACTGCAGTGCCAAAAGGCACCGTGCTGACGACTGGCTCCAGGAGGAGACTCGGGACAGCACTCTCACAGAAGCGAAAGCTAGGCTGTGGGCCCAGCCTGAGGACCAGCACGTTTTCCACACTTAACACAGCTAAGGCATGAGCCAGACGACAGCCTTGGTCACTGAGGCCTATCTAAGGTACTGCCATACTTACCCAGTAGATCCCACGCAGAGGTCCCTGTGCCCAAAAGGGCCTCCATGGAAGGGCCCTGTTCCTCCCGTGTGTTTCCTTGAGGTAATCGGAAACCACTGAGGATAACTACGTGAGCTCAGCTTCGAAACTGGGCGACCCTGGGCAAACCTTATTCCCCTCCGTGGTAGACGAGACAGTTGCGGGTCCTAAGCTGCCTGAAGCACACTCCTCGCGCCCACCTTCTCTTTGCTGCCGGAAGGCCTCACAGAAGAGGCCTGAGTTTACTCGTGACGGAAGCCGTCTGAGTGTACTCGTGTGAGGCCTGCTGCTCTCAGGTCCTTGCTGGGAGCTTCAGCAAGAGCACTCTGGAGCTCGCCGACCAAAGAATTGTGAGCCCCCCCGGCCTCAAGTAAAAGTCCAGATTTCCCCCGTCAGTAACGCCTCGGAGTGCCATAGGAGCGAAGAAACATGCGTTAACGGGATGCTTCAACGGTGCTTGGGATTTATTTCACGAGACACTGTGCACTCACATTCGTCGTAACAACTGTCAAAGGGCACTGTATGCCTTCCAACTCCTCTGTTGCGTTTGAGCCACAGGAAGTAAAGGCATTCGTTTGATTCAGCTCCGTGAACGGGCAACGATGATGGCGAAGCGCTGCCCTGTTCGCTCGAAAGCTCTCGTCTGCACGGCCTTCCAACGGCCTCAGGGTACGCAGTTGTAAACAGCCTTACATTCCATGCTGGTGTGCCCCCAATTAGGAATTTGGGCTCTTCTGTGAGACACCCACGTGCGTCCCAAATGAAACCGGGGGGGCTCCCCCAGGACGTCTGCGTACGGCAGTCGGTTGCCAGCTGTTTACTTCCGGCCGGAGAAAGAAAAAGAGGACAGCTTTCCCAGGGACAATTCTGGACCCTTGGGACCATCCAGAGTCACCAAAGCCTAAACTTTGCACGGCCTGGGGAACGCTCTTCCTCATGTCCAGCAATCCCCACGTCAAAACCTTGCTCAGCAGAGGCAGGCACTCTCTCCCTCGTACTAGATAGCTCGGCAGAGCCTTCCGAGAAACATGCTGCGTCATTCAGCTTGAACGTGGGACGCGGAGGGGAGAGTACGCTTTCTGCCCGTTTGGAGGCGCCTTGCGCTTGGCTTCAAAGCTGCCTGAACAGCACTAGCGGCCCGACGTCTCTGCACGGCAGGATTGTCGTTGTGGGCCGAGGCTGCGTGTTCTCTCAAAACGAAAACCGTGCTGGCGATCCCTTTCTAGGAACTCCTCCCACGGCACCACATGTTCAGCTCCGGCCGAACGAGAGGTGACCTCAGGCCTCAAGGTAAGTTCCAGTGTTTCACGTCAGGGGAGTTGGGTGTGCAGTGGTTTCCATGAGGCCATACTCCACCACGGAGTGCCTTAACTCTGCGACGCTCCTGGGGGCGCACAGGATAGGAGCTCGTTCGCCAAGTTCGCAGGATGACTTCTCTCCGTGCCGGAACGGCGGCTCCTGGCTTCTGAGGAACCTTAGCCTCAACAGGGCCCTGGCGAAAGCTCTTCACATTCATAGCAAGGGCAACGGACTGCTCTCTGGCTTGCCTGGCTTGAGTGCCCCAGTCGTCAAAGAGCCTCGCGAAGGCAGTGCTGCGCAGACTCCCTTTGCCAGTCGCACGGCCTCCTTGACTGAAAGAGAACTGCAGTGCCAAAAGGCACCGTGCTGACGACTGGCTCCAGGAGGAGACTCGGGACAGCACTCTCACAGAAGCGAAAGCTAGGCTGTGGGCCCAGCCTGAGGACCAGCACGTTTTCCACACTTAACACAGCTAAGGCATGAGCCAGACGACAGCCTTGGTCACTGAGGCCTATCTAAGGTACTGCCATACTTACCCAGTAGATCCCACGCAGAGGTCCCTGTGCCCAAAAGGGCCTCCATGGAAGGGCCCTGTTCCTCCCGTGTGTTTCCTTGAGGTAATCGGAAACCACTGAGGATAACTACGTGAGCTCAGCTTCGAAACTGGGCGACCCTGGGCAAACCTTATTCCCCTCCGTGGTAGACGAGCCAGTTGCGGGTCCTAAGCTGCCTGAAGCACACTCCTCGCGCCCACCTTCTCTTTGCTGCCGGAAGGCCTCACAGAAGAGGCCTGAGTTTACTCGTGACGGAAGCCGTCTGAGTGTACTCGTGTGAGGCCTGCTGCTCTCAGGTCCTTGCTGGGAGCTTCAGCAAGAGCACTCTGGAGCTCGCCGACCAAAGAATTGTGAGCCCCCCCGGCCTCAAGTAAAAGTCCAGATTTCCCCCGTCAGTAACGCCTCGGAGTGCCATAGGAGCGAAGAAGCATGCGTTAACGGGATGCTTCAACGGTGCCTGGGATTTATTTCACGAGACACTGTGCACTCACGTTCGTCGTAACAACTGTCAAAGGGCACTGTATGCCTTCCAACTCCTCTGTTGCGTTTGAGCCACAGGAAGTAAAGGCATTCGTTTGATTCAGCTCCGTGAACGGGCAACGATGATGGCGAAGCGCTGCCCTGTTCGCTCGAAAGCTCTCGTCTGCACGGCCTTCCAACGGCCTCAGGGTACGCAGTTGTAAACAGCCTTACATTCCATGCTGGTGTGCCCCCAATTAGGAATTTGGGCTCTTCTGTGAGACACCCACGTGCGTCCCAAATGAAACCGGGGGGGCTCCCCCAGGACGTCTGCGTACGGCAGTCGGTTGCCAGCTGTTTACTTCCGGCCGGAGAAAGAAAAAGAGGACAGCTTTCCCAGGGACAATTCTGGACCCTTGGGACCATCCAGAGTCACCAAAGCCTAAACTTTGCACGGCCTGGGGAACGCTCTTCCTCATGTCCAGCAATCCCCACGTCAAAACCTTGCTCAGCAGAGGCAGGCACTCTCTCCCTCGTACTAGATAGCTCGGCAGAGCCTTCCGAGAAACATGCTGCGTCATTCAGCTTGAACGTGGGACGCGGAGGGGAGAGTACGCTTTCTGCCCGTTTGGAGGCGCCTTGCGCTTGGCTTCAAAGCTGCCTGAACAGCACTAGCGGCCCGACGTCTCTGCACGGCAGGATTGTCGTTGTGGGCCGAGGCTGCGTGTTCTCTCAAAACGAAAACCGTGCTGGCGATCCCTTTCTAGGAACTCCTCCCACGGCACCACATGTTCAGCTCCGGCCGAACGAGAGGTGACCTCAGGCCTCAAGGTAAGTTCCAGTGTTTCACGTCAGGGGAGTTGGGTGTGCAGTGGTTTCCATGAGGCCATACTCCACCACGGAGTGCCTTAACTCTGCGACGCTCCTGGGGGCGCACAGGATAGGAGCTCGTTCGCCAAGTTCGCAGGATGACTTCTCTCCGTGCCGGAACGGCGGCTCCTGGCTTCTGAGGAACCTTAGCCTCAACAGGGCCCTGGCGAAAGCTCTTCACATTCATAGCAAGGGCAACGGACTGCTCTCTGGCTTGCCTGGCTTGAGTGCCCCAGTCGTCAAAGAGCCTCGCGAAGGCAGTGCTGCGCAGACTCCCTTTGCCAGTCGCACGGCCTCCTTGACTGAAAGAGAACTGCAGTGCCAAAAGGCACCGTGCTGACGACTGGCTCCAGGAGGAGACTCGGGACAGCACTCTCACAGAAGCGAAAGCTAGGCTGTGGGCCCAGCCTGAGGACCAGCACGTTTTCCACACTTAACACAGCTAAGGCATGAGCCAGACGACAGCCTTGGTCACTGAGGCCTATCTAAGGTACTGCCATACTTACCCAGTAGATCCCACGCAGAGGTCCCTGTGCCCAAAAGGGCCTCCATGGAAGGGCCCTGTTCCTCCCGTGTGTTTCCTTGAGGTAATCGGAAACCACTGAGGATAACTACGTGAGCTCAGCTTCGAAACTGGGCGACCCTGGGCAAACCTTATTCCCCTCCGTGGTAGACGAGACAGTTGCGGGTCCTAAGCTGCCTGAAGCACACTCCTCGCGCCCACCTTCTCTTTGCTGCCGGAAGGCCTCACAGAAGAGGCCTGAGTTTACTCGTGACGGAAGCCGTCTGAGTGTACTCGTGTGAGGCCTGCTGCTCTCAGGTCCTTGCTGGGAGCTTCAGCAAGAGCACTCTGGAGCTCGCCGACCAAAGAATTGTGAGCCCCCCCGGCCTCAAGTAAAAGTCCAGATTTCCCCCGTCAGTAACGCCTCGGAGTGCCATAGGAGCGAAGAAGCATGCGTTAACGGGATGCTTCAACGGTGCTTGGGATTTATTTCACGAGACACTGTGCACTCACGTTCGTCGTAACAACTGTCAAAGGGCACTGTATGCCTTCCAACTCCTCTGTTGCGTTTGAGCCACAGGAAGTAAAGGCATTCGTTTGATTCAGCTCCGTGAACGGGCAACGATGATGGCGAAGCGCTGCCCTGTTCGCTCGAAAGCTCTCGTCTGCACGGCCTTCCAACGGCCTCAGGGTACGCAGTTGTAAACAGCCTTACATTCCATGCTGGTGTGCCCCCAATTAGGAATTTGGGCTCTTCTGTGAGACACCCACGTGCGTCCCAAATGAAACCGGGGGGGCTCCCCCAGGACGTCTGCGTACGGCAGTCGGTTGCCAGCTGTTTACTTCCGGCCGGAGAAAGAAAAAGAGGACAGCTTTCCCAGGGACAATTCTGGACCCTTGGGACCATCCAGAGTCACCAAAGCCTAAACTTTGCACGGCCTGGGGAACGCTCTTCCTCATGTCCAGCAATCCCCACGTCAAAACCTTGCTCAGCAGAGGCAGGCACTCTCTCCCTCGTACTAGATAGCTCGGCAGAGCCTTCCGAGAAACATGCTGCGTCATTCAGCTTGAACGTGGGACGCGGAGGGGAGAGTACGCTTTCTGCCCGTTTGGAGGCGCCTTGCGCTTGGCTTCAAAGCTGCCTGAACAGCACTAGCGGCCCGACGTCTCTGCACGGCAGGATTGTCGTTGTGGGCCGAGGCTGCGTGTTCTCTCAAAACGAAAACCGTGCTGGCGATCCCTTTCTAGGAACTCCTCCCACGGCACCACATGTTCAGCTCCGGCCGAACGAGAGGTGACCTCAGGCCTCAAGGTAAGTTCCAGTGTTTCACGTCAGGGGAGTTGGGTGTGCAGTGGTTTCCATGAGGCCATACTCCACCACGGAGTGCCTTAACTCTGCCACGCTCCTGGGGGCGCACAGGATAGGAGCTCGTTCGCCAAGTTCGCAGGATGACTTCTCTCCGTGCCGGAACGGCGGCTCCTGGCTTCTGAGGAACCTTAGCCTCAACAGGGCCCTGGCGAAAGCTCTTCACATTCATAGCAAGGGCAACGGACTGCTCTCTGGCTTGCCTGGCTTGAGTGCCCCAGTCGTCAAAGAGCCTCGCGAAGGCAGTGCTGCGCAGACTCCCTTTGCCAGTCGCACGGCCTCCTTGACTGAAAGAGAACTGCAGTGCCAAAAGGCACCGTGCTGACGACTGGCTCCAGGAGGAGACTCGGGACAGCACTCTCACAGAAGCGAAAGCTAGGCTGTGGGCCCAGCCTGAGGACCAGCACGTTTTCCACACTTAACACAGCTAAGGCATGAGCCAGACGACAGCCTTGGTCACTGAGGCCTATCTAAGGTACTGCCATACTTACCCAGTAGATCCCACGCAGAGGTCCCTGTGCCCAAAAGGGCCTCCATGGAAGGGCCCTGTTCCTCCCGTGTGTTTCCTTGAGGTAATCGGAAACCACTGAGGATAACTACGTGAGCTCAGCTTCGAAACTGGGCGACCCTGGGCAAACCTTATTCCCCTCCGTGGTAGACGAGACAGTTGCGGGTCCTAAGCTGCCTGAAGCACACTCCTCGCGCCCACCTTCTCTTTGCTGCCGGAAGGCCTCACAGAAGAGGCCTGAGTTTACTCGTGACGGAAGCCGTCTGAGTGTACTCGTGTGAGGCCTGCTGCTCTCAGGTCCTTGCTGGGAGCTTCAGCAAGAGCACTCTGGAGCTCGCCGACCAAAGAATTGTGAGCCCCCCCGGCCTCAAGTAAAAGTCCAGATTTCCCCCGTCAGTAACGCCTCGGAGTGCCATAGGAGCGAAGAAGCATGCGTTAACGGGATGCTTCAACAGTGCCTGGGATTTATTTCACGAGACACTGTGCACTCACGTTCGTCGTAACAACTGTCAAAGGGCACTGTATGCCTTCCAACTCCTCTGTTGCGTTTGAGCCACAGGAAGTAAAGGCATTCGTTTGATTCAGCTCCGTGAACGGGCAACGATGATGGCGAAGCGCTGCCCTGTTCGCTCGAAAGCTCTCGTCTGCACGGCCTTCCAACGGCCTCAGGGTACGCAGTTGTAAACAGCCTTACATTCCATGCTGGTGTGCCCCCAATTAGGAATTTGGGCTCTTCTGTGAGACACCCACGTGCGTCCCAAATGAAACCGGGGGGGCTCCCCCAGGACGTCTGCGTACGGCAGTCGGTTGCCAGCTGTTTACTTCCGGCCGGAGAAAGAAAAAGAGGACAGCTTTCCCAGGGACAATTCTGGACCCTTGGGACCATCCAGAGTCACCAAAGCCTAAACTTTGCACGGCCTGGGGAACGCTCTTCCTCATGTCCAGCAATCCCCACGTCAAAACCTTGCTCAGCAGAGGCAGGCACTCTCTCCCTCGTACTAGATAGCTCGGCAGAGCCTTCCGAGAAACATGCTGCGTCATTCAGCTTGAACGTGGGACGCGGAGGGGAGAGTACGCTTTCTGCCCGTTTGGAGGCGCCTTGCGCTTGGCTTCAAAGCTGCCTGAACAGCACTAGCGGCCCGACGTCTCTGCACGGCAGGATTGTCGTTGTGGGCCGAGGCTGCGTGTTCTCTCAAAACGAAAACCGTGCTGGCGATCCCTTTCTAGGAACTCCTCCCACGGCACCACATGTTCAGCTCCGGCCGAACGAGAGGTGACCTCAGGCCTCAAGGTAAGTTCCAGTGTTTCAGGTCAGGGGAGTTGGGTGTGCAGTGGTTTCCATGAGGCCATACTCCACCACGGAGTGCCTTAACTCTGCCACGCTCCTGGGGGCGCACAGGATAGGAGCTCGTTCGCCAAGTTCGCAGGATGACTTCTCTCCGTGCCGGAACGGCGGCTCCTGGCTTCTGAGGAACCTTAGCCTCAACAGGGCCCTGGCGAAAGCTCTTCACATTCATAGCAAGGGCAACGGACTGCTCTCTGGCTTGCCTGGCTTGAGTGCCCCAGTCGTCAAAGAGCCTCGCGAAGGCAGTGCTGCGCAGACTCCCTTTGCCAGTCGCACGGCCTCCTTGACTGAAAGAGAACTGCAGTGCCAAAAGGCACCGTGCTGACGACTGGCTCCAGGAGGAGACTCGGGACAGCACTCTCACAGAAGCGAAAGCTAGGCTGTGGGCCCAGCCTGAGGACCAGCACGTTTTCCACACTTAACACAGCTAAGGCATGAGCCAGACGACAGCCTTGGTCACTGAGGCCTATCTAAGGTACTGCCATCCTTACCCAGTAGATCCCACGCAGAGGTCCCTGTGCCCAAAAGGGCCTCCATGGAAGGGCCCTGTTCCTCCCGTGTGTTTCCTTGAGGTAATCGGAAACCACTGAGGATAACTACGTGAGCTCAGCTTCGAAACTGGGCGACCCTGGGCAAACCTTATTCCCCTCCGTGGTAGACGAGACAGTTGCGGGTCCTAAGCTGCCTGAAGCACACTCCTCGCGCCCACCTTCTCTTTGCTGCCGGAAGGCCTCACAGAAGAGGCCTGAGTTTACTCGTGACGGAAGCCGTCTGAGTGTACTCGTGTGAGGCCTGCTGCTCTCAGGTCCTTGCTGGGAGCTTCAGCAAGAGCACTCTGGAGCTCGCCGACCAAAGAATTGTGAGCCCCCCCGGCCTCAAGTAAAAGTCCAGATTTCCCCCGTCAGTAACGCCTCGGAGTGCCATAGGAGCGAAGAAGCATGCGTTAACGGGATGCTTCAACAGTGCCTGGGATTTATTTCACGAGACACTGTGCACTCACGTTCGTCGTAACAACTGTCAAAGGGCACTGTATGCCTTCCAACTCCTCTGTTGCGTTTGAGCCACAGGAAGTAAAGGCATTCGTTTGATTCAGCTCCGTGAACGGGCAACGATGATGGCGAAGCGCTGCCCTGTTCGCTCGAAAGCTCTCGTCTGCACGGCCTTCCAACGGCCTCAGGGTACGCAGTTGTAAACAGCCTTACATTCCATGCTGGTGTGCCCCCAATTAGGAATTTGGGCTCTTCTGTGAGACACCCACGTGCGTCCCAAATGAAACCGGGGTGGCTCCCCCAGGACGTCTGCGTACGGCAGTCGGTTGCCAGCTGTTTACTTCCGGCCGGAGAAAGAAAAAGAGGACAGCTTTCCCAGGGACAATTCTGGACCCTTGGGACCATCCAGAGTCACCAAAGCCTAAACTTTGCACGGCCTGGGGAACGCTCTTCCTCATGTCCAGCAATCCCCACGTCAAAACCTTGCTCAGCAGAGGCAGGCACTCTCTCCCTCGTACTAGATAGCTCGGCAGAGCCTTCCGAGAAACATGCTGCGTCATTCAGCTTGAACGTGGGACGCGGAGGGGAGAGTACGCTTTCTGCCCGTTTGGAGGCGCCTTGCGCTTGGCTTCAAAGCTGCCTGAACAGCACTAGCGGCCCGACGTCTCTGCACGGCAGGATTGTCGTTGTGGGCCGAGGCTGCGTGTTCTCTCAAAACGAAAACCGTGCTGGCGATCCCTTTCTAGGAACTCCTCCCACGGCACCACATGTTCAGCTCCGGCCGAACGAGAGGTGACCTCAGGCCTCAAGGTAAGTTCCAGTGTTTCAGGTCAGGGGAGTTGGGTGTGCAGTGGTTTCCATGAGGCCATACTCCACCACGGAGTGCCTTAACTCTGCCACGCTCCTGGGGGCGCACAGGATAGGAGCTCGTTCGCCAAGTTCGCAGGATGACTTCTCTCCGTGCCGGAACGGCGGCTCCTGGCTTCTGAGGAACCTTAGCCTCAACAGGGCCCTGGCGAAAGCTCTTCACATTCATAGCAAGGGCAACGGACTGCTCTCTGGCTTGCCTGGCTTGAGTGCCCCAGTCGTCAAAGAGCCTCGCGAAGGCAGTGCTGCGCAGACTCCCTTTGCCAGTCGCACGGCCTCCTTGACTGAAAGAGAACTGCAGTGCCAAAAGGCACCGTGCTGACGACTGGCTCCAGGAGGAGACTCGGGACAGCACTCTCACAGAAGCGAAAGCTAGGCTGTGGGCCCAGCCTGAGGACCAGCACGTTTTCCACACTTAACACAGCTAAGGCATGAGCCAGACGACAGCCTTGGTCACTGAGGCCTATCTAAGGTACTGCCATCCTTACCCAGTAGATCCCACGCAGAGGTCCCTGTGCCCAAAAGGGCCTCCATGGAAGGGCCCTGTTCCTCCCGTGTGTTTCCTTGAGGTAATCGGAAACCACTGAGGATAACTACGTGAGCTCAGCTTCGAAACTGGGCGACCCTGGGCAAACCTTATTCCCCTCCGTGGTAGACGAGACAGTTGCGGGTCCTAAGCTGCCTGAAGCACACTCCTCGCGCCCACCTTCTCTTTGCTGCCGGAAGGCCTCACAGAAGAGGCCTGAGTTTACTCGTGACGGAAGCCGTCTGAGTGTACTCGTGTGAGGCCTGCTGCTCTCAGGTCCTTGCTGGGAGCTTCAGCAAGAGCACTCTGGAGCTCGCCGACCAAAGAATTGTGAGCCCCCCCGGCCTCAAGTAAAAGTCCAGATTTCCCCCGTCAGTAACGCCTCGGAGTGCCATAGGAGCGAAGAAGCATGCGTTAACGGGATGCTTCAACAGTGCCTGGGATTTATTTCACGAGACACTGTGCACTCACGTTCGTCGTAACAACTGTCAAAGGGCACTGTATGCCTTCCAACTCCTCTGTTGCGTTTGAGCCACAGGAAGTAAAGGCATTCGTTTGATTCAGCTCCGTGAACGGGCAACGATGATGGCGAAGCGCTGCCCTGTTCGCTCGAAAGCTCTCGTCTGCACGGCCTTCCAACGGCCTCAGGGTACGCAGTTGTAAACAGCCTTACATTCCATGCTGGTGTGCCCCCAATTAGGAATTTGGGCTCTTCTGTGAGACACCCACGTGCGTCCCAAATGAAACCGGGGGGGCTCCCCCAGGACGTCTGCGTACGGCAGTCGGTTGCCAGCTGTTTACTTCCGGCCGGAGAAAGAAAAAGAGGACAGCTTTCCCAGGGACAATTCTGGACCCTTGGGACCATCCAGAGTCACCAAAGCCTAAACTTTGCACGGCCTGGGGAACGCTCTTCCTCATGTCCAGCAATCCCCACGTCAAAACCTTGCTCAGCAGAGGCAGGCACTCTCTCCCTCGTACTAGATAGCTCGGCAGAGCCTTCCGAGAAACATGCTGCGTCATTCAGCTTGAACGTGGGACGCGGAGGGGAGAGTACGCTTTCTGCCCGTTTGGAGGCGCCTTGCGCTTGGCTTCAAAGCTGCCTGAACAGCACTAGCGGCCCGACGTCTCTGCACGGCAGGATTGTCGTTGTGGGCCGAGGCTGCGTGTTCTCTCAAAACGAAAACCGTGCTGGCGATCCCTTTCTAGGAACTCCTCCCACGGCACCACATGTTCAGCTCCGGCCGAACGAGAGGTGACCTCAGGCCTCAAGGTAAGTTCCAGTGTTTCACGTCAGGGGAGTTGGGTGTGCAGTGGTTTCCATGAGGCCATACTCCACCACGGAGTGCCTTAACTCTGCCACGCTCCTGGGGGCGCACAGGATAGGAGCTCGTTCGCCAAGTTCGCAGGATGACTTCTCTCCGTGCCGGAACGGCGGCTCCTGGCTTCTGAGGAACCTTAGCCTCAACAGGGCCCTGGCGAAAGCTCTTCACATTCATAGCAAGGGCAACGGACTGCTCTCTGGCTTGCCTGGCTTGAGTGCCCCAGTCGTCAAAGAGCCTCGCGAAGGCAGTGCTGCGCAGACTCCCTTTGCCAGTCGCACGGCCTCCTTGACTGAAAGAGAACTGCAGTGCCAAAAGGCACCGTGCTGACGACTGGCTCCAGGAGGAGACTCGGGACAGCACTCTCACAGAAGCGAAAGCTAGGCTGTGGGCCCAGCCTGAGGACCAGCACGTTTTCCACACTTAACACAGCTAAGGCATGAGCCAGACGACAGCCTTGGTCACTGAGGCCTATCTAAGGTACTGCCATACTTACCCAGTAGATCCCACGCAGAGGTCCCTGTGCCCAAAAGGGCCTCCATGGAAGGGCCCTGTTCCTCCCGTGTGTTTCCTTGAGGTAATCGGAAACCACTGAGGATAACTACGTGAGCTCAGCTTCGAAACTGGGCGACCCTGGGCAAACCTTATTCCCCTCCGTGGTAGACGAGACAGTTGCGGGTCCTAAGCTGCCTGAAGCACACTCCTCGCGCCCACCTTCTCTTTGCTGCCGGAAGGCCTCACAGAAGAGGCCTGAGTTTACTCGTGACGGAAGCCGTCTGAGTGTACTCGTGTGAGGCCTGCTGCTCTCAGGTCCTTGCTGGGAGCTTCAGCAAGAGCACTCTGGAGCTCGCCGACCAAAGAATTGTGAGCCCCCCCGGCCTCAAGTAAAAGTCCAGATTTCCCCCGTCAGTAACGCCTCGGAGTGCCATAGGAGCGAAGAAGCATGCGTTAACGGGATGCTTCAACAGTGCCTGGGATTTATTTCACGAGACACTGTGCACTCACGTTCGTCGTAACAACTGTCAAAGGGCACTGTATGCCTTCCAACTCCTCTGTTGCGTTTGAGCCACAGGAAGTAAAGGCATTCGTTTGATTCAGCTCCGTGAACGGGCAACGATGATGGCGAAGCGCTGCCCTGTTCGCTCGAAAGCTCTCGTCTGCACGGCCTTCCAACGGCCTCAGGGTACGCAGTTGTAAACAGCCTTACATTCCATGCTGGTGTGCCCCCAATTAGGAATTTGGGCTCTTCTGTGAGACACCCACGTGCGTCCCAAATGAAACCGGGGGGGCTCCCCCAGGACGTCTGCGTACGGCAGTCGGTTGCCAGCTGTTTACTTCCGGCCGGAGAAAGAAAAAGAGGACAGCTTTCCCAGGGACAATTCTGGACCCTTGGGACCATCCAGAGTCACCAAAGCCTAAACTTTGCACGGCCTGGGGAACGCTCTTCCTCATGTCCAGCAATCCCCACGTCAAAACCTTGCTCAGCAGAGGCAGGCACTCTCTCCCTCGTACTAGATAGCTCGGCAGAGCCTTCCGAGAAACATGCTGCGTCATTCAGCTTGAACGTGGGACGCGGAGGGGAGAGTACGCTTTCTGCCCGTTTGGAGGCGCCTTGCGCTTGGCTTCAAAGCTGCCTGAACAGCACTAGCGGCCCGACGTCTCTGCACGGCAGGATTGTCGTTGTGGGCCGAGGCTGCGTGTTCTCTCAAAACGAAAACCGTGCTGGCGATCCCTTTCTAGGAACTCCTCCCACGGCACCACATGTTCAGCTCCGGCCGAACGAGAGGTGACCTCAGGCCTCAAGGTAAGTTCCAGTGTTTCACGTCAGGGGAGTTGGGTGTGCAGTGGTTTCCATGAGGCCATACTCCACCACGGAGTGCCTTAACTCTGCCACGCTCCTGGGGGCGCACAGGATAGGAGCTCGTTCGCCAAGTTCGCAGGATGACTTCTCTCCGTGCCGGAACGGCGGCTCCTGGCTTCTGAGGAACCTTAGCCTCAACAGGGCCCTGGCGAAAGCTCTTCACATTCATAGCAAGGGCAACGGACTGCTCTCTGGCTTGCCTGGCTTGAGTGCCCCAGTCGTCAAAGAGCCTCGCGAAGGCAGTGCTGCGCAGACTCCCTTTGCCAGTCGCACGGCCTCCTTGACTGAAAGAGAACTGCAGTGCCAAAAGGCACCGTGCTGACGACTGGCTCCAGGAGGAGACTCGGGACAGCACTCTCACAGAAGCGAAAGCTAGGCTGTGGGCCCAGCCTGAGGACCAGCACGTTTTCCACACTTAACACAGCTAAGGCATGAGCCAGACGACAGCCTTGGTCACTGAGGCCTATCTAAGGTACTGCCATACTTACCCAGTAGATCCCACGCAGAGGTCCCTGTGCCCAAAAGGGCCTCCATGGAAGGGCCCTGTTCCTCCCGTGTGTTTCCTTGAGGTAATCGGAAACCACTGAGGATAACTACGTGAGCTCAGCTTCGAAACTGGGCGACCCTGGGCAAACCTTATTCCCCTCCGTGGTAGACGAGACAGTTGCGGGTCCTAAGCTGCCTGAAGCACACTCCTCGCGCCCACCTTCTCTTTGCTGCCGGAAGGCCTCACAGAAGAGGCCTGAGTTTACTCGTGACGGAAGCCGTCTGAGTGTACTCGTGTGAGGCCTGCTGCTCTCAGGTCCTTGCTGGGAGCTTCAGCAAGAGCACTCTGGAGCTCGCCGACCAAAGAATTGTGAGCCCCCCCGGCCTCAAGTAAAAGTCCAGATTTCCCCCGTCAGTAACGCCTCGGAGTGCCATAGGAGCGAAGAAGCATGCGTTAACGGGATGCTTCAACAGTGCTTGGGATTTATTTCACGAGACACTGTGCACTCACGTTCGTCGTAACAACTGTCAAAGGGCACTGTATGCCTTCCAACTCCTCTGTTGCGTTTGAGCCACAGGAAGTAAAGGCATTCGTTTGATTCAGCTCCGTGAACGGGCAACGATGATGGCGAAGCGCTGCCCTGTTCGCTCGAAAGCTCTCGTCTGCACGGCCTTCCAACGGCCTCAGGGTACGCAGTTGTAAACAGCCTTACATTCCATGCTGGTGTGCCCCCAATTAGGAATTTGGGCTCTTCTGTGAGACACCCACGTGCGTCCCAAATGAAACCGGGGGGGCTCCCCCAGGACGTCTGCGTACGGCAGTCGGTTGCCAGCTGTTTACTTCCGGCCGGAGAAAGAAAAAGAGGACAGCTTTCCCAGGGACAATTCTGGACCCTTGGGACCATCCAGAGTCACCAAAGCCTAAACTTTGCACGGCCTGGGGAACGCTCTTCCTCATGTCCAGCAATCCCCACGTCAAAACCTTGCTCAGCAGAGGCAGGCACTCTCTCCCTCGTACTAGATAGCTCGGCAGAGCCTTCCGAGAAACATGCTGCGTCATTCAGCTTGAACGTGGGACGCGGAGGGGAGAGTACGCTTTCTGCCCGTTTGGAGGCGCCTTGCGCTTGGCTTCAAAGCTGCCTGAACAGCACTAGCGGCCCGACGTCTCTGCACGGCAGGATTGTCGTTGTGGGCCGAGGCTGCGTGTTCTCTCAAAACGAAAACCGTGCTGGCGATCCCTTTCTAGGAACTCCTCCCACGGCACCACATGTTCAGCTCCGGCCGAACGAGAGGTGACCTCAGGCCTCAAGGTAAGTTCCAGTGTTTCACGTCAGGGGAGTTGGGTGTGCAGTGGTTTCCATGAGGCCATACTCCACCACGGAGTGCCTTAACTCTGCCACGCTCCTGGGGGCGCACAGGATAGGAGCTCGTTCGCCAAGTTCGCAGGATGACTTCTCTCCGTGCCGGAACGGCGGCTCCTGGCTTCTGAGGAACCTTAGCCTCAACAGGGCCCTGGCGAAAGCTCTTCACATTCATAGCAAGGGCAACGGACTGCTCTCTGGCTTGCCTGGCTTGAGTGCCCCAGTCGTCAAAGAGCCTCGCGAAGGCAGTGCTGCGCAGACTCCCTTTGCCAGTCGCACGGCCTCCTTGACTGAAAGAGAACTGCAGTGCCAAAAGGCACCGTGCTGACGACTGGCTCCAGGAGGAGACTCGGGACAGCACTCTCACAGAAGCGAAAGCTAGGCTGTGGGCCCAGCCTGAGGACCAGCACGTTTTCCACACTTAACACAGCTAAGGCATGAGCCAGACGACAGCCTTGGTCACTGAGGCCTATCTAAGGTACTGCCATCCTTACCCAGTAGATCCCACGCAGAGGTCCCTGTGCCCAAAAGGGCCTCCATGGAAGGGCCCTGTTCCTCCCGTGTGTTTCCTTGAGGTAATCGGAAACCACTGAGGATAACTACGTGAGCTCAGCTTCGAAACTGGGCGACCCTGGGCAAACCTTATTCCCCTCCGTGGTAGACGAGACAGTTGCGGGTCCTAAGCTGCCTGAAGCACACTCCTCGCGCCCACCTTCTCTTTGCTGCCGGAAGGCCTCACAGAAGAGGCCTGAGTTTACTCGTGACGGAAGCCGTCTGAGTGTACTCGTGTGAGGCCTGCTGCTCTCAGGTCCTTGCTGGGAGCTTCAGCAAGAGCACTCTGGAGCTCGCCGACCAAAGAATTGTGAGCCCCCCCGGCCTCAAGTAAAAGTCCAGATTTCCCCCGTCAGTAACGCCTCGGAGTGCCATAGGAGCGAAGAAGCATGCGTTAACGGGATGCTTCAACAGTGCCTGGGATTTATTTCACGAGACACTGTGCACTCACGTTCGTCGTAACAACTGTCAAAGGGCACTGTATGCCTTCCAACTCCTCTGTTGCGTTTGAGCCACAGGAAGTAAAGGCATTCGTTTGATTCAGCTCCGTGAACGGGCAACGATGATGGCGAAGCGCTGCCCTGTTCGCTCGAAAGCTCTCGTCTGCACGGCCTTCCAACGGCCTCAGGGTACGCAGTTGTAAACAGCCTTACATTCCATGCTGGTGTGCCCCCAATTAGGAATTTGGGCTCTTCTGTGAGACACCCACGTGCGTCCCAAATGAAACCGGGGGGGCTCCCCCAGGACGTCTGCGTACGGCAGTCGGTTGCCAGCTGTTTACTTCCGGCCGGAGAAAGAAAAAGAGGACAGCTTTCCCAGGGACAATTCTGGACCCTTGGGACCATCCAGAGTCACCAAAGCCTAAACTTTGCACGGCCTGGGGAACGCTCTTCCTCATGTCCAGCAATCCCCACGTCAAAACCTTGCTCAGCAGAGGCAGGCACTCTCTCCCTCGTACTAGATAGCTCGGCAGAGCCTTCCGAGAAACATGCTGCGTCATTCAGCTTGAACGTGGGACGCGGAGGGGAGAGTACGCTTTCTGCCCGTTTGGAGGCGCCTTGCGCTTGGCTTCAAAGCTGCCTGAACAGCACTAGCGGCCCGACGTCTCTGCACGGCAGGATTGTCGTTGTGGGCCGAGGCTGCGTGTTCTCTCAAAACGAAAACCGTGCTGGCGATCCCTTTCTAGGAACTCCTCCCACGGCACCACATGTTCAGCTCCGGCCGAACGAGAGGTGACCTCAGGCCTCAAGGTAAGTTCCAGTGTTTCACGTCAGGGGAGTTGGGTGTGCAGTGGTTTCCATGAGGCCATACTCCACCACGGAGTGCCTTAACTCTGCCACGCTCCTGGGGGCGCACAGGATAGGAGCTCGTTCGCCAAGTTCGCAGGATGACTTCTCTCCGTGCCGGAACGGCGGCTCCTGGCTTCTGAGGAACCTTAGCCTCAACAGGGCCCTGGCGAAAGCTCTTCACATTCATAGCAAGGGCAACGGACTGCTCTCTGGCTTGCCTGGCTTGAGTGCCCCAGTCGTCAAAGAGCCTCGCGAAGGCAGTGCTGCGCAGACTCCCTTTGCCAGTCGCACGGCCTCCTTGACTGAAAGAGAACTGCAGTGCCAAAAGGCACCGTGCTGACGACTGGCTCCAGGAGGAGACTCGGGACAGCACTCTCACAGAAGCGAAAGCTAGGCTGTGGGCCCAGCCTGAGGACCAGCACGTTTTCCACACTTAACACAGCTAAGGCATGAGCCAGACGACAGCCTTGGTCACTGAGGCCTATCTAAGGTACTGCCATCCTTACCCAGTAGATCCCACGCAGAGGTCCCTGTGCCCAAAAGGGCCTCCATGGAAGGGCCCTGTTCCTCCCGTGTGTTTCCTTGAGGTAATCGGAAACCACTGAGGATAACTACGTGAGCTCAGCTTCGAAACTGGGCGACCCTGGGCAAACCTTATTCCCCTCCGTGGTAGACGAGACAGTTGCGGGTCCTAAGCTGCCTGAAGCACACTCCTCGCGCCCACCTTCTCTTTGCTGCCGGAAGGCCTCACAGAAGAGGCCTGAGTTTACTCGTGACGGAAGCCGTCTGAGTGTACTCGTGTGAGGCCTGCTGCTCTCAGGTCCTTGCTGGGAGCTTCAGCAAGAGCACTCTGGAGCTCGCCGACCAAAGAATTGTGAGCCCCCCCGGCCTCAAGTAAAAGTCCAGATTTCCCCCGTCAGTAACGCCTCGGAGTGCCATAGGAGCGAAGAAGCATGCGTTAACGGGATGCTTCAACAGTGCCTGGGATTTATTTCACGAGACACTGTGCACTCACGTTCGTCGTAACAACTGTCAAAGGGCACTGTATGCCTTCCAACTCCTCTGTTGCGTTTGAGCCACAGGAAGTAAAGGCATTCGTTTGATTCAGCTCCGTGAACGGGCAACGATGATGGCGAAGCGCTGCCCTGTTCGCTCGAAAGCTCTCGTCTGCACGGCCTTCCAACGGCCTCAGGGTACGCAGTTGTAAACAGCCTTACATTCCATGCTGGTGTGCCCCCAATTAGGAATTTGGGCTCTTCTGTGAGACACCCACGTGCGTCCCAAATGAAACCGGGGGGGCTCCCCCAGGACGTCTGCGTACGGCAGTCGGTTGCCAGCTGTTTACTTCCGGCCGGAGAAAGAAAAAGAGGACAGCTTTCCCAGGGACAATTCTGGACCCTTGGGACCATCCAGAGTCACCAAAGCCTAAACTTTGCACGGCCTGGGGAACGCTCTTCCTCATGTCCAGCAATCCCCACGTCAAAACCTTGCTCAGCAGAGGCAGGCACTCTCTCCCTCGTACTAGATAGCTCGGCAGAGCCTTCCGAGAAACATGCTGCGTCATTCAGCTTGAACGTGGGACGCGGAGGGGAGAGTACGCTTTCTGCCCGTTTGGAGGCGCCTTGCGCTTGGCTTCAAAGCTGCCTGAACAGCACTAGCGGCCCGACGTCTCTGCACGGCAGGATTGTCGTTGTGGGCCGAGGCTGCGTGTTCTCTCAAAACGAAAACCGTGCTGGCGATCCCTTTCTAGGAACTCCTCCCACGGCACCACATGTTCAGCTCCGGCCGAACGAGAGGTGACCTCAGGCCTCAAGGTAAGTTCCAGTGTTTCACGTCAGGGGAGTTGGGTGTGCAGTGGTTTCCATGAGGCCATACTCCACCACGGAGTGCCTTAACTCTGCCACGCTCCTGGGGGCGCACAGGATAGGAGCTCGTTCGCCAAGTTCGCAGGATGACTTCTCTCCGTGCCGGAACGGCGGCTCCTGGCTTCTGAGGAACCTTAGCCTCAACAGGGCCCTGGCGAAAGCTCTTCACATTCATAGCAAGGGCAACGGACTGCTCTCTGGCTTGCCTGGCTTGAGTGCCCCAGTCGTCAAAGAGCCTCGCGAAGGCAGTGCTGCGCAGACTCCCTTTGCCAGTCGCACGGCCTCCTTGACTGAAAGAGAACTGCAGTGCCAAAAGGCACCGTGCTGACGACTGGCTCCAGGAGGAGACTCGGGACAGCACTCTCACAGAAGCGAAAGCTAGGCTGTGGGCCCAGCCTGAGGACCAGCACGTTTTCCACACTTAACACAGCTAAGGCATGAGCCAGACGACAGCCTTGGTCACTGAGGCCTATCTAAGGTACTGCCATACTTACCCAGTAGATCCCACGCAGAGGTCCCTGTGCCCAAAAGGGCCTCCATGGAAGGGCCCTGTTCCTCCCGTGTGTTTCCTTGAGGTAATCGGAAACCACTGAGGATAACTACGTGAGCTCAGCTTCGAAACTGGGCGACCCTGGGCAAACCTTATTCCCCTCCGTGGTAGACGAGACAGTTGCGGGTCCTAAGCTGCCTGAAGCACACTCCTCGCGCCCACCTTCTCTTTGCTGCCGGAAGGCCTCACAGAAGAGGCCTGAGTTTACTCGTGACGGAAGCCGTCTGAGTGTACTCGTGTGAGGCCTGCTGCTCTCAGGTCCTTGCTGGGAGCTTCAGCAAGAGCACTCTGGAGCTCGCCGACCAAAGAATTGTGAGCCCCCCCGGCCTCAAGTAAAAGTCCAGATTTCCCCCGTCAGTAACGCCTCGGAGTGCCATAGGAGCGAAGAAGCATGCGTTAACGGGATGCTTCAACAGTGCTTGGGATTTATTTCACGAGACACTGTGCACTCACGTTCGTCGTAACAACTGTCAAAGGGCACTGTATGCCTTCCAACTCCTCTGTTGCGTTTGAGCCACAGGAAGTAAAGGCATTCGTTTGATTCAGCTCCGTGAACGGGCAACGATGATGGCGAAGCGCTGCCCTGTTCGCTCGAAAGCTCTCGTCTGCACGGCCTTCCAACGGCCTCAGGGTACGCAGTTGTAAACAGCCTTACATTCCATGCTGGTGTGCCCCCAATTAGGAATTTGGGCTCTTCTGTGAGACACCCACGTGCGTCCCAAATGAAACCGGGGGGGCTCCCCCAGGACGTCTGCATACGGCAGTCGGTTGCCAGCTGTTTACTTCCGGCCGGAGAAAGAAAAAGAGGACAGCTTTCCCAGGGACAATTCTGGACCCTTGGGACCATCCAGAGTCACCAAAGCCTAAACTTTGCACGGCCTGGGGAACGCTCTTCCTCATGTCCAGCAATCCCCACGTCAAAACCTTGCTCAGCAGAGGCAGGCACTCTCTCCCTCGTACTAGATAGCTCGGCAGAGCCTTCCGAGAAACATGCTGCGTCATTCAGCTTGAACGTGGGACGCGGAGGGGAGAGTACGCTTTCTGCCCGTTTGGAGGCGCCTTGCGCTTGGCTTCAAAGCTGCCTGAACAGCACTAGCGGCCCGACGTCTCTGCACGGCAGGATTGTCGTTGTGGGCCGAGGCTGCGTGTTCTCTCAAAACGAAAACCGTGCTGGCGATCCCTTTCTAGGAACTCCTCCCACGGCACCACATGTTCAGCTCCGGCCGAACGAGAGGTGACCTCAGGCCTCAAGGTAAGTTCCAGTGTTTCACGTCAGGGGAGTTGGGTGTGCAGTGGTTTCCATGAGGCCATACTCCACCACGGAGTGCCTTAACTCTGCCACGCTCCTGGGGGCGCACAGGATAGGAGCTCGTTCGCCAAGTTCGCAGGATGACTTCTCTCCGTGCCGGAACGGCGGCTCCTGGCTTCTGAGGAACCTTAGCCTCAACAGGGCCCTGGCGAAAGCTCTTCACATTCATAGCAAGGGCAACGGACTGCTCTCTGGCTTGCCTGGCTTGAGTGCCCCAGTCGTCAAAGAGCCTCGCGAAGGCAGTGCTGCGCAGACTCCCTTTGCCAGTCGCACGGCCTCCTTGACTGAAAGAGAACTGCAGTGCCAAAAGGCACCGTGCTGACGACTGGCTCCAGGAGGAGACTCGGGACAGCACTCTCACAGAAGCGAAAGCTAGGCTGTGGGCCCAGCCTGAGGACCAGCACGTTTTCCACACTTAACACAGCTAAGGCATGAGCCAGACGACAGCCTTGGTCACTGAGGCCTATCTAAGGTACTGCCATACTTACCCAGTAGATCCCACGCAGAGGTCCCTGTGCCCAAAAGGGCCTCCATGGAAGGGCCCTGTTCCTCCCGTGTGTTTCCTTGAGGTAATCGGAAACCACTGAGGATAACTACGTGAGCTCAGCTTCGAAACTGGGCGACCCTGGGCAAACCTTATTCCCCTCCGTGGTAGACGAGACAGTTGCGGGTCCTAAGCTGCCTGAAGCACACTCCTCGCGCCCACCTTCTCTTTGCTGCCGGAAGGCCTCACAGAAGAGGCCTGAGTTTACTCGTGACGGAAGCCGTCTGAGTGTACTCGTGTGAGGCCTGCTGCTCTCAGGTCCTTGCTGGGAGCTTCAGCAAGAGCACTCTGGAGCTCGCCGACCAAAGAATTGTGAGCCCCCCCGGCCTCAAGTAAAAGTCCAGATTTCCCCCGTCAGTAACGCCTCGGAGTGCCATAGGAGCGAAGAAGCATGCGTTAACGGGATGCTTCAACAGTGCTTGGGATTTATTTCACGAGACACTGTGCACTCACGTTCGTCGTAACAACTGTCAAAGGGCACTGTATGCCTTCCAACTCCTCTGTTGCGTTTGAGCCACAGGAAGTAAAGGCATTCGTTTGATTCAGCTCCGTGAACGGGCAACGATGATGGCGAAGCGCTGCCCTGTTCGCTCGAAAGCTCTCGTCTGCACGGCCTTCCAACGGCCTCAGGGTACGCAGTTGTAAACAGCCTTACATTCCATGCTGGTGTGCCCCCAATTAGGAATTTGGGCTCTTCTGTGAGACACCCACGTGCGTCCCAAATGAAACCGGGGGGGCTCCCCCAGGACGTCTGCGTACGGCAGTCGGTTGCCAGCTGTTTACTTCCGGCCGGAGAAAGAAAAAGAGGACAGCTTTCCCAGGGACAATTCTGGACCCTTGGGACCATCCAGAGTCACCAAAGCCTAAACTTTGCACGGCCTGGGGAACGCTCTTCCTCATGTCCAGCAATCCCCACGTCAAAACCTTGCTCAGCAGAGGCAGGCACTCTCTCCCTCGTACTAGATAGCTCGGCAGAGCCTTCCGAGAAACATGCTGCGTCATTCAGCTTGAACGTGGGACGCGGAGGGGAGAGTACGCTTTCTGCCCGTTTGGAGGCGCCTTGCGCTTGGCTTCAAAGCTGCCTGAACAGCACTAGCGGCCCGACGTCTCTGCACGGCAGGATTGTCGTTGTGGGCCGAGGCTGCGTGTTCTCTCAAAACGAAAACCGTGCTGGCGATCCCTTTCTAGGAACTCCTCCCACGGCACCACATGTTCAGCTCCGGCCGAACGAGAGGTGACCTCAGGCCTCAAGGTAAGTTCCAGTGTTTCACGTCAGGGGAGTTGGGTGTGCAGTGGTTTCCATGAGGCCATACTCCACCACGGAGTGCCTTAACTCTGCCACGCTCCTGGGGGCGCACAGGATAGGAGCTCGTTCGCCAAGTTCGCAGGATGACTTCTCTCCGTGCCGGAACGGCGGCTCCTGGCTTCTGAGGAACCTTAGCCTCAACAGGGCCCTGGCGAAAGCTCTTCACATTCATAGCAAGGGCAACGGACTGCTCTCTGGCTTGCCTGGCTTGAGTGCCCCAGTCGTCAAAGAGCCTCGCGAAGGCAGTGCTGCGCAGACTCCCTTTGCCAGTCGCACGGCCTCCTTGACTGAAAGAGAACTGCAGTGCCAAAAGGCACCGTGCTGACGACTGGCTCCAGGAGGAGACTCGGGACAGCACTCTCACAGAAGCGAAAGCTAGGCTGTGGGCCCAGCCTGAGGACCAGCACGTTTTCCACACTTAACACAGCTAAGGCATGAGCCAGACGACAGCCTTGGTCACTGAGGCCTATCTAAGGTACTGCCATACTTACCCAGTAGATCCCACGCAGAGGTCCCTGTGCCCAAAAGGGCCTCCATGGAAGGGCCCTGTTCCTCCCGTGTGTTTCCTTGAGGTAATCGGAAACCACTGAGGATAACTACGTGAGCTCAGCTTCGAAACTGGGCGACCCTGGGCAAACCTTATTCCCCTCCGTGGTAGACGAGACAGTTGCGGGTCCTAAGCTGCCTGAAGCACACTCCTCGCGCCCACCTTCTCTTTGCTGCCGGAAGGCCTCACAGAAGAGGCCTGAGTTTACTCGTGACGGAAGCCGTCTGAGTGTACTCGTGTGAGGCCTGCTGCTCTCAGGTCCTTGCTGGGAGCTTCAGCAAGAGCACTCTGGAGCTCGCCGACCAAAGAATTGTGAGCCCCCCCGGCCTCAAGTAAAAGTCCAGATTTCCCCCGTCAGTAACGCCTCGGAGTGCCATAGGAGCGAAGAAGCATGCGTTAACGGGATGCTTCAACAGTGCTTGGGATTTATTTCACGAGACACTGTGCACTCACGTTCGTCGTAACAACTGTCAAAGGGCACTGTATGCCTTCCAACTCCTCTGTTGCGTTTGAGCCACAGGAAGTAAAGGCATTCGTTTGATTCAGCTCCGTGAACGGGCAACGATGATGGCGAAGCGCTGCCCTGTTCGCTCGAAAGCTCTCGTCTGCACGGCCTTCCAACGGCCTCAGGGTACGCAGTTGTAAACAGCCTTACATTCCATGCTGGTGTGCCCCCAATTAGGAATTTGGGCTCTTCTGTGAGACACCCACGTGCGTCCCAAATGAAACCGGGGGGGCTCCCCCAGGACGTCTGCGTACGGCAGTCGGTTGCCAGCTGTTTACTTCCGGCCGGAGAAAGAAAAAGAGGACAGCTTTCCCAGGGACAATTCTGGACCCTTGGGACCATCCAGAGTCACCAAAGCCTAAACTTTGCACGGCCTGGGGAACGCTCTTCCTCATGTCCAGCAATCCCCACGTCAAAACCTTGCTCAGCAGAGGCAGGCACTCTCTCCCTCGTACTAGATAGCTCGGCAGAGCCTTCCGAGAAACATGCTGCGTCATTCAGCTTGAACGTGGGACGCGGAGGGGAGAGTACGCTTTCTGCCCGTTTGGAGGCGCCTTGCGCTTGGCTTCAAAGCTGCCTGAACAGCACTAGCGGCCCGACGTCTCTGCACGGCAGGATTGTCGTTGTGGGCCGAGGCTGCGTGTTCTCTCAAAACGAAAACCGTGCTGGCGATCCCTTTCTAGGAACTCCTCCCACGGCACCACATGTTCAGCTCCGGCCGAACGAGAGGTGACCTCAGGCCTCAAGGTAAGTTCCAGTGTTTCACGTCAGGGGAGTTGGGTGTGCAGTGGTTTCCATGAGGCCATACTCCACCACGGAGTGCCTTAACTCTGCCACGCTCCTGGGGGCGCACAGGATAGGAGCTCGTTCGCCAAGTTCGCAGGATGACTTCTCTCCGTGCCGGAACGGCGGCTCCTGGCTTCTGAGGAACCTTAGCCTCAACAGGGCCCTGGCGAAAGCTCTTCACATTCATAGCAAGGGCAACGGACTGCTCTCTGGCTTGCCTGGCTTGAGTGCCCCAGTCGTCAAAGAGCCTCGCGAAGGCAGTGCTGCGCAGACTCCCTTTGCCAGTCGCACGGCCTCCTTGACTGAAAGAGAACTGCAGTGCCAAAAGGCACCGTGCTGACGACTGGCTCCAGGAGGAGACTCGGGACAGCACTCTCACAGAAGCGAAAGCTAGGCTGTGGGCCCAGCCTGAGGACCAGCACGTTTTCCACACTTAACACAGCTAAGGCATGAGCCAGACGACAGCCTTGGTCACTGAGGCCTATCTAAGGTACTGCCATACTTACCCAGTAGATCCCACGCAGAGGTCCCTGTGCCCAAAAGGGCCTCCATGGAAGGGCCCTGTTCCTCCCGTGTGTTTCCTTGAGGTAATCGGAAACCACTGAGGATAACTACGTGAGCTCAGCTTCGAAACTGGGCGACCCTGGGCAAACCTTATTCCCCTCCGTGGTAGACGAGACAGTTGCGGGTCCTAAGCTGCCTGAAGCACACTCCTCGCGCCCACCTTCTCTTTGCTGCCGGAAGGCCTCACAGAAGAGGCCTGAGTTTACTCGTGACGGAAGCCGTCTGAGTGTACTCGTGTGAGGCCTGCTGCTCTCAGGTCCTTGCTGGGAGCTTCAGCAAGAGCACTCTGGAGCTCGCCGACCAAAGAATTGTGAGCCCCCCCGGCCTCAAGTAAAAGTCCAGATTTCCCCCGTCAGTAACGCCTCGGAGTGCCATAGGAGCGAAGAAGCATGCGTTAACGGGATGCTTCAACAGTGCTTGGGATTTATTTCACGAGACACTGTGCACTCACGTTCGTCGTAACAACTGTCAAAGGGCACTGTATGCCTTCCAACTCCTCTGTTGCGTTTGAGCCACAGGAAGTAAAGGCATTCGTTTGATTCAGCTCCGTGAACGGGCAACGATGATGGCGAAGCGCTGCCCTGTTCGCTCGAAAGCTCTCGTCTGCACGGCCTTCCAACGGCCTCAGGGTACGCAGTTGTAAACAGCCTTACATTCCATGCTGGTGTGCCCCCAATTAGGAATTTGGGCTCTTCTGTGAGACACCCACGTGCGTCCCAAATGAAACCGGGGGGGCTCCCCCAGGACGTCTGCGTACGGCAGTCGGTTGCCAGCTGTTTACTTCCGGCCGGAGAAAGAAAAAGAGGACAGCTTTCCCAGGGACAATTCTGGACCCTTGGGACCATCCAGAGTCACCAAAGCCTAAACTTTGCACGGCCTGGGGAACGCTCTTCCTCATGTCCAGCAATCCCCACGTCAAAACCTTGCTCAGCAGAGGCAGGCACTCTCTCCCTCGTACTAGATAGCTCGGCAGAGCCTTCCGAGAAACATGCTGCGTCATTCAGCTTGAACGTGGGACGCGGAGGGGAGAGTACGCTTTCTGCCCGTTTGGAGGCGCCTTGCGCTTGGCTTCAAAGCTGCCTGAACAGCACTAGCGGCCCGACGTCTCTGCACGGCAGGATTGTCGTTGTGGGCCGAGGCTGCGTGTTCTCTCAAAACGAAAACCGTGCTGGCGATCCCTTTCTAGGAACTCCTCCCACGGCACCACATGTTCAGCTCCGGCCGAACGAGAGGTGACCTCAGGCCTCAAGGTAAGTTCCAGTGTTTCACGTCAGGGGAGTTGGGTGTGCAGTGGTTTCCATGAGGCCATACTCCACCACGGAGTGCCTTAACTCTGCGACGCTCCTGGGGGCGCACAGGATAGGAGCTCGTTCGCCAAGTTCGCAGGATGACTTCTCTCCGTGCCGGAACGGCGGCTCCTGGCTTCTGAGGAACCTTAGCCTCAACAGGGCCCTGGCGAAAGCTCTTCACATTCATAGCAAGGGCAACGGACTGCTCTCTGGCTTGCCTGGCTTGAGTGCCCCAGTCGTCAAAGAGCCTCGCGAAGGCAGTGCTGCGCAGACTCCCTTTGCCAGTCGCACGGCCTCCTTGACTGAAAGAGAACTGCAGTGCCAAAAGGCACCGTGCTGACGACTGGCTCCAGGAGGAGACTCGGGACAGCACTCTCACAGAAGCGAAAGCTAGGCTGTGGGCCCAGCCTGAGGACCAGCACGTTTTCCACACTTAACACAGCTAAGGCATGAGCCAGACGACAGCCTTGGTCACTGAGGCCTATCTAAGGTACTGCCATACTTACCCAGTAGATCCCACGCAGAGGTCCCTGTGCCCAAAAGGGCCTCCATGGAAGGGCCCTGTTCCTCCCGTGTGTTTCCTTGAGGTAATCGGAAACCACTGAGGATAACTACGTGAGCTCAGCTTCGAAACTGGGCGACCCTGGGCAAACCTTATTCCCCTCCGTGGTAGACGAGACAGTTGCGGGTCCTAAGCTGCCTGAAGCACACTCCTCGCGCCCACCTTCTCTTTGCTGCCGGAAGGCCTCACAGAAGAGGCCTGAGTTTACTCGTGACGGAAGCCGTCTGAGTGTACTCGTGTGAGGCCTGCTGCTCTCAGGTCCTTGCTGGGAGCTTCAGCAAGAGCACTCTGGAGCTCGCCGACCAAAGAATTGTGAGCCCCCCCGGCCTCAAGTAAAAGTCCAGATTTCCCCCGTCAGTAACGCCTCGGAGTGCCATAGGAGCGAAGAAGCATGCGTTAACGGGATGCTTCAACAGTGCCTGGGATTTATTTCACGAGACACTGTGCACTCACGTTCGTCGTAACAACTGTCAAAGGGCACTGTATGCCTTCCAACTCCTCTGTTGCGTTTGAGCCACAGGAAGTAAAGGCATTCGTTTGATTCAGCTCCGTGAACGGGCAACGATGATGGCGAAGCGCTGCCCTGTTCGCTCGAAAGCTCTCGTCTGCACGGCCTTCCAACGGCCTCAGGGTACGCAGTTGTAAACAGCCTTACATTCCATGCTGGTGTGCCCCCAATTAGGAATTTGGGCTCTTCTGTGAGACACCCACGTGCGTCCCAAATGAAACCGGGGGGGCTCCCCCAGGACGTCTGCGTACGGCAGTCGGTTGCCAGCTGTTTACTTCCGGCCGGAGAAAGAAAAAGAGGACAGCTTTCCCAGGGACAATTCTGGACCCTTTGGACCATCCAGAGTCACCAAAGCCTAAACTTTGCACGGCCTGGGGAACGCTCTTCCTCATGTCCAGCAATCCCCACGTCAAAACCTTGCTCAGCAGAGGCAGGCACTCTCTCCCTCGTACTAGACAGCTCGGCAGAGCCTTCCGAGAAACATGCTGCGTCATTCAGCTTGAACGTGGGACGCGGAGGGGAGAGTACGCTTTCTGCCCGTTTGGAGGCGCCTTGCGCTTGGCTTCAAAGCTGCCTGAACAGCACTAGCGGCCCGACGTCTCTGCACGGCAGGATTGTCGTTGTGGGCCGAGGCTGCGTGTTCTCTCAAAACGAAAACCGTGCTGGCGATCCCTTTCTAGGAACTCCTCCCACGGCACCACATGTTCAGCTCCGGCCGAACGAGAGGTGACCTCAGGCCTCAAGGTAAGTTCCAGTGTTTCACGTCAGGGGAGTTGGGTGTGCAGTGGTTTCCATGAGGCCATACTCCACCACGGAGTGCCTTAACTCTGCCACGCTCCTGGGGGCGCACAGGATAGGAGCTCGTTCGCCAAGTTCGCAGGATGACTTCTCTCCGTGCCGGAACGGCGGCTCCTGGCTTCTGAGGAACCTTAGCCTCAACAGGGCCCTGGCGAAAGCTCTTCACATTCATAGCAAGGGCAACGGACTGCTCTCTGGCTTGCCTGGCTTGAGTGCCCCAGTCGTCAAAGAGCCTCGCGAAGGCAGTGCTGCGCAGACTCCCTTTGCCAGTCGCACGGCCTCCTTGACTGAAAGAGAACTGCAGTGCCAAAAGGCACCGTGCTGACGACTGGCTCCAGGAGGAGACTCGGGACAGCACTCTCACAGAAGCGAAAGCTAGGCTGTGGGCCCAGCCTGAGGACCAGCACGTTTTCCACACTTAACACAGCTAAGGCATGAGCCAGACGACAGCCTTGGTCACTGAGGCCTATCTAAGGTACTGCCATACTTACCCAGTAGATCCCACGCAGAGGTCCCTGTGCCCAAAAGGGCCTCCATGGAAGGGCCCTGTTCCTCCCGTGTGTTTCCTTGAGGTAATCGGAAACCACTGAGGATAACTACGTGAGCTCAGCTTCGAAACTGGGCGACCCTGGGCAAACCTTATTCCCCTCCGTGGTAGACGAGACAGTTGCGGGTCCTAAGCTGCCTGAAGCACACTCCTCGCGCCCACCTTCTCTTTGCTGCCGGAAGGCCTCACAGAAGAGGCCTGAGTTTACTCGTGACGGAAGCCGTCTGAGTGTACTCGTGTGAGGCCTGCTGCTCTCAGGTCCTTGCTGGGAGCTTCAGCAAGAGCACTCTGGAGCTCGCCGACCAAAGAATTGTGAGCCCCCCCGGCCTCAAGTAAAAGTCCAGATTTCCCCCGTCAGTAACGCCTCGGAGTGCCATAGGAGCGAAGAAGCATGCGTTAACGGGA
This sequence comes from Orcinus orca, assembly GCF_937001465.1. Taxonomy (NCBI): domain Eukaryota; kingdom Metazoa; phylum Chordata; class Mammalia; order Artiodactyla; family Delphinidae; genus Orcinus; species Orcinus orca. Next base: position 27,803,056 of record NC_064571.1, read on the forward strand.
TGCTTCAACAGTGCTTGGGATTTATTTCACGAGACACTGTGCACTCACGTTCGTCGTAACAACTGTCAAAGGGCACTGTATGCCTTCCAACTCCTCTGTTGCGTTTGAGCCACAGGAAGTAAAGGCATTCGTTTGATTCAGCTCCGTGAACGGGCAACGATGATGGCGAAGCGCTGCCCTGTTCGCTCGAAAGCTCTCGTCTGCACGGCCTTCCAACGGCCTCAGGGTACGCAGTTGTAAACAGCCTTACATTCCATGCTGGTGTGCCCCCAATTAGGAATTTGGGCTCTTCTGTGAGACACCCACGTGCGTCCCAAATGAAACCGGGGGGGCTCCCCCAGGACGTCTGCGTACGGCAGTCGGTTGCCAGCTGTTTACTTCCGGCCGGAGAAAGAAAAAGAGGACAGCTTTCCCAGGGACAATTCTGGACCCTTGGGACCATCCAGAGTCACCAAAGCCTAAACTTTGCACGGCCTGGGGAACGCTCTTCCTCATGTCCAGCAATCCCCACGTCAAAACCTTGCTCAGCAGAGGCAGGCACTCTCTCCCTCGTACTAGATAGCTCGGCAGAGCCTTCCGAGAAACATGCTGCGTCATTCAGCTTGAACGTGGGACGCGGAGGGGAGAGTACGCTTTCTGCCCGTTTGGAGGCGCCTTGCGCTTGGCTTCAAAGCTGCCTGAACAGCACTAGCGGCCCGACGTCTCTGCACGGCAGGATTGTCGTTGTGGGCCGAGGCTGCGTGTTCTCTCAAAACGAAAACCGTGCTGGCGATCCCTTTCTAGGAACTCCTCCCACGGCACCACATGTTCAGCTCCGGCCGAACGAGAGGTGACCTCAGGCCTCAAGGTAAGTTCCAGTGTTTCACGTCAGGGGAGTTGGGTGTGCAGTGGTTTCCATGAGGCCATACTCCACCACGGAGTGCCTTAACTCTGCCACGCTCCTGGGGGCCCACAGGATAGGAGCTCGTTCGCCAAGTTCGCAGGATGACTTCTCTCCGTGCCGGAACGGCGGCTCCTGGCTTCTGAGGAACCTTAGCCTCAACAGGGCCCTGGCGAAAGCTCTTCACATTCATAGCAAGGGCAACGGACTGCTCTCTGGCTTGCCTGGCTTGAGTGCCCCAGTCGTCAAAGAGCCTCGCGAAGGCAGTGCTGCGCAGACTCCCTTTGCCAGTCACACGGCCTCCTTGACTGAAAGAGAACTGCAGTGCCAAAAGGCACCGTGCTGACGACTGGCTCCAGGAGGAGACTCGGGACAGCACTCTCACAGAAGCGAAAGCTAGGCTGTGGGCCCAGCCTGAGGACCAGCACGTTTTCCACACTTAACACAGCTAAGGCATGAGCCAGACGACAGCCTTGGTCACTGAGGCCTATCTAAGGTACTGCCATACTTACCCAGTAGATCCCACGCAGAGGTCCCTGTGCCCAAAAGGGCCTCCATGGAAGGGCCCTGTTCCTCCCGTGTGTTTCCTTGAGGTAATCGGAAACCACTGAGGATAACTACGTGAGCTCAGCTTCGAAACTGGGCGACCCTGGGCAAACCTTATTCCCCTCCGTGGTAGACGAGACAGTTGCGGGTCCTAAGCTGCCTGAAGCACACTCCTCGCGCCCACCTTCTCTTTGCTGCCGGAAGGCCTCACAGAAGAGGCCTGAGTTTACTCGTGACGGAAGCCGTCTGAGTGTACTCGTGTGAGGCCTGCTGCTCTCAGGTCCTTGCTGGGAGCTTCAGCAAGAGCACTCTGGAGCTCGCCGACCAAAGAATTGTGAGCCCCCCCGGCCTCAAGTAAAAGTCCAGATTTCCCCCGTCAGTAACGCCTCGGAGTGCCATAGGAGCGAAGAAGCATGCGTTAACGGGATGCTTCAACAGTGCTTGGGATTTATTTCACGAGACACTGTGCACTCACGTTCGTCGTAACAACTGTCAAAGGGCACTGTATGCCTTCCAACTCCTCTGTTGCGTTTGAGCCACAGGAAGTAAAGGCATTCGTTTGATTCAGCTCCGTGAACGGGCAACGATGATGGCGAAGCGCTGCCCTGTTCGCTCGAAAGCTCTCGTCTGCACGGCCTTCCAACGGCCTCAGGGTACGCAGTTGTAAACAGCCTTACATTCCATGCTGGTGTGCCCCCAATTAGGAATTTGGGCTCTTCTGTGAGACACCCACGTGCGTCCCAAATGAAACCGGGGGGGCTCCCCCAGGACGTCTGCGTACGGCAGTCGGTTGCCAGCTGTTTACTTCCGGCCGGAGAAAGAAAAAGAGGACAGCTTTCCCAGGGACAATTCTGGACCCTTTGGACCATCCAGAGTCACCAAAGCCTAAACTTTGCACGGCCTGGGGAACGCTCTTCCTCATGTCCAGCAATCCCCACGTCAAAACCTTGCTCAGCAGAGGCAGGCACTCTCTCCCTCGTACTAGATAGCTCGGCAGAGCCTTCCGAGAAACATGCTGCGTCATTCAGCTTGAACGTGGGACGCGGAGGGGAGAGTACGCTTTCTGCCCGTTTGGAGGCGCCTTGCGCTTGGCTTCAAAGCTGCCTGAACAGCACTAGCGGCCCGACGTCTCTGCACGGCAGGATTGTCGTTGTGGGCCGAGGCTGCGTGTTCTCTCAAAACGAAAACCGTGCTGGCGATCCCTTTCTAGGAACTCCTCCCACGGCACCACATGTTCAGCTCCGGCCGAACGAGAGGTGACCTCAGGCCTCAAGGTAAGTTCCAGTGTTTCACGTCAGGGGAGTTGGGTGTGCAGTGGTTTCCATGAGGCCATACTCCACCACGGAGTGCCTTAACTCTGCCACGCTCCTGGGGGCCCACAGGATAGGAGCTCGTTCGCCAAGTTCGCAGGATGACTTCTCTCCGTGCCGGAACGGCGGCTCCTGGCTTCTGAGGAACCTTAGCCTCAACAGGGCCCTGGCGAAAGCTCTTCACATTCATAGCAAGGGCAACGGACTGCTCTCTGGCTTGCCTGGCTTGAGTGCCCCAGTCGTCAAAGAGCCTCGCGAAGGCAGTGCTGCGCAGACTCCCTTTGCCAGTCGCACGGCCTCCTTGACTGAAAGAGAACTGCAGTGCCAAAAGGCACCGTGCTGACGACTGGCTCCAGGAGGAGACTCGGGACAGCACTCTCACAGAAGCGAAAGCTAGGCTGTGGGCCCAGCCTGAGGACCAGCACGTTTTCCACACTTAACACAGCTAAGGCATGAGCCAGACGACAGCCTTGGTCACTGAGGCCTATCTAAGGTACTGCCATACTTACCCAGTAGATCCCACGCAGAGGTCCCTGTGCCCAAAAGGGCCTCCATGGAAGGGCCCTGTTCCTCCCGTGTGTTTCCTTGAGGTAATCGGAAACCACTGAGGATAACTACGTGAGCTCAGCTTCGAAACTGGGCGACCCTGGGCAAACCTTATTCCCCTCCGTGGTAGACGAGACAGTTGCGGGTCCTAAGCTGCCTGAAGCACACTCCTCGCGCCCACCTTCTCTTTGCTGCCGGAAGGCCTCACAGAAGAGGCCTGAGTTTACTCGTGACGGAAGCCGTCTGAGTGTACTCGTGTGAGGCCTGCTGCTCTCAGGTCCTTGCTGGGAGCTTCAGCAAGAGCACTCTGGAGCTCGCCGACCAAAGAATTGTGAGCCCCCCCGGCCTCAAGTAAAAGTCCAGATTTCCCCCGTCAGTAACGCCTCGGAGTGCCATAGGAGCGAAGAAGCATGCGTTAACGGGATGCTTCAACAGTGCTTGGGATTTATTTCACGAGACACTGTGCACTCACGTTCGTCGTAACAACTGTCAAAGGGCACTGTATGCCTTCCAACTCCTCTGTTGCGTTTGAGCCACAGGAAGTAAAGGCATTCGTTTGATTCAGCTCCGTGAACGGGCAACGATGATGGCGAAGCGCTGCCCTGTTCGCTCGAAAGCTCTCGTCTGCACGGCCTTCCAACGGCCTCAGGGTACGCAGTTGTAAACAGCCTTACATTCCATGCTGGTGTGCCCCCAATTAGGAATTTGGGCTCTTCTGTGAGACACCCACGTGCGTCCCAAATGAAACCGGGGGGGCTCCCCCAGGACGTCTGCGTACGGCAGTCGGTTGCCAGCTGTTTACTTCCGGCCGGAGAAAGAAAAAGAGGACAGCTTTCCCAGGGACAATTCTGGACCCTTGGGACCATCCAGAGTCACCAAAGCCTAAACTTTGCACGGCCTGGGGAACGCTCTTCCTCATGTCCAGCAATCCCCACGTCAAAACCTTGCTCAGCAGAGGCAGGCACTCTCTCCCTCGTACTAGATAGCTCGGCAGAGCCTTCCGAGAAACATGCTGCGTCATTCAGCTTGAACGTGGGACGCGGAGGGGAGAGTACGCTTTCTGCCCGTTTGGAGGCGCCTTGCGCTTGGCTTCAAAGCTGCCTGAACAGCACTAGCGGCCCGACGTCTCTGCACGGCAGGATTGTCGTTGTGGGCCGAGGCTGCGTGTTCTCTCAAAACGAAAACCGTGCTGGCGATCCCTTTCTAGGAACTCCTCCCACGGCACCACATGTTCAGCTCCGGCCGAACGAGAGGTGACCTCAGGCCTCAAGGTAAGTTCCAGTGTTTCAGGTCAGGGGAGTTGGGTGTGCAGTGGTTTCCATGAGGCCATACTCCACCACGGAGTGCCTTAACTCTGCCACGCTCCTGGGGGCGCACAGGATAGGAGCTCGTTCGCCAAGTTCGCAGGATGACTTCTCTCCGTGCCGGAACGGCGGCTCCTGGCTTCTGAGGAACCTTAGCCTCAACAGGGCCCTGGCGAAAGCTCTTCACATTCATAGCAAGGGCAACGGACTGCTCTCTGGCTTGCCTGGCTTGAGTGCCCCAGTCGTCAAAGAGCCTCGCGAAGGCAGTGCTGCGCAGACTCCCTTTGCCAGTCGCACGGCCTCCTTGACTGAAAGAGAACTGCAGTGCCAAAAGGCACCGTGCTGACGACTGGCTCCAGGAGGAGACTCGGGACAGCACTCTCACAGAAGCGAAAGCTAGGCTGTGGGCCCAGCCTGAGGACCAGCACGTTTTCCACACTTAACACAGCTAAGGCATGAGCCAGACGACAGCCTTGGTCACTGAGGCCTATCTAAGGTACTGCCATACTTACCCAGTAGATCCCACGCAGAGGTCCCTGTGCCCAAAAGGGCCTCCATGGAAGGGCCCTGTTCCTCCCGTGTGTTTCCTTGAGGTAATCGGAAACCACTGAGGATAACTACGTGAGCTCAGCTTCGAAACTGGGCGACCCTGGGCAAACCTTATTCCCCTCCGTGGTAGACGAGACAGTTGCGGGTCCTAAGCTGCCTGAAGCACACTCCTCGCGCCCACCTTCTCTTTGCTGCCGGAAGGCCTCACAGAAGAGGCCTGAGTTTACTCGTGACGGAAGCCGTCTGAGTGTACTCGTGTGAGGCCTGCTGCTCTCAGGTCCTTGCTGGGAGCTTCAGCAAGAGCACTCTGGAGCTCGCCGACCAAAGAATTGTGAGCCCCCCCGGCCTCAAGTAAAAGTCCAGATTTCCCCCGTCAGTAACGCCTCGGAGTGCCATAGGAGCGAAGAAGCATGCGTTAACGGGATGCTTCAACAGTGCTTGGGATTTATTTCACGAGACACTGTGCACTCACGTTCGTCGTAACAACTGTCAAAGGGCACTGTATGCCTTCCAACTCCTCTGTTGCGTTTGAGCCACAGGAAGTAAAGGCATTCGTTTGATTCAGCTCCGTGAACGGGCAACGATGATGGCGAAGCGCTGCCCTGTTCGCTCGAAAGCTCTCGTCTGCACGGCCTTCCAACGGCCTCAGGGTACGCAGTTGTAAACAGCCTTACATTCCATGCTGGTGTGCCCCCAATTAGGAATTTGGGCTCTTCTGTGAGACACCCACGTGCGTCCCAAATGAAACCGGGGGGGCTCCCCCAGGACGTCTGCGTACGGCAGTCGGTTGCCAGCTGTTTACTTCCGGCCGGAGAAAGAAAAAGAGGACAGCTTTCCCAGGGACAATTCTGGACACTTGGGACCATCCAGAGTCACCAAAGCCTAAACTTTGCACGGCCTGGGGAACGCTCTTCCTCATGTCCAGCAATCCCCACGTCAAAACCTTGCTCAGCAGAGGCAGGCACTCTCTCCCTCGTACTAGATAGCTCGGCAGAGCCTTCCGAGAAACATGCTGCGTCATTCAGCTTGAACGTGGGACGCGGAGGGGAGAGTACGCTTTCTGCCCGTTTGGAGGCGCCTTGCGCTTGGCTTCAAAGCTGCCTGAACAGCACTAGCGGCCCGACGTCTCTGCACGGCAGGATTGTCGTTGTGGGCCGAGGCTGCGTGTTCTCTCAAAACGAAAACCGTGCTGGCGATCCCTTTCTAGGAACTCCTCCCACGGCACCACATGTTCAGCTCCGGCCGAACGAGAGGTGACCTCAGGCCTCAAGGTAAGTTCCAGTGTTTCACGTCAGGGGAGTTGGGTGTGCAGTGGTTTCCATGAGGCCATACTCCACCACGGAGTGCCTTAACTCTGCCACGCTCCTGGGGGCGCACAGGATAGGAGCTCGTTCGCCAAGTTCGCAGGATGACTTCTCTCCGTGCCGGAACGGCGGCTCCTGGCTTCTGAGGAACCTTAGCCTCAACAGGGCCCTGGCGAAAGCTCTTCACATTCATAGCAAGGGCAACGGACTGCTCTCTGGCTTGCCTGGCTTGAGTGCCCCAGTCGTCAAAGAGCCTCGCGAAGGCAGTGCTGCGCAGACTCCCTTTGCCAGTCGCACGGCCTCCTTGACTGAAAGAGAACTGCAGTGCCAAAAGGCACCGTGCTGACGACTGGCTCCAGGAGGAGACTCGGGACAGCACTCTCACAGAAGCGAAAGCTAGGCTGTGGGCCCAGCCTGAGGACCAGCACGTTTTCCACACTTAACACAGCTAAGGCATGAGCCAGACGACAGCCTTGGTCACTGAGGCCTATCTAAGGTACTGCCATACTTACCCAGTAGATCCCACGCAGAGGTCCCTGTGCCCAAAAGGGCCTCCATGGAAGGGCCCTGTTCCTCCCGTGTGTTTCCTTGAGGTAATCGGAAACCACTGAGGATAACTACGTGAGCTCAGCTTCGAAACTGGGCGACCCTGGGCAAATCTTATTCCCCTCCGTGGTAGACGAGACAGTTGCGGGTCCTAAGCTGCCTGAAGCACACTCCTCGCGCCCACCTTCTCTTTGCTGCCGGAAGGCCTCACAGAAGAGGCCTGAGTTTACTCGTGACGGAAGCCGTCTGAGTGTACTCGTGTGAGGCCTGCTGCTCTCAGGTCCTTGCTGGGAGCTTCAGCAAGAGCACTCTGGAGCTCGCCGACCAAAGAATTGTGAGCCCCCCCGGCCTCAAGTAAAAGTCCAGATTTCCCCCGTCAGTAACGCCTCGGAGTGCCATAGGAGCGAAGAAGCATGCGTTAACGGGATGCTTCAACAGTGCTTGGGATTTATTTCACGAGACACTGTGCACTCACGTTCGTCGTAACAACTGTCAAAGGGCACTGTATGCCTTCCAACTCCTCTGTTGCGTTTGAGCCACAGGAAGTAAAGGCATTCGTTTGATTCAGCTCCGTGAACGGGCAACGATGATGGCGAAGCGCTGCCCTGTTCGCTCGAAAGCTCTCGTCTGCACGGCCTTCCAACGGCCTCAGGGTACGCAGTTGTAAACAGCCTTACATTCCATGCTGGTGTGCCCCCAATTAGGAATTTGGGCTCTTCTGTGAGACACCCACGTGCGTCCCAAATGAAACCGGGGGGGCTCCCCCAGGACGTCTGCGTACGGCAGTCGGTTGCCAGCTGTTTACTTCCGGCCGGAGAAAGAAAAAGAGGACAGCTTTCCCAGGGACAATTCTGGACCCTTGGGACCATCCAGAGTCACCAAAGCCTAAACTTTGCACGGCCTGGGGAACGCTCTTCCTCATGTCCAGCAATCCCCACGTCAAAACCTTGCTCAGCAGAGGCAGGCACTCTCTCCCTCGTACTAGATAGCTCGGCAGAGCCTTCCGAGAAACATGCTGCGTCATTCAGCTTGAACGTGGGACGCGGAGGGGAGAGTACGCTTTCTGCCCGTTTGGAGGCGCCTTGCGCTTGGCTTCAAAGCTGCCTGAACAGCACTAGCGGCCCGACGTCTCTGCACGGCAGGATTGTCGTTGTGGGCCGAGGCTGCGTGTTCTCTCAAAACGAAAACCGTGCTGGCGATCCCTTTCTAGGAACTCCTCCCACGGCACCACATGTTCAGCTCCGGCCGAACGAGAGGTGACCTCAGGCCTCAAGGTAAGTTCCAGTGTTTCACGTCAGGGGAGTTGGGTGTGCAGTGGTTTCCATGAGGCCATACTCCACCACGGAGTGCCTTAACTCTGCGACGCTCCTGGGGGCGCACAGGATAGGAGCTCGTTCGCCAAGTTCGCAGGATGACTTCTCTCCGTGCCGGAACGGCGGCTCCTGGCTTCTGAGGAACCTTAGCCTCAACAGGGCCCTGGCGAAAGCTCTTCACATTCATAGCAAGGGCAACGGACTGCTCTCTGGCTTGCCTGGCTTGAGTGCCCCAGTCGTCAAAGAGCCTCGCGAAGGCAGTGCTGCGCAGACTCCCTTTGCCAGTCGCACGGCCTCCTTGACTGAAAGAGAACTGCAGTGCCAAAAGGCACCGTGCTGACGACTGGCTCCAGGAGGAGACTCGGGACAGCACTCTCACAGAAGCGAAAGCTAGGCTGTGGGCCCAGCCTGAGGACCAGCACGTTTTCCACACTTAACACAGCTAAGGCATGAGCCAGACGACAGCCTTGGTCACTGAGGCCTATCTAAGGTACTGCCATACTTACCCAGTAGATCCCACGCAGAGGTCCCTGTGCCCAAAAGGGCCTCCATGGAAGGGCCCTGTTCCTCCCGTGTGTTTCCTTGAGGTAATCGGAAACCACTGAGGATAACTACGTGAGCTCAGCTTCGAAACTGGGCGACCCTGGGCAAACCTTATTCCCCTCCGTGGTAGACGAGACAGTTGTGGGTCCTAAGCTGCCTGAAGCACACTCCTCGCGCCCACCTTCTCTTTGCTGCCGGAAGGCCTCACAGAAGAGGCCTGAGTTTACTCGTGACGGAAGCCGTCTGAGTGTACTCGTGTGAGGCCTGCTGCTCTCAGGTCCTTGCTGGGAGCTTCAGCAAGAGCACTCTGGAGCTCGCCGACCAAAGAATTGTGAGCCCCCCCGGCCTCAAGTAAAAGTCCAGATTTCCCCCGTCAGTAACGCCTCGGAGTGCCATAGGAGCGAAGAAGCATGCGTTAACGGGATGCTTCAACAGTGCTTGGGATTTATTTCACGAGACACTGTGCACTCACGTTCGTCGTAACAACTGTCAAAGGGCACTGTATGCCTTCCAACTCCTCTGTTGCGTTTGAGCCACAGGAAGTAAAGGCATTCGTTTGATTCAGTTCCGTGAACGGGCAACGATGATGGCCAAGCGCTGCCCTGTTCGCTCGAAAGCTCTCGTCTGCACGGCCTTCCAACGGCCTCAGGGTACGCAGTTGTAAACAGCCTTACATTCCATGCTGGTGTGCCCCCAATTAGGAATTTGGGCTCTTCTGTGAGACACCCACGTGCGTCCCAAATGAAACCGGGGGGGCTCCCCCAGGACGTCTGCGTACGGCAGTCGGTTGCCAGCTGTTTACTTCCGGCCGGAGAAAGAAAAAGAGGACAGCTTTCCCAGGGACAATTCTGGACCCTTGGGACCATCCAGAGTCACCAAAGCCTAAACTTTGCACGGCCTGGGGAACGCTCTTCCTCATGTCCAGCAATCCCCACGTCAAAACCTTGCTCAGCAGAGGCAGGCACTCTCTCCCTCGTACTAGATAGCTCGGCAGAGCCTTCCGAGAAACATGCTGCGTCATTCAGCTTGAACGTGGGACGCGGAGGGGAGAGTACGCTTTCTGCCCGTTTGGAGGCGCCTTGCGCTTGGCTTCAAAGCTGCCTGAACAGCACTAGCGGCCCGACGTCTCTGCACGGCAGGATTGTCGTTGTGGGCCGAGGCTGCGTGTTCTCTCAAAACGAAAACCGTGCTGGCGATCCCTTTCTAGGAACTCCTCCCACGGCACCACATGTTCAGCTCCGGCCGAACGAGAGGTGACCTCAGGCCTCAAGGTAAGTTCCAGTGTTTCACGTCAGGGGAGTTGGGTGTGCAGTGGTTTCCATGAGGCCATACTCCACCACGGAGTGCCTTAACTCTGCCACGCTCCTGGGGGCGCACAGGATAGGAGCTCGTTCGCCAAGTTCGCAGGATGACTTCTCTCCGTGCCGGAACGGCGGCTCCTGGCTTCTGAGGAACCTTAGCCTCAACAGGGCCCTGGCGAAAGCTCTTCACATTCATAGCAAGGGCAACGGACTGCTCTCTGGCTTGCCTGGCTTGAGTGCCCCAGTCGTCAAAGAGCCTCGCGAAGGCAGTGCTGCGCAGACTCCCTTTGCCAGTCGCACGGCCTCCTTGACTCAAAGAGAACTGCAGTGCCAAAAGGCACCGTGCTGACGACTGGCTCCAGGAGGAGACTCGGGACAGCACTCTCACAGAAGCGAAAGCTAGGCTGTGGGCCCAGCCTGAGGACCAGCACGTTTTCCACACTTAACACAGCTAAGGCATGAGCCAGACGACAGCCTTGGTCACTGAGGCCTATCTAAGGTACTGCCATACTTACCCAGTAGATCCCACGCAGAGGTCCCTGTGCCCAAAAGGGCCTCCATGGAAGGGCCCTGTTCCTCCCGTGTGTTTCCTTGAGGTAATCGGAAACCACTGAGGATAACTACGTGAGCTCAGCTTCGAAACTGGGCGACCCTGGGCAAACCTTATTCCCCTCCGTGGTAGACGAGACAGTTGCGGGTCCTAAGCTGCCTGAAGCACACTCCTCGCGCCCACCTTCTCTTTGCTGCCGGAAGGCCTCACAGAAGAGGCCTGAGTTTACTCGTGACGGAAGCCGTCTGAGTGTACTCGTGTGAGGCCTGCTGCTCTCAGGTCCTTGCTGGGAGCTTCAGCAAGAGCACTCTGGAGCTCGCCGACCAAAGAATTGTGAGCCCCCCCGGCCTCAAGTAAAAGTCCAGATTTCCCCCGTCAGTAACGCCTCGGAGTGCCATAGGAGCGAAGAAGCATGCGTTAACGGGATGCTTCAACAGTGCCTGGGATTTATTTCACGAGACACTGTGCACTCACGTTCGTCGTAACAACTGTCAAAGGGCACTGTATGCCTTCCAACTCCTCTGTTGCGTTTGAGCCACAGGAAGTAAAGGCATTCGTTTGATTCAGCTCCGTGAACGGGCAACGATGATGGCGAAGCGCTGCCCTGTTCGCTCGAAAGCTCTCGTCTGCACGGCCTTCCAACGGCCTCAGGGTACGCAGTTGTAAACAGCCTTACATTCCATGCTGGTGTGCCCCCAATTAGGAATTTGGGCTCTTCTGTGAGACACCCACGTGCGTCCCAAATGAAACCGGGGGGGCTCCCCCAGGACGTCTGCGTACGGCAGTCGGTTGCCAGCTGTTTACTTCCGGCCGGAGAAAGAAAAAGAGGACAGCTTTCCCAGGGACAATTCTGGACCCTTGGGACCATCCAGAGTCACCAAAGCCTAAACTTTGCACGGCCTGGGGAACGCTCTTCCTCATGTCCAGCAATCCCCACGTCAAAACCTTGCTCAGCAGAGGCAGGCACTCTCTCCCTCGTACTAGATAGCTCGGCAGAGCCTTCCGAGAAACATGCTGCGTCATTCAGCTTGAACGTGGGACGCGGAGGGGAGAGTACGCTTTCTGCCCGTTTGGAGGCGCCTTGCGCTTGGCTTCAAAGCTGCCTGAACAGCACTAGCGGCCCGACGTCTCTGCACGGCAGGATTGTCGTTGTGGGCCGAGGCTGCGTGTTCTCTCAAAACGAAAACCGTGCTGGCGATCCCTTTCTAGGAACTCCTCCCACGGCACCACATGTTCAGCTCCGGCCGAACGAGAGGTGACCTCAGGCCTCAAGGTAAGTTCCAGTGTTTCACGTCAGGGGAGTTGGGTGTGCAGTGGTTTCCATGAGGCCATACTCCACCACGGAGTGCCTTAACTCTGCCACGCTCCTGGGGGCGCACAGGATAGGAGCTCGTTCGCCAAGTTCGCAGGATGACTTCTCTCCGTGCCGGAACGGCGGCTCCTGGCTTCTGAGGAACCTTAGCCTCAACAGGGCCCTGGCGAAAGCTCTTCACATTCATAGCAAGGGCAACGGACTGCTCTCTGGCTTGCCTGGCTTGAGTGCCCCAGTCGTCAAAGAGCCTCGCGAAGGCAGTGCTGCGCAGACTCCCTTTGCCAGTCGCATGGCCTCCTTGACTGAAAGAGAACTGCAGTGCCAAAAGGCACCGTGCTGACGACTGGCTCCAGGAGGAGACGCGGGACAGCACTCTCACAGAAGCGAAAGCTAGGCTGTGGGCCCAGCCTGAGGACCAGCACGTTTTCCACACTTAACACAGCTAAGGCATGAGCCAGACGACAGCCTTGGTCACTGAGGCCTATCTAAGGTACTGCCATACTTACCCAGTAGATCCCACGCAGAGGTCCCTGTGCCCAAAAGGGCCTCCATGGAAGGGCCCTGTTCCTCCCGTGTGTTTCCTTGAGGTAATCGGAAACCACTGAGGATAACTACGTGAGCTCAGCTTCGAAACTGGGCGACCCTGGGCAAACCTTATTCCCCTCCGTGGTAGACGAGACAGTTGCGGGTCCTAAGCTGCCTGAAGCACACTCCTCGCGCCCACCTTCTCTTTGCTGCCGGAAGGCCTCACAGAAGAGGCCTGAGTTTACTCGTGACGGAAGCCGTCTGAGTGTACTCGTGTGAGGCCTGCTGCTCTCAGGTCCTTGCTGGGAGCTTCAGCAAGAGCACTCTGGAGCTCGCCGACCAAAGAATTGTGAGCCCCCCCGGCCTCAAGTAAAAGTCCAGATTTCCCCCGTCAGTAACGCCTCGGAGTGCCATAGGAGCGAAGAAGCATGCGTTAACGGGATGCTTCAACAGTGCTTGGGATTTATTTCACGAGACACTGTGCACTCACGTTCGTCGTAACAACTGTCAAAGGGCACTGTATGCCTTCCAACTCCTCTGTTGCGTTTGAGCCACAGGAAGTAAAGGCATTCGTTTGATTCAGCTCCGTGAACGGGCAACGATGATGGCGAAGCGCTGCCCTGTTCGCTCGAAAGCTCTCGTCTGCACGGCCTTCCAACGGCCTCAGGGTACGCAGTTGTAAACAGCCTTACATTCCATGCTGGTGTGCCCCCAATTAGGAATTTGGGCTCTTCTGTGAGACACCCACGTGCGTCCCAAATGAAACCGGGGGGGCTCCCCCAGGACGTCTGCGTACGGCAGTCGGTTGCCAGCTGTTTACTTCCGGCCGGAGAAAGAAAAAGAGGACAGCTTTCCCAGGGACAATTCTGGACCCTTGGGACCATCCAGAGTCACCAAAGCCTAAACTTTGCACGGCCTGGGGAACGCTCTTCCTCATGTCCAGCAATCCCCACGTCAAAACCTTGCTCAGCAGAGGCAGGCGCTCTCTCCCTCGTACTAGATAGCTCGGCAGAGCCTTCCGAGAAACATGCTGCGTCATTCAGCTTGAACGTGGGACGCGGAGGGGAGAGTACGCTTTCTGCCCGTTTGGAGGCGCCTTGCGCTTGGCTTCAAAGCTGCCTGAACAGCACTAGCGGCCCGACGTCTCTGCACGGCAGGATTGTCGTTGTGGGCCGAGGCTGCGTGTTCTCTCAAAACGAAAACCGTGCTGGCGATCCCTTTCTAGGAACTCCTCCCACGGCACCACATGTTCAGCTCCGGCCGAACGAGAGGTGACCTCAGGCCTCAAGGTAAGTTCCAGTGTTTCAGGTCAGGGGAGTTGGGTGTGCAGTGGTTTCCATGAGGCCATACTCCACCACGGAGTGCCTTAACTCTGCCACGCTCCTGGGGGCGCACAGGATAGGAGCTCGTTCGCCAAGTTCGCAGGATGACTTCTCTCCGTGCCGGAACGGCGGCTCCTGGCTTCTGAGGAACCTTAGCCTCAACAGGGCCCTGGCGAAAGCTCTTCACATTCATAGCAAGGGCAACGGACTGCTCTCTGGCTTGCCTGGCTTGAGTGCCCCAGTCGTCAAAGAGCCTCGCGAAGGCAGTGCTGCGCAGACTCCCTTTGCCAGTCGCACGGCCTCCTTGACTGAAAGAGAACTGCAGTGCCAAAAGGCACCGTGCTGACGACTGGCTCCAGGAGGAGACTCGGGACAGCACTCTCACAGAAGCGAAAGCTAGGCTGTGGGCCCAGCCTGAGGACCAGCACGTTTTCCACACTTAACACAGCTAAGGCATGAGCCAGACGACAGCCTTGGTCACTGAGGCCTATCTAAGGTACTGCCATACTTACCCAGTAGATCCCACGCAGAGGTCCCTGTGCCCAAAAGGGCCTCCATGGAAGGGCCCTGTTCCTCCCGTGTGTTTCCTTGAGGTAATCGGAAACCACTGAGGATAACTACGTGAGCTCAGCTTCGAAACTGGGCGACCCTGGGCAAACCTTATTCCCCTCCGTGGTAGACGAGACAGTTGCGGGTCCTAAGCTGCCTGAAGCACACTCCTCGCGCCCACCTTCTCTTTGCTGCCGGAAGGCCTCACAGAAGAGGCCTGAGTTTACTCGTGACGGAAGCCGTCTGAGTGTACTCGTGTGAGGCCTGCTGCTCTCAGGTCCTTGCTGGGAGCTTCAGCAAGAGCACTCTGGAGCTCGCCGACCAAAGAATTGTGAGCCCCCCCGGCCTCAAGTAAAAGTCCAGATTTCCCCCGTCAGTAACGCCTCGGAGTGCCATAGGAGCGAAGAAGCATGCGTTAACGGGATGCTTCAACAGTGCTTGGGATTTATTTCACGAGACACTGTGCACTCACGTTCGTCGTAACAACTGTCAAAGGGCACTGTATGCCTTCCAACTCCTCTGTTGCGTTTGAGCCACAGGAAGTAAAGGCATTCGTTTGATTCAGCTCCGTGAACGGGCAACGATGATGGCGAAGCGCTGCCCTGTTCGCTCGAAAGCTCTCGTCTGCACGGCCTTCCAACGGCCTCAGGGTACGCAGTTGTAAACAGCCTTACATTCCATGCTGGTGTGCCCCCAATTAGGAATTTGGGCTCTTCTGTGAGACACCCACGTGCATCCCAAATGAAACCGGGGGGGCTCCCCCAGGACGTCTGCGTACGGCAGTCGGTTGCCAGCTGTTTACTTCCGGCCGGAGAAAGAAAAAGAGGACAGCTTTCCCAGGGACAATTCTGGACCCTTGGGACCATCCAGAGTCACCAAAGCCTAAACTTTGCACGGCCTGGGGAACGCTCTTCCTCATGTCCAGCAATCCCCACGTCAAAACCTTTCTCAGCAGAGGCAGGCGCTCTCTCCCTCGTACTAGATAGCTCGGCAGAGCCTTCCGAGAAACATGCTGCGTCATTCAGCTTGAACGTGGGACGCGGAGGGGAGAGTACGCTTTCTGCCCGTTTGGAGGCGCCTTGCGCTTGGCTTCAAAGCTGCCTGAACAGCACTAGCGGCCCGACGTCTCTGCACGGCAGGATTGTCGTTGTGGGCCGAGGCTGCGTGTTCTCTCAAAACGAAAACCGTGCTGGCGATCCCTTTCTAGGAACTCCTCCCACGGCACCACATGTTCAGCTCCGGCCGAACGAGAGGTGACCTCAGGCCTCAAGGTAAGTTCCAGTGTTTCACGTCAGGGGAGTTGGGTGTGCAGTGGTTTCCATGAGGCCATACTCCACCACGGAGTGCCTTAACTCTGCCACGCTCCTGGGGGCGCACAGGATAGGAGCTCGTTCGCCAAGTTCGCAGGATGACTTCTCTCCGTGCCGGAACGGCGGCTCCTGGCTTCTGAGGAACCTTAGCCTCAACAGGGCCCTGGCGAAAGCTCTTCACATTCATAGCAAGGGCAACGGACTGCTCTCTGGCTTGCCTGGCTTGAGTGCCCCAGTCGTCAAAGAGCCTCGCGAAGGCAGT
This sequence comes from Orcinus orca, assembly GCF_937001465.1. Taxonomy (NCBI): domain Eukaryota; kingdom Metazoa; phylum Chordata; class Mammalia; order Artiodactyla; family Delphinidae; genus Orcinus; species Orcinus orca. The sequence continues at coordinate 27,819,028 of NC_064571.1, forward strand.
GCTGCGCAGACTCCCTTTGCCAGTCGCACGGCCTCCTTGACTGAAAGAGAACTGCAGTGCCAAAAGGCACCGTGCTGACGACTGGCTCCAGGAGGAGACTCGGGACAGCACTCTCACAGAAGCGAAAGCTAGGCTGTGGGCCCAGCCTGAGGACCAGCACGTTTTCCACACTTAACACAGCTAAGGCATGAGCCAGACGACAGCCTTGGTCACTGAGGCCTATCTAAGGTACTGCCATACTTACCCAGTAGATCCCACGCAGAGGTCCCTGTGCCCAAAAGGGCCTCCATGGAAGGGCCCTGTTCCTCCCGTGTGTTTCCTTGAGGTAATCGGAAACCACTGAGGATAACTACGTGAGCTCAGCTTCGAAACTGGGCGACCCTGGGCAAACCTTATTCCCCTCCGTGGTAGACGAGACAGTTGCGGGTCCTAAGCTGCCTGAAGCACACTCCTCGCGCCCACCTTCTCTTTGCTGCCGGAAGGCCTCACAGAAGAGGCCTGAGTTTACTCGTGACGGAAGCCGTCTGAGTGTACTCGTGTGAGGCCTGCTGCTCTCAGGTCCTTGCTGGGAGCTTCAGCAAGAGCACTCTGGAGCTCGCCGACCAAAGAATTGTGAGCCCCCCCGGCCTCAAGTAAAAGTCCAGATTTCCCCCGTCAGTAACGCCTCGGAGTGCCATAGGAGCGAAGAAGCATGCGTTAACGGGATGCTTCAACAGTGCTTGGGATTTATTTCACGAGACACTGTGCACTCACGTTCGTCGTAACAACTGTCAAAGGGCACTGTATGCCTTCCAACTCCTCTGTTGCGTTTGAGCCACAGGAAGTAAAGGCATTCGTTTGATTCAGCTCCGTGAACGGGCAACGATGATGGCGAAGCGCTGCCCTGTTCGCTCGAAAGCTCTCGTCTGCACGGCCTTCCAACGGCCTCAGGGTACGCAGTTGTAAACAGCCTTACATTCCATGCTGGTGTGCCCCCAATTAGGAATTTGGGCTCTTCTGTGAGACACCCACGTGCGTCCCAAATGAAACCGGGGGGGCTCCCCCAGGACGTCTGCGTACGGCAGTCGGTTGCCAGCTGTTTACTTCTGGCCGGAGAAAGAAAAAGAGGACAGCTTTCCCAGGGACAATTCTGGACCCTTGGGACCATCCAGAGTCACCAAAGCCTAAACTTTGCACGGCCTGGGGAACGCTCTTCCTCATGTCCAGCAATCCCCACGTCAAAACCTTTCTCAGCAGAGGCAGGCACTCTCTCCCTCGTACTAGATAGCTCGGCAGAGCCTTCCGAGAAACATGCTGCGTCATTCAGCTTGAACGTGGGACGCGGAGGGGAGAGTACGCTTTCTGCCCGTTTGGAGGCGCCTTGCGCTTGGCTTCAAAGCTGCCTGAACAGCACTAGCGGCCCGACGTCTCTGCACGGCAGGATTGTCGTTGTGGGCCGAGGCTGCGTGTTCTCTCAAAACGAAAACCGTGCTGGCGATCCCTTTCTAGGAACTCCTCCCACGGCACCACATGTTCAGCTCCGGCCGAACGAGAGGTGACCTCAGGCCTCAAGGTAAGTTCCAGTGTTTCACGTCAGGGGAGTTGGGTGTGCAGTGGTTTCCATGAGGCCATACTCCACCACGGAGTGCCTTAACTCTGCGACGCTCCTGGGGGCGCACAGGATAGGAGCTCGTTCGCCAAGTTCGCAGGATGACTTCTCTCCGTGCCGGAACGGCGGCTCCTGGCTTCTGAGGAACCTTAGCCTCAACAGGGCCCTGGCGAAAGCTCTTCACATTCATAGCAAGGGCAACGGACTGCTCTCTGGCTTGCCTGGCTTGAGTGCCCCAGTCGTCAAAGAGCCTCGCGAAGGCAGTGCTGCGCAGACTCCCTTTGCCAGTCGCACGGCCTCCTTGACTGAAAGAGAACTGCAGTGCCAAAAGGCACCGTGCTGACGACTGGCTCCAGGAGGAGACTCGGGACAGCACTCTCACAGAAGCGAAAGCTAGGCTGTGGGCCCAGCCTGAGGACCAGCACGTTTTCCACACTTAACACAGCTAAGGCATGAGCCAGACGACAGCCTTGGTCACTGAGGCCTATCTAAGGTACTGCCATACTTACCCAGTAGATCCCACGCAGAGGTCCCTGTGCCCAAAAGGGCCTCCATGGAAGGGCCCTGTTCCTCCCGTGTGTTTCCTTCAGGTAATCGGAAACCACTGAGGATAACTACGTGAGCTCAGCTTCGAAACTGGGCAACCCTGGGCAAACCTTATTCCCCTCCGTGGTAGACGAGACAGTTGCGGGTCCTAAGCTGCCTGAAGCACACTCCTCACGCCCACCTTCTCTTTGCTGCCGGAAGGCCTCACAGAAGAGGCCTGAGTTTACTCGTGACGGAAGCCGTCTGAGTGTACTCGTGTGAGGCCTGCTGCTCTCAGGTCCTTGCTGGGAGCTTCAGCAAGAGCACTCTGGAGCTCGCCGACCAAAGAATTGTGAGCCCCCCCGGCCTCAAGTAAAAGTCCAGATTTCCCCCGTCAGTAACGCCTCGGAGTGCCATAGGAGCGAAGAAGCATGCGTTAACGGGATGCTTCAACAGTGCCTGGGATTTATTTCACGAGACACTGTGCACTCACGTTCGTCGTAACAACTGTCAAAGGGCACTGTATGCCTTCCAACTCCTCTGTTGCGTTTGAGCCACAGGAAGTAAAGGCATTCGTTTGATTCAGCTCCGTGAACGGGCAACGATGATGGCGAAGCGCTGCCCTGTTCGCTCGAAAGCTCTCGTCTGCACGGCCTTCCAACGGCCTCAGGGTACGCAGTTGTAAACAGCCTTACATTCCATGCTGGTGTGCCCCCAATTAGGAATTTGGGCTCTTCTGTGAGACACCCACGTGCGTCCCAAATGAAACCGGGGGGGCTCCCCCAGGACGTCTGCGTACGGCAGTCGGTTGCCAGCTGTTTACTTCCGGCCGGAGAAAGAAAAAGAGGACAGCTTTCCCAGGGACAATTCTGGACCCTTGGGACCATCCAGAGTCACCAAAGCCTAAACTTTGCACGGCCTGGGGAACGCTCTTCCTCATGTCCAGCAATCCCCACGTCAAAACCTTGCTCAGCAGAGGCAGGCGCTCTCTCCCTCGTACTAGATAGCTCGGCAGAGCCTTCCGAGAAACATGCTGCGTCATTCAGCTTGAACGTGGGACGCGGAGGGGAGAGTACGCTTTCTGCCCGTTTGGAGGCGCCTTGCGCTTGGCTTCAAAGCTGCCTGAACAGCACTAGCGGCCCGACGTCTCTGCACGGCAGGATTGTCGTTGTGGGCCGAGGCTGCGTGTTCTCTCAAAACGAAAACCGTGCTGGCGATCCCTTTCTAGGAACTCCTCCCACGGCACCACATGTTCAGCTCCGGCCGAACGAGAGGTGACCTCAGGCCTCAAGGTAAGTTCCAGTGTTTCACGTCAGGGGAGTTGGGTGTGCAGTGGTTTCCATGAGGCCATACTCCACCACGGAGTGCCTTAACTCTGCCACGCTCCTGGGGGCGCACAGGATAGGAGCTCGTTCGCCAAGTTCGCAGGATGACTTCTCTCCGTGCCGGAACGGCGGCTCCTGGCTTCTGAGGAACCTTAGCCTCAACAGGGCCCTGGCGAAAGCTCTTCACATTCATAGCAAGGGCAACGGACTGCTCTCTGGCTTGCCTGGCTTGAGTGCCCCAGTCGTCAAAGAGCCTCGCGAAGGCAGTGCTGCGCAGACTCCCTTTGCCAGTCGCACGGCCTCCTTGACTGAAAGAGAACTGCAGTGCCAAAAGGCACCGTGCTGACGACTGGCTCCAGGAGGAGACTCGGGACAGCACTCTCACAGAAGCGAAAGCTAGGCTGTGGGCCCAGCCTGAGGACCAGCACGTTTTCCACACTTAACACAGCTAAGGCATGAGCCAGACGACAGCCTTGGTCACTGAGGCCTATCTAAGGTACTGCCATACTTACCCAGTAGATCCCACGCAGAGGTCCCTGTGCCCAAAAGGGCCTCCATGGAAGGGCCCTGTTCCTCCCGTGTGTTTCCTTGAGGTAATCGGAAACCACTGAGGATAACTACGTGAGCTCAGCTTCGAAACTGGGCGACCCTGGGCAAACCTTATTCCCCTCCGTGGTAGACGAGACAGTTGCGGGTCCTAAGCTGCCTGAAGCACACTCCTCGCGCCCACCTTCTCTTTGCTGCCGGAAGGCCTCACAGAAGAGGCCTGAGTTTACTCGTGACGGAAGCCGTCTGAGTGTACTCGTGTGAGGCCTGCTGCTCTCAGGTCCTTGCTGGGAGCTTCAGCAAGAGCACTCTGGAGCTCGCCGACCAAAGAATTGTGAGCCCCCCCGGCCTCAAGTAAAAGTCCAGATTTCCCCCGTCAGTAACGCCTCGGAGTGCCATAGGAGCGAAGAAGCATGCGTTAACGGGATGCTTCAACAGTGCTTGGGATTTATTTCAGGAGACACTGTGCACTCACGTTCGTCGTAACAACTGTCAAAGGGCACTGTATGCCTTCCAACTCCTCTGTTGCGTTTGAGCCACAGGAAGTAAAGGCATTCGTTTGATTCAGCTCCGTGAACGGGCAACGATGATGGCGAAGCGCTGCCCTGTTCGCTCGAAAGCTCTCGTCTGCACGGCCTTCCAACGGCCTCAGGGTACGCAGTTGTAAACAGCCTTACATTCCATGCTGGTGTGCCCCCAATTAGGAATTTGGGCTCTTCTGTGAGACACCCACGTGCGTCCCAAATGAAACCGGGGGGGCTCCCCCAGGACGTCTGCGTACGGCAGTCGGTTGCCAGCTGTTTACTTCCGGCCGGAGAAAGAAAAAGAGGACAGCTTTCCCAGGGACAATTCTGGACCCTTGGGACCATCCAGAGTCACCAAAGCCTAAACTTTGCACGGCCTGGGGAACGCTCTTCCTCATGTCCAGCAATCCCCACGTCAAAACCTTGCTCAGCAGAGGCAGGCACTCTCTCCCTCGTACTAGATAGCTCGGCAGAGCCTTCCGAGAAACATGCTGCGTCATTCAGCTTGAACGTGGGACGCGGAGGGGAGAGTACGCTTTCTGCCCGTTTGGAGGCGCCTTGCGCTTGGCTTCAAAGCTGCCTGAACAGCACTAGCGGCCCGACGTCTCTGCACGGCAGGATTGTCGTTGTGGGCCGAGGCTGCGTGTTCTCTCAAAACGAAAACCGTGCTGGCGATCCCTTTCTAGGAACTCCTCCCACGGCACCACATGTTCAGCTCCGGCCGAACGAGAGGTGACCTCAGGCCTCAAGGTAAGTTCCAGTGTTTCACGTCAGGGGAGTTGGGTGTGCAGTGGTTTCCATGAGGCCATACTCCACCACGGAGTGCCTTAACTCTGCCACGCTCCTGGGGGCGCACAGGATAGGAGCTCGTTCGCCAAGTTCGCAGGATGACTTCTCTCCGTGCCGGAACGGCGGCTCCTGGCTTCTGAGGAACCTTAGCCTCAACAGGGCCCTGGCGAAAGCTCTTCACATTCATAGCAAGGGCAACGGACTGCTCTCTGGCTTGCCTGGCTTGAGTGCCCCAGTCGTCAAAGAGCCTCGCGAAGGCAGTGCTGCGCAGACTCCCTTTGCCAGTCGCACGGCCTCCTTGACTGAAAGAGAACTGCAGTGCCAAAAGGCACCGTGCTGACGACTGGCTCCAGGAGGAGACTCGGGACAGCACTCTCACAGAAGCGAAAGCTAGGCTGTGGGCCCAGCCTGAGGACCAGCACGTTTTCCACACTTAACACAGCTAAGGCATGAGCCAGACGACAGCCTTGGTCACTGAGGCCTATCTAAGGTACTGCCATCCTTACCCAGTAGATCCCACGCAGAGGTCCCTGTGCCCAAAAGGGCCTCCATGGAAGGGCCCTGTTCCTCCCGTGTGTTTCCTTGAGGTAATCGGAAACCACTGAGGATAACTACGTGAGCTCAGCTTCGAAACTGGGCGACCCTGGGCAAACCTTATTCCCCTCCGTGGTAGACGAGACAGTTGCGGGTCCTAAGCTGCCTGAAGCACACTCCTCGCGCCCACCTTCTCTTTGCTGCCGGAAGGCCTCACAGAAGAGGCCTGAGTTTACTCGTGACGGAAGCCGTCTGAGTGTACTCGTGTGAGGCCTGCTGCTCTCAGGTCCTCGCTGGGAGCTTCAGCAAGAGCACTCTGGAGCTCGCCGACCAAAGAATTGTGAGCCCCCCCGGCCTCAAGTAAAAGTCCAGATTTCCCCCGTCAGTAACGCCTCGGAGTGCCATAGGAGCGAAGAAGCATGCGTTAACGGGATGCTTCAACAGTGCCTGGGATTTATTTCACGAGACACTGTGCACTCACGTTCGTCGTAACAACTGTCAAAGGGCACTGTATGCCTTCCAACTCCTCTGTTGCGTTTGAGCCACAGGAAGTAAAGGCATTCGTTTGATTCAGCTCCGTGAACGGGCAACGATGATGGCGAAGCGCTGCCCTGTTCGCTCGAAAGCTCTCGTCTGCACGGCCTTCCAACGGCCTCAGGGTACGCAGTTGTAAACAGCCTTACATTCCATGCTGGTGTGCCCCCAATTAGGAATTTGGGCTCTTCTGTGAGACACCCACGTGCGTCCCAAATGAAACCGGGGGGGCTCCCCCAGGACGTCTGCGTACGGCAGTCGGTTGCCAGCTGTTTACTTCCGGCCGGAGAAAGAAAAAGAGGACAGCTTTCCCAGGGACAATTCTGGACCCTTGGGACCATCCAGAGTCACCAAAGCCTAAACTTTGCACGGCCTGGGGAACGCTCTTCCTCATGTCCAGCAATCCCCACGTCAAAACCTTGCTCAGCAGAGGCAGGCGCTCTCTCCCTCGTACTAGATAGCTCGGCAGAGTCTTCCGAGAAACATGCTGCGTCATTCAGCTTGAACGTGGGACGCGGAGGGGAGAGTACGCTTTCTGCCCGTTTGGAGGCGCCTTGCGCTTGGCTTCAAAGCTGCCTGAACAGCACTAGCGGCCCGACGTCTCTGCACGGCAGGATTGTCGTTGTGGGCCGAGGCTGCGTGTTCTCTCAAAACGAAAACCGTGCTGGCGATCCCTTTCTAGGAACTCCTCCCACGGCACCACATGTTCAGCTCCGGCCGAACGAGAGGTGACCTCAGGCCTCAAGGTAAGTTCCAGTGTTTCACGTCAGGGGAGTTGGGTGTGCAGTGGTTTCCATGAGGCCATACTCCACCACGGAGTGCCTTAACTCTGCGACGCTCCTGGGGGCCCACAGGATAGGAGCTCGTTCGCCAAGTTCGCAGGATGACTTCTCTCCGTGCCGGAACGGCGGCTCCTGGCTTCTGAGGAACCTTAGCCTCAACAGGGCCCTGGCGAAAGCTCTTCACATTCATAGCAAGGGCAACGGACTGCTCTCTGGCTTGCCTGGCTTGAGTGCCCCAGTCGTCAAAGAGCCTCGCGAAGGCAGTGCTGCGCAGACTCCCTTTGCCAGTCGCACGGCCTCCTTGACTGAAAGAGAACTGCAGTGCCAAAAGGCACCGTGCTGACGACTGGCTCCAGGAGGAGACTCGGGACAGCACTCTCACAGAAGCGAAAGCTAGGCTGTGGGCCCAGCCTGAGGACCAGCACGTTTTCCACACTTAACACAGCTAAGGCATGAGCCAGACGACAGCCTTGGTCACTGAGGCCTATCTAAGGTACTGCCATACTTACCCAGTAGATCCCACGCAGAGGTCCCTGTGCCCAAAAGGGCCTCCATGGAAGGGCCCTGTTCCTCCCGTGTGTTTCCTTGAGGTAATCGGAAACCACTGAGGATAACTACGTGAGCTCAGCTTCGAAACTGGGCGACCCTGGGCAAACCTTATTCCCCTCCGTGGTAGACGAGACAGTTGCGGGTCCTAAGCTGCCTGAAGCACACTCCTCGCGCCCACCTTCTCTTTGCTGCCGGAAGGCCTCACAGAAGAGGCCTGAGTTTACTCGTGACGGAAGCCGTCTGAGTGTACTCGTGTGAGGCCTGCTGCTCTCAGGTCCTTGCTGGGAGCTTCAGCAAGAGCACTCTGGAGCTCGCCGACCAAAGAATTGTGAGCCCCCCCGGCCTCAAGTAAAAGTCCAGATTTCCCCCGTCAGTAACGCCTCGGAGTGCCATAGGAGCGAAGAAGCATGCGTTAACGGGATGCTTCAACAGTGCCTGGGATTTATTTCACGAGACACTGTGCACTCACGTTCGTCGTAACAACTGTCAAAGGGCACTGTATGCCTTCCAACTCCTCTGTTGCGTTTGAGCCACAGGAAGTAAAGGCATTCGTTTGATTCAGCTCCGTGAACGGGCAACGATGATGGCGAAGCGCTGCCCTGTTCGCTCGAAAGCTCTCGTCTGCACGGCCTTCCAACGGCCTCAGGGTACGCAGTTGTAAACAGCCTTACATTCCATGCTGGTGTGCCCCCAATTAGGAATTTGGGCTCTTCTGTGAGACACCCACGTGCGTCCCAAATGAAACCGGGGGGGCTCCCCCAGGACGTCTGCGTACGGCAGTCGGTTGCCAGCTGTTTACTTCCGGCCGGAGAAAGAAAAAGAGGACAGCTTTCCCAGGGACAATTCTGGACCCTTGGGACCATCCAGAGTCACCAAAGCCTAAACTTTGCACGGCCTGGGGAACGCTCTTCCTCATGTCCAGCAATCCCCACGTCAAAACCTTGCTCAGCAGAGGCAGGCGCTCTCTCCCTCGTACTAGATAGCTCGGCAGAGCCTTCCGAGAAACATGCTGCGTCATTCAGCTTGAACGTGGGACGCGGAGGGGAGAGTACGTTTTCTGCCCGTTTGGAGGCGCCTTGCGCTTGGCTTCAAAGCTGCCTGAACAGCACTAGCGGCCCGACGTCTCTGCACGGCAGGATTGTCGTTGTGGGCCGAGGCTGCGTGTTCTCTCAAAACGAAAACCGTGCTGGCGATCCCTTTCTAGGAACTCCTCCCACGGCACCACATGTTCAGCTCCGGCCGAACGAGAGGTGACCCCAGGCCTCAAGGTAAGTTCCAGTGTTTCAGGTCAGGGGAGTTGGGTGTGCAGTGGTTTCCATGAGGCCATACTCCACCACGGAGTGCCTTAACTCTGCCACGCTCCTGGGGGCGCACAGGATAGGAGCTCGTTCGCCAAGTTCGCCGGATGACTTCTCTCCGTGCCGGAACGGCGGCTCCTGGCTTCTGAGGAACCTTAGCCTCAACAGGGCCCTGGCGAAAGCTCTTCACATTCATAGCAAGGGCAACGGACTGCTCTCTGGCTTGCCTGGCTTGAGTGCCCCAGTCGTCAAAGAGCCTCGCGAAGGCAGTGCTGCGCAGACTCCCTTTGCCAGTCGCACGGCCTCCTTGACTGAAAGAGAACTGCAGTGCCAAAAGGCACCGTGCTGACGACTGGCTCCAGGAGGAGACTCGGGACAGCACTCTCACAGAAGCGAAAGCTAGGCTGTGGGCCCAGCCTGAGGACCAGCACGTTTTCCACACTTAACACAGCTAAGGCATGAGCCAGACGACAGCCTTGGTCACTGAGGCCTATCTAAGGTACTGCCATACTTACCCAGTAGATCCCACGCAGAGGTCCCTGTGCCCAAAAGGGCCTCCATGGAAGGGCCCTGTTCCTCCCGTGTGTTTCCTTGAGGTAATCGGAAACCACTGAGGATAACTACGTGAGCTCAGCTTCGAAACTGGGCGACCCTGGGCAAACCTTATTCCCCTCCGTGGTAGACGAGACAGTTGCGGGTCCTAAGCTGCCTGAAGCACACTCCTCGCGCCCACCTTCTCTTTGCTGCCGGAAGGCCTCACAGAAGAGGCCTGAGTTTACTCGTGACGGAAGCCGTCTGAGTGTACTCGTGTGAGGCCTGCTGCTCTCAGGTCCTCGCTGGGAGCTTCAGCAAGAGCACTCTGGAGCTCGCCGACCAAAGAATTGTGAGCCCCCCCGGCCTCAAGTAAAAGTCCAGATTTCCCCCGTCAGTAACGCCTCGGAGTGCCATAGGAGCGAAGAAGCATGCGTTAACGGGATGCTTCAACAGTGCCTGGGATTTATTTCACGAGACACTGTGCACTCACGTTCGTCGTAACAACTGTCAAAGGGCACTGTATGCCTTCCAACTCCTCTGTTGCGTTTGAGCCACAGGAAGTAAAGGCATTCGTTTGATTCAGCTCCGTGAACGGGCAACGACGATGGCGAAGCGCTGCCCTGTTCGCTCGAAAGCTCTCGTCTGCACGGCCTTCCAACGGCCTCAGGGTACGCAGTTGTAAACAGCCTTACATTCCATGCTGGTGTGCCCCCAATTAGGAATTTGGGCTCTTCTGTGAGACACCCACGTGCGTCCCAAATGAAACCGGGGGACTCCCCCAGGACGTCTGCGTACGGCAGTCGGTTGCCAGCTGTTTACTTCCGGCCGGAGAAAGAAAAAGAGGACAGCTTTCCCAGGGACAATTCTGGACCCTTGGGACCATCCAGAGTCACCAAAGCCTAAACTTTGCACGGCCTGGGGAACGCTCTTCCTCATGTCCAGCAATCCCCACGTCAAAACCTTGCTCAGCAGAGGCAGGCACTCTCTCCCTCGTACTAGATAGCTCGGCAGAGCCTTCCGAGAAACATGCTGCGTCATTCAGCTTGAACGTGGGACGCGGAGGGGAGAGTACGCTTTCTGCCCGTTTGGAGGCGCCTTGCGCTTGGCTTCAAAGCTGCCTGAACAGCACTAGCGGCCCGACGTCTCTGCACGGCAGGATTGTCGTTGTGGGCCGAGGCTGCGTGTTCTCTCAAAACGAAAACCGTGCTGGCGATCCCTTTCTAGGAACTCCTCCCACGGCACCACATGTTCAGCTCCGGCCGAACGAGAGGTGACCCCAGGCCTCAAGGTAAGTTCCAGTGTTTCACGTCAGGGGAGTTGGGTGTGCAGTGGTTTCCATGAGGCCATACTCCACCACGGAGTGCCTTAACTCTGCCACGCTCCTGGGGGCGCACAGGATAGGAGCTCGTTCGCCAAGTTCGCAGGATGACTTCTCTCCGTGCCGGAACGGCGGCTCCTGGCTTCTGAGGAACCTTAGCCTCAACAGGGCCCTGGCGAAAGCTCTTCACATTCATAGCAAGGGCAACGGACTGCTCTCTGGCTTGCCTGGCTTGAGTGCCCCAGTCGTCAAAGAGCCTCGCGAAGGCAGTGCTGCGCAGACTCCCTTTGCCAGTCGCACGGCCTCCTTGACTGAAAGAGAACTGCAGTGCCAAAAGGCACCGTGCTGACGACTGGCTCCAGGAGGAGACTCGGGACAGCACTCTCACAGAAGCGAAAGCTAGGCTGTGGGCCCAGCCTGAGGACCAGCACGTTTTCCACACTTAACACAGCTAAGGCATGAGCCAGACGACAGCCTTGGTCACTGAGGCCTATCTAAGGTACTGCCATCCTTACCCAGTAGATCCCACGCAGAGGTCCCTGTGCCCAAAAGGGCCTCCATGGAAGGGCCCTGTTCCTCCCGTGTGTTTCCTTGAGGTAATCGGAAACCACTGAGGATAACTACGTGAGCTCAGCTTCGAAACTGGGCGACCCTGGGCAAACCTTATTCCCCTCCGTGGTAGACGAGACAGTTGCGGGTCCTAAGCTGCCTGAAGCACACTCCTCGCGCCCACCTTCTCTTTGCTGCCGGAAGGCCTCACAGAAGAGGCCTGAGTTTACTCGTGACGGAAGCCGTCTGAGTGTACTCGTGTGAGGCCTGCTGCTCTCAGGTCCTCGCTGGGAGCTTCAGCAAGAGCACTCTGGAGCTCGCCGACCAAAGAATTGTGAGCCCCCCCGGCCTCAAGTAAAAGTCCAGATTTCCCCCGTCAGTAACGCCTCGGAGTGCCATAGGAGCGAAGAAGCATGCGTTAACGGGATGCTTCAACAGTGCCTGGGATTTATTTCACGAGACACTGTGCACTCACGTTCGTCGTAACAACTGTCAAAGGGCACTGTATGCCTTCCAACTCCTCTGTTGCGTTTGAGCCACAGGAAGTAAAGGCATTCGTTTGATTCAGCTCCGTGAACGGGCAACGATGATGGCGAAGCGCTGCCCTGTTCGCTCGAAAGCTCTCGTCTGCACGGCCTTCCAACGGCCTCAGGGTACGCAGTTGTAAACAGCCTTACATTCCATGCTGGTGTGCCCCCAATTAGGAATTTGGGCTCTTCTGTGAGACACCCACGTGCGTCCCAAATGAAACCGGGGGGGCTCCCCCAGGACGTCTGCGTACGGCAGTCGGTTGCCAGCTGTTTACTTCCGGCCGGAGAAAGAAAAAGAGGACAGCTTTCCCAGGGACAATTCTGGACCCTTGGGACCATCCAGAGTCACCAAAGCCTAAACTTTGCACGGCCTGGGGAACGCTCTTCCTCATGTCCAGCAATCCCCACGTCAAAACCTTGCTCAGCAGAGGCAGGCACTCTCTCCCTCGTACTAGATAGCTCGGCAGAGCCTTCCGAGAAACATGCTGCGTCATTCAGCTTGAACGTGGGACGCGGAGGGGAGAGTACGCTTTCTGCCCGTTTGGAGGCGCCTTGCGCTTGGCTTCAAAGCTGCCTGAACAGCACTAGCGGCCCGACGTCTCTGCACGGCAGGATTGTCGTTGTGGGCCGAGGCTGCGTGTTCTCTCAAAACGAAAACCGTGCTGGCGATCCCTTTCTAGGAACTCCTCCCACGGCACCACATGTTCAGCTCCGGCCGAACGAGAGGTGACCCCAGGCCTCAAGGTAAGTTCCAGGGTTTCACGTCAGGGGAGTTGGGTGTGCAGTGGTTTCCATGAGGCCATACTCCACCACGGAGTGCCTTAACTCTGCCACGCTCCTGGGGGCGCACAGGATAGGAGCTCGTTCGCCAAGTTCGCAGGATGACTTCTCTCCGTGCCGGAACGGCGGCTCCTGGCTTCTGAGGAACCTTAGCCTCAACAGGGCCCTGGCGAAAGCTCTTCACATTCATAGCAAGGGCAACGGACTGCTCTCTGGCTTGCCTGGCTTGAGTGCCCCAGTCGTCAAAGAGCCTCGCGAAGGCAGTGCTGCGCAGACTCCCTTTGCCAGTCGCACGGCCTCCTTGACTGAAAGAGAACTGCAGTGCCAAAAGGCACCGTGCTGACGACTGGCTCCAGGAGGAGACTCGGGACAGCACTCTCACAGAAGCGAAAGCTAGGCTGTGGGCCCAGCCTGAGGACCAGCACGTTTTCCACACTTAACACAGCTAAGGCATGAGCCAGACGACAGCCTTGGTCACTGAGGCCTATCTAAGGTACTGCCATCCTTACCCAGTAGATCCCACGCAGAGGTCCCTGTGCCCAAAAGGGCCTCCATGGAAGGGCCCTGTTCCTCCCGTGTGTTTCCTTGAGGTAATCGGAAACCACTGAGGATAACTACGTGAGCTCAGCTTCGAAACTGGGCGACCCTGGGCAAACCTTATTCCCCTCCGTGGTAGACGAGACAGTTGCGGGTCCTAAGCTGCCTGAAGCACACTCCTCGCGCCCACCTTCTCTTTGCTGCCGGAAGGCCTCACAGAAGAGGCCTGAGTTTACTCGTGACGGAAGCCGTCTGAGTGTACTCGTGTGAGGCCTGCTGCTCTCAGGTCCTCGCTGGGAGCTTCAGCAAGAGCACTCTGGAGCTCGCCGACCAAAGAATTGTGAGCCCCCCCGGCCTCAAGTAAAAGTCCAGATTTCCCCCGTCAGTAACGCCTCGGAGTGCCATAGGAGCGAAGAAGCATGCGTTAACGGGATGCTTCAACAGTGCCTGGGATTTATTTCACGAGACACTGTGCACTCACGTTCGTCGTAACAACTGTCAAAGGGCACTGTATGCCTTCCAACTCCTCTGTTGCGTTTGAGCCACAGGAAGTAAAGGCATTCGTTTGATTCAGCTCCGTGAACGGGCAACGATGATGGCGAAGCGCTGCCCTGTTCGCTCGAAAGCTCTCGTCTGCACGGCCTTCCAACGGCCTCAGGGTACGCAGTTGTAAACAGCCTTACATTCCATGCTGGTGTGCCCCCAATTAGGAATTTGGGCTCTTCTGTGAGACACCCACGTGCGTCCCAAATGAAACCGGGGGGGCTCCCCCAGGACGTCTGCGTACGGCAGTCGGTTGCCAGCTGTTTACTTCCGGCCGGAGAAAGAAAAAGAGGACAGCTTTCCCAGGGACAATTCTGGACCCTTGGGACCATCCAGAGTCACCAAAGCCTAAACTTTGCACGGCCTGGGGAACGCTCTTCCTCATGTCCAGCAATCCCCACGTCAAAACCTTGCTCAGCAGAGGCAGGCGCTCTCTCCCTCGTACTAGATAGCTCGGCAGAGCCTTCCGAGAAACATGCTGCGTCATTCAGCTTGAACGTGGGACGCGGAGGGGAGAGTACGCTTTCTGCCCGTTTGGAGGCGCCTTGCGCTTGGCTTCAAAGCTGCCTGAACAGCACTAGCGGCCCGACGTCTCTGCACGGCAGGATTGTCGTTGTGGGCCGAGGCTGCGTGTTCTCTCAAAACGAAAACCGTGCTGGCGATCCCTTTCTAGGAACTCCTCCCACGGCACCACATGTTCAGCTCCGGCCGAACGAGAGGTGACCTCAGGCCTCAAGGTAAGTTCCAGTGTTTCACGTCAGGGGAGTTGGGTGTGCAGTGGTTTCCATGAGGCCATACTCCACCACGGAGTGCCTTAACTCTGCGACGCTCCTGGGGGCCCACAGGATAGGAGCTCGTTCGCCAAGTTCGCAGGATGACTTCTCTCCGTGCCGGAACGGCGGCTCCTGGCTTCTGAGGAACCTTAGCCTCAACAGGGCCCTGGCGAAAGCTCTTCACATTCATAGCAAGGGCAACGGACTGCTCTCTGGCTTGCCTGGCTTGAGTGCCCCAGTCGTCAAAGAGCCTCGCGAAGGCAGTGCTGCGCAGACTCCCTTTGCCAGTCGCACGGCCTCCTTGACTGAAAGAGAACTGCAGTGCCAAAAGGCACCGTGCTGACGACTGGCTCCAGGAGGAGACTCGGGACAGCACTCTCACAGAAGCGAAAGCTAGGCTGTGGGCCCAGCCTGAGGACCAGCACGTTTTCCACACTTAACACAGCTAAGGCATGAGCCAGACGACAGCCTTGGTCACTGAGGCCTATCTAAGGTACTGCCATACTTACCCAGTAGATCCCACGCAGAGGTCCCTGTGCCCAAAAGGGCCTCCATGGAAGGGCCCTGTTCCTCCCGTGTGTTTCCTTGAGGTAATCGGAAACCACTGAGGATAACTACGTGAGCTCAGCTTCGAAACTGGGCGACCCTGGGCAAACCTTATTCCCCTCCGTGGTAGACGAGACAGTTGCGGGTCCTAAGCTGCCTGAAGCACACTCCTCGCGCCCACCTTCTCTTTGCTGCCGGAAGGCCTCACAGAAGAGGCCTGAGTTTACTCGTGACGGAAGCCGTCTGAGTGTACTCGTGTGAGGCCTGCTGCTCTCAGGTCCTTGCTGGGAGCTTCAGCAAGAGCACTCTGGAGCTCGCCGACCAAAGAATTGTGAGCCCCCCCGGCCTCAAGTAAAAGTCCAGATTTCCCCCGTCAGTAACGCCTCGGAGTGCCATAGGAGCGAAGAAGCATGCGTTAACGGGATGCTTCAACAGTGCCTGGGATTTATTTCACGAGACACTGTGCACTCACGTTCGTCGTAACAACTGTCAAAGGGCACTGTATGCCTTCCAACTCCTCTGTTGCGTTTGAGCCACAGGAAGTAAAGGCATTCGTTTGATTCAGCTCCGTGAACGGGCAACGATGATGGCGAAGCGCTGCCCTGTTCGCTCGAAAGCTCTCGTCTGCACGGCCTTCCAACGGCCTCAGGGTACGCAGTTGTAAACAGCCTTACATTCCATGCTGGTGTGCCCCCAATTAGGAATTTGGGCTCTTCTGTGAGACACCCACGTGCGTCCCAAATGAAACCGGGGGGGCTCCCCCAGGACGTCTGCGTACGGCAGTCGGTTGCCAGCTGTTTACTTCCGGCCGGAGAAAGAAAAAGAGGACAGCTTTCCCAGGGACAATTCTGGACCCTTGGGACCATCCAGAGTCACCAAAGCCTAAACTTTGCACGGCCTGGGGAACGCTCTTCCTCATGTCCAGCAATCCCCACGTCAAAACCTTGCTCAGCAGAGGCAGGCACTCTCTCCCTCGTACTAGATAGCTCGGCAGAGCCTTCCGAGAAACATGCTGCGTCATTCAGCTTGAACGTGGGACGCGGAGGGGAGAGTACGCTTTCTGCCCGTTTGGAGGCGCCTTGCGCTTGGCTTGAAAGCTGCCTGAACAGCACTAGCAGCCCGACGTCTCTGCACGGCAGGATTGTCGTTGTGGGCCGAGGCTGCGTGTTCTCTCAAAACGAAAACCGTGCTGGCGATCCCTTTCTAGGAACTCCTCCCACGGCACCACATGTTCAGCTCCGGCCGAACGAGAGGTGACCCCAGGCCTCAAGGTAAGTTCCAGTGTTTCACGTCAGGGGAGTTGGGTGTGCAGTGGTTTCCATGAGGCCATACTCCACCACGGAGTGCCTTAACTCTGCCACGCTCCTGGGGGCGCACAGGATAGGAGCTCGTTCGCCAAGTTCGCAGGATGACTTCTCTCCGTGCCGGAACGGCGGCTCCTGGCTTCTGAGGAACCTTAGCCTCAACAGGGCCCTGGCGAAAGCTCTTCACATTCATAGCAAGGGCAACGGACTGCTCTCTGGCTTGCCTGGCTTGAGTGCCCCAGTCGTCAAAGAGCCTCGCGAAGGCAGTGCTGCGCAGACTCCCTTTGCCAGTCGCACGGCCTCCTTGACTGAAAGAGAACTGCAGTGCCAAAAGGCACCGTGCTGACGACTGGCTCCAGGAGGAGACTCGGGACAGCACTCTCACAGAAGCGAAAGCTAGGCTGTGGGCCCAGCCTGAGGACCAGCACGTTTTCCACACTTAACACAGCTAAGGCATGAGCCAGACGACAGCCTTGGTCACTGAGGCCTATCTAAGGTACTGCCATACTTACCCAGTAGATCCCACGCAGAGGTCCCTGTGCCCAAAAGGGCCTCCATGGAAGGGCCCTGTTCCTCCCGTGTGTTTCCTTGAGGTAATCGGAAACCACTGAGGATAACTACGTGAGCTCAGCTTCGAAACTGGGCGACCCTGGGCAAACCTTATTCCCCTCCGTGGTAGACGAGACAGTTGCGGGTCCTAAGCTGCCTGAAGCACACTCCTCGCGCCCACCTTCTCTTTGCTGCCGGAAGGCCTCACAGAAGAGGCCTGAGTTTACTCGTGACGGAAGCCGTCTGAGTGTACTCGTGTGAGGCCTGCTGCTCTCAGGTCCTCGCTGGGAGCTTCAGCAAGAGCACTCTGGAGCTCGCCGACCAAAGAATTGTGAGCCCCCCCGGCCTCAAGTAAAAGTCCAGATTTCCCCCGTCAGTAACGCCTCGGAGTGCCATAGGAGCGAAGAAGCATGCGTTAACGGGATGCTTCAACAGTGCCTGGGATTTATTTCACGAGACACTGTGCACTCACGTTCGTCGTAACAACTGTCAAAGGGCACTGTATGCCTTCCAACTCCTCTGTTGCGTTTGAGCCACAGGAAGTAAAGGCATTCGTTTGATTCAGCTCCGTGAACGGGCAACGATGATGGCGAAGCGCTGCCCTGTTCGCTCGAAAGCTCTCGTCTGCACGGCCTTCCAACGGCCTCAGGGTACGCAGTTGTAAACAGCCTTACATTCCATGCTGGTGTGCCCCCAATTAGGAATTTGGGCTCTTCTGTGAGACACCCACGTGCGTCCCAAATGAAACCGGGGGGGCTCCCCCAGGACGTCTGCGTACGGCAGTCGGTTGCCAGCTGTTTACTTCCGGCCGGAGAAAGAAAAAGAGGACAGCTTTCCCAGGGACAATTCTGGACCCTTGGGACCATCCAGAGTCACCAAAGCCTAAACTTTGCACGGCCTGGGGAACGCTCTTCCTCATGTCCAGCAATCCCCACGTCAAAACCTTGCTCAGCAGAGGCAGGCACTCTCTCCCTCGTACTAGATAGCTCGGCAGAGCCTTCCGAGAAACATGCTGCGTCATTCAGCTTGAACGTGGGACGCGGAGGGGAGAGTACGCTTTCTGCCCGTTTGGAGGCGCCTTGCGCTTGGCTTCAAAGCTGCCTGAACAGCACTAGCAGCCCGACGTCTCTGCACGGCAGGATTGTCGTTGTGGGCCGAGGCTGCGTGTTCTCTCAAAACGAAAACCGTGCTGGCGATCCCTTTCTAGGAACTCCTCCCACGGCACCACATGTTCAGCTCCGGCCGAACGAGAGGTGACCTCAGGCCTCAAGGTAAGTTCCAGTGTTTCACGTCAGGGGAGTTGGGTGTGCAGTGGTTTCCATGAGGCCATACTCCACCACGGAGTGCCTTAACTCTGCGACGCTCCTGGGGGCGCACAGGATAGGAGCTCGTTCGCCAAGTTCGCAGGATGACTTCTCTCCGTGCCGGAACGGCGGCTCCTGGCTTCTGAGGAACCTTAGCCTCAACAGGGCCCTGGCGAAAGCTCTTCACATTCATAGCAAGGGCAACGGACTGCTCTCTGGCTTGCCTGGCTTGAGTGCCCCAGTCGTCAAAGAGCCTCGCGAAGGCAGTGCTGCGCAGACTCCCTTTGCCAGTCGCACGGCCTCCTTGACTGAAAGAGAACTGCAGTGCCAAAAGGCACCGTGCTGACGACTGGCTCCAGGAGGAGACTCGGGACAGCACTCTCACAGAAGCGAAAGCTAGGCTGTGGGCCCAGCCTGAGGACCAGCACGTTTTCCACACTTAACACAGCTAAGGCATGAGCCAGACGACAGCCTTGGTCACTGAGGCCTATCTAAGGTACTGCCATACTTACCCAGTAGATCCCACGCAGAGGTCCCTGTGCCCAAAAGGGCCTCCATGGAAGGGCCCTGTTCCTCCCGTGTGTTTCCTTGAGGTAATCGGAAACCACTGAGGATAACTACGTGAGCTCAGCTTCGAAACTGGGCGACCCTGGGCAAACCTTATTCCCCTCCGTGGTAGACGAGACAGTTGCGGGTCCTAAGCTGCCTGAAGCACACTCCTCGCGCCCACCTTCTCTTTGCTGCCGGAAGGCCTCACAGAAGAGGCCTGAGTTTACTCGTGACGGAAGCCGTCTGAGTGTACTCGTGTGAGGCCTGCTGCTCTCAGGTCCTCGCTGGGAGCTTCAGCAAGAGCACTCTGGAGCTCGCCGACCAAAGAATTGTGAGCCCCCCCGGCCTCAAGTAAAAGTCCAGATTTCCCCCGTCAGTAACGCCTCGGAGTGCCATAGGAGCGAAGAAGCATGCGTTAACGGGATGCTTCAACAGTGCCTGGGATTTATTTCACGAGACACTGTGCACTCACGTTCGTCGTAACAACTGTCAAAGGGCACTGTATGCCTTCCAACTCCTCTGTTGCGTTTGAGCCACAGGAAGTAAAGGCATTCGTTTGATTCAGCTCCGTGAACGGGCAACGATGATGGCGAAGCGCTGCCCTGTTCGCTCGAAAGCTCTCGTCTGCACGGCCTTCCAACGGCCTCAGGGTACGCAGTTGTAAACAGCCTTACATTCCATGCTGGTGTGCCCCCAATTAGGAATTTGGGCTCTTCTGTGAGACACCCACGTGCGTCCCAAATGAAACCGGGGGGGCTCCCCCAGGACGTCTGCGTACGGCAGTCGGTTGCCAGCTGTTTACTTCCGGCCGGAGAAAGAAAAAGAGGACAGCTTTCCCAGGGACAATTCTGGACCCTTGGGACCATCCAGAGTCACCAAAGCCTAAACTTTGCACGGCCTGGGGAACGCTCTTCCTCATGTCCAGCAATCCCCACGTCAAAACCTTGCTCAGCAGAGGCAGGCACTCTCTCCCTCGTACTAGATAGCTCGGCAGAGCCTTCCGAGAAACATGCTGCGTCATTCAGCTTGAACGTGGGACGCGGAGGGGAGAGTACGCTTTCTGCCCGTTTGGAGGCGCCTTGCGCTTGGCTTCAAAGCTGCCTGAACAGCACTAGCGGCCCGACGTCTCTGCACGGCAGGATTGTCGTTGTGGGCCGAGGCTGCGTGTTCTCTCAAAACGAAAACCGTGCTGGCGATCCCTTTCTAGGAACTCCTCCCACGGCACCACATGTTCAGCTCCGGCCGAACGAGAGGTGACCTCAGGCCTCAAGGTAAGTTCCAGTGTTTCACGTCAGGGGAGTTGGGTGTGCAGTGGTTTCCATGAGGCCATACTCCACCACGGAGTGCCTTAACTCTGCGACGCTCCTGGGGGCGCACAGGATAGGAGCTCGTTCGCCAAGTTCGCAGGATGACTTCTCTCCGTGCCGGAACGGCGGCTCCTGGCTTCTGAGGAACCTTAGCCTCAACAGGGCCCTGGCGAAAGCTCTTCACATTCATAGCAAGGGCAACGGACTGCTCTCTGGCTTGCCTGGCTTGAGTGCCCCAGTCGTCAAAGAGCCTCGCGAAGGCAGTGCTGCGCAGACTCCCTTTGCCAGTCGCACGGCCTCCTTGACTGAAAGAGAACTGCAGTGCCAAAAGGCACCGTGCTGACGACTGGCTCCAGGAGGAGACTCGGGACAGCACTCTCACAGAAGCGAAAGCTAGGCTGTGGGCCCAGCCTGAGGACCAGCACGTTTTCCACACTTAACACAGCTAAGGCATGAGCCAGACGACAGCCTTGGTCACTGAGGCCTATCTAAGGTACTGCCATACTTACCCAGTAGATCCCACGCAGAGGTCCCTGTGCCCAAAAGGGCCTCCATGGAAGGGCCCTGTTCCTCCCGTGTGTTTCCTTGAGGTAATCGGAAACCACTGAGGATAACTACGTGAGCTCAGCTTCGAAACTGGGCGACCCTGGGCAAACCTTATTCCCCTCCGTGGTAGACGAGACAGTTGCGGGTCCTAAGCTGCCTGAAGCACACTCCTCGCGCCCACCTTCTCTTTGCTGCCGGAAGGCCTCACAGAAGAGGCCTGAGTTTACTCGTGACGGAAGCCGTCTGAGTGTACTCGTGTGAGGCCTGCTGCTCTCAGGTCCTCGCTGGGAGCTTCAGCAAGAGCACTCTGGAGCTCGCCGACCAAAGAATTGTGAGCCCCCCCGGCCTCAAGTAAAAGTCCAGATTTCCCCCGTCAGTAACGCCTCGGAGTGCCATAGGAGCGAAGAAGCATGCGTTAACGGGATGCTTCAACAGTGCCTGGGATTTATTTCACGAGACACTGTGCACTCACGTTCGTCGTAACAACTGTCAAAGGGCACTGTATGCCTTCCAACTCCTCTGTTGCGTTTGAGCCACAGGAAGTAAAGGCATTCGTTTGATTCAGCTCCGTGAACGGGCAACGATGATGGCGAAGCGCTGCCCTGTTCGCTCGAAAGCTCTCGTCTGCACGGCCTTCCAACGGCCTCAGGGTACGCAGTTGTAAACAGCCTTACATTCCATGCTGGTGTGCCCCCAATTAGGAATTTGGGCTCTTCTGTGAGACACCCACGTGCGTCCCAAATGAAACCGGGGGGGCTCCCCCAGGACGTCTGCGTACGGCAGTCGGTTGCCAGCTGTTTACTTCCGGCCGGAGAAAGAAAAAGAGGACAGCTTTCCCAGGGACAATTCTGGACCCTTGGGACCATCCAGAGTCACCAAAGCCTAAACTTTGCACGGCCTGGGGAACGCTCTTCCTCATGTCCAGCAATCCCCACGTCAAAACCTTGCTCAGCAGAGGCAGGCACTCTCTCCCTCGTACTAGATAGCTCGGCAGAGCCTTCCGAGAAACATGCTGCGTCATTCAGCTTGAACGTGGGACGCGGAGGGGAGAGTACGCTTTCTGCCCGTTTGGAGGCGCCTTGCGCTTGGCTTCAAAGCTGCCTGAACAGCACTAGCGGCCCGACGTCTCTGCACGGCAGGATTGTCGTTGTGGGCCGAGGCTGCGTGTTCTCTCAAAACGAAAACCGTGCTGGCGATCCCTTTCTAGGAACTCCTCCCACGGCACCACATGTTCAGCTCCGGCCGAACGAGAGGTGACCTCAGGCCTCAAGGTAAGTTCCAGTGTTTCACGTCAGGGGAGTTGGGTGTGCAGTGGTTTCCATGAGGCCATACTCCACCACGGAGTGCCTTAACTCTGCGACGCTCCTGGGGGCGCACAGGATAGGAGCTCGTTCGCCAAGTTCGCAGGATGACTTCTCTCCGTGCCGGAACGGCGGCTCCTGGCTTCTGAGGAACCTTAGCCTCAACAGGGCCCTGGCGAAAGCTCTTCACATTCATAGCAAGGGCAACGTACTGCTCTCTGGCTTGCCTGGCTTGAGTGCCCCAGTCGTCAAAGAGCCTCGCGAAGGCAGTGCTGCGCAGACTCCCTTTGCCAGTCGCACGGCCTCCTTGACTGAAAGAGAACTGCAGTGCCAAAAGGCACCGTGCTGACGACTGGCTCCAGGAGGAGACTCGGGACAGCACTCTCACAGAAGCGAAAGCTAGGCTGTGGGCCCAGCCTGAGGACCAGCACGTTTTCCACACTTAACACAGCTAAGGCATGAGCCAGACGACAGCCTTGGTCACTGAGGCCTATCTAAGGTACTGCCATCCTTACCCAGTAGATCCCACGCAGAGGTCCCTGTGCCCAAAAGGGCCTCCATGGAAGGGCCCTGTTCCTCCCGTGTGTTTCCTTGAGGTAATCGGAAACCACTGAGGATAACTACGTGAGCTCAGCTTCGAAACTGGGCGACCCTGGGCAAACCTTATTCCCCTCCGTGGTAGACGAGACAGTTGCGGGTCCTAAGCTGCCTGAAGCACACTCCTCGCGCCCACCTTCTCTTTGCTGCCGGAAGGCCTCACAGAAGAGGCCTGAGTTTACTCGTGACGGAAGCCGTCTGAGTGTACTCGTGTGAGGCCTGCTGCTCTCAGGTCCTTGCTGGGAGCTTCAGCAAGAGCACTCTGGAGCTCGCCGACCAAAGAATTGTGAGCCCCCCCGGCCTCAAGTAAAAGTCCAGATTTCCCCCGTCAGTAACGCCTCGGAGTGCCATAGGAGCGAAGAAGCATGCGTTAACGGGATGCTTCAACAGTGCCTGGGATTTATTTCACGAGACACTGTGCACTCACGTTCGTCGTAACAACTGTCAAAGGGCACTGTATGCCTTCCAACTCCTCTGTTGCGTTTGAGCCACAGGAAGTAAAGGCATTCGTTTGATTCAGCTCCGTGAACGGGCAACGATGATGGCGAAGCGCTGCCCTGTTCGCTCGAAAGCTCTCGTCTGCACGGCCTTCCAACGGCCTCAGGGTACGCAGTTGTAAACAGCCTTACATTCCATGCTGGTGTGCCCCCAATTAGGAATTTGGGCTCTTCTGTGAGACACCCACGTGCGTCCCAAATGAAACCGGGGGGGCTCCCCCAGGACGTCTGCGTACGGCAGTCGGTTGCCAGCTGTTTACTTCCGGCCGGAGAAAGAAAAAGAGGACAGCTTTCCCAGGGACAATTCTGGACCCTTGGGACCATCCAGAGTCACCAAAGCCTAAACTTTGCACGGCCTGGGGAACGCTCTTCCTCATGTCCAGCAATCCCCACGTCAAAACCTTGCTCAGCAGAGGCAGGCACTCTCTCCCTCGTACTAGATAGCTCGGCAGAGCCTTCCGAGAAACATGCTGCGTCATTCAGCTTGAACGTGGGACGCGGAGGGGAGAGTACGCTTTCTGCCCGTTTGGAGGCGCCTTGCGCTTGGCTTCAAAGCTGCCTGAACAGCACTAGCGGCCCGACGTCTCTGCACGGCAGGATTGTCGTTGTGGGCCGAGGCTGCGTGTTCTCTCAAAACGAAAACCGTGCTGGCGATCCCTTTCTAGGAACTCCTCCCACGGCACCACATGTTCAGCTCCGGCCGAACGAGAGGTGACCTCAGGCCTCAAGGTAAGTTCCAGTGTTTCACGTCAGGGGAGTTGGGTGTGCAGTGGTTTCCATGAGGCCATACTCCACCACGGAGTGCCTTAACTCTGCGACGCTCCTGGGGGCGCACAGGATAGGAGCTCGTTCGCCAAGTTCGCAGGATGACTTCTCTCCGTGCCGGAACGGCGGCTCCTGGCTTCTGAGGAACCTTAGCCTCAACAGGGCCCTGGCGAAAGCTCTTCACATTCATAGCAAGGGCAACGGACTGCTCTCTGGCTTGCCTGGCTTGAGTGCCCCAGTCGTCAAAGAGCCTCGCGAAGGCAGTGCTGCGCAGACTCCCTTTGCCAGTCGCACGGCCTCCTTGACTGAAAGAGAACTGCAGTGCCAAAAGGCACCGTGCTGACGACTGGCTCCAGGAGGAGACTCGGGACAGCACTCTCACAGAAGCGAAAGCTAGGCTGTGGGCCCAGCCTGAGGACCAGCACGTTTTCCACACTTAACACAGCTAAGGCATGAGCCAGACGACAGCCTTGGTCACTGAGGCCTATCTAAGGTACTGCCATACTTACCCAGTAGATCCCACGCAGAGGTCCCTGTGCCCAAAAGGGCCTCCATGGAAGGGCCCTGTTCCTCCCGTGTGTTTCCTTGAGGTAATCGGAAACCACTGAGGATAACTACGTGAGCTCAGCTTCGAAACTGGGCGACCCTGGGCAAACCTTATTCCCCTCCGTGGTAGACGAGACAGTTGCGGGTCCTAAGCTGCCTGAAGCACACTCCTCGCGCCCACCTTCTCTTTGCTGCCGGAAGGCCTCACAGAAGAGGCCTGAGTTTACTCGTGACGGAAGCCGTCTGAGTGTACTCGTGTGAGGCCTGCTGCTCTCAGGTCCTTGCTGGGAGCTTCAGCAAGAGCACTCTGGAGCTCGCCGACCAAAGAATTGTGAGCCCCCCCGGCCTCAAGTAAAAGTCCAGATTTCCCCCGTCAGTAACGCCTCGGAGTGCCATAGGAGCGAAGAAGCATGCGTTAACGGGATGCTTCAACAGTGCTTGGGATTTATTTCACGAGACACTGTGCACTCACGTTCGTCGTAACAACTGTCAAAGGGCACTGTATGCCTTCCAACTCCTCTGTTGCGTTTGAGCCACAGGAAGTAAAGGCATTCGTTTGATTCAGCTCCGTGAACGGGCAACGACGATGGCGAAGCGCTGCCCTGTTCGCTCGAAAGCTCTCGTCTGCACGGCCTTCCAACGGCCTCAGGGTACGCAGTTGTAAACAGCCTTACATTCCATGCTGGTGTGCCCCCAATTAGGAATTTGGGCTCTTCTGTGAGACACCCACGTGCGTCCCAAATGAAACCGGGGGGGCTCCCCCAGGACGTCTGCGTACGGCAGTCGGTTGCCAGCTGTTTACTTCCGGCCGGAGAGAGAAAAAGAGGACAGCTTTCCCAGGGACAATTCTGGACCCTTGGGACCATCCAGAGTCACCAAAGCCTAAACTTTGCACGGCCTGGGGAACGCTCTTCCTCATGTCCAGCAATCCCCACGTCAAAACCTTGCTCAGCAGAGGCAGGCACTCTCTCCCTCGTACTAGATAGCTCGGCAGAGCCTTCCGAGAAACATGCTGCGTCATTCAGCTTGAACGTGGGACGCGGAGGGGAGAGTACGCTTTCTGCCCGTTTGGAGGCGCCTTGCGCTTGGCTTCAAAGCTGCCTGAACAGCACTAGCGGCCCGACGTCTCTGCACGGCAGGATTGTCGTTGTGGGCCGAGGCTGCGTGTTCTCTCAAAACGAAAACCGTGCTGGCGATCCCTTTCTAGGAACTCCTCCCACGGCACCACATGTTCAGCTCCGGCCGAACGAGAGGTGACCTCAGGCCTCAAGGTAAGTTCCAGTGTTTCACGTCAGGGGAGTTGGGTGTGCAGTGGTTTCCATGAGGCCATACTCCACCACGGAGTGCCTTAACTCTGCGACGCTCCTGGGGGCGCACAGGATAGGAGCTCGTTCGCCAAGTTCGCAGGATGACTTCTCTCCGTGCCGGAACGGCGGCTCCTGGCTTCTGAGGAACCTTAGCCTCAACAGGGCCCTGGCGAAAGCTCTTCACATTCATAGCAAGGGCAACGGACTGCTCTCTGGCTTGCCTGGCTTGAGTGCCCCAGTCGTCAAAGAGCCTCGCGAAGGCAGTGCTGCGCAGACTCCCTTTGCCAGTCGCACGGCCTCCTTGACTGAAAGAGAACTGCAGTGCCAAAAGGCACCGTGCTGACGACTGGCTCCAGGAGGAGACTCGGGACAGCACTCTCACAGAAGCGAAAGCTAGGCTGTGGGCCCAGCCTGAGGACCAGCACGTTTTCCACACTTAACACAGCTAAGGCATGAGCCAGACGACAGCCTTGGTCACTGAGGCCTATCTAAGGTACTGCCATACTTACCCAGTAGATCCCACGCAGAGGTCCCTGTGCCCAAAAGGGCCTCCATGGAAGGGCCCTGTTCCTCCCGTGTGTTTCCTTGAGGTAATCGGAAACCACTGAGGATAACTACGTGAGCTCAGCTTCGAAACTGGGCGACCCTGGGCAAACCTTATTCCCCTCCGTGGTAGACGAGACAGTTGCGGGTCCTAAGCTGCCTGAAGCACACTCCTCGCGCCCACCTTCTCTTTGCTGCCGGAAGGCCTCACAGAAGAGGCCTGAGTTTACTCGTGACGGAAGCCGTCTGAGTGTACTCGTGTGAGGCCTGCTGCTCTCAGGTCCTTGCTGGGAGCTTCAGCAAGAGCACTCTGGAGCTCGCCGACCAAAGAATTGTGAGCCCCCCCGGCCTCAAGTAAAAGTCCAGATTTCCCCCGTCAGTAACGCCTCGGAGTGCCATAGGAGCGAAGAAGCATGCGTTAACGGGATGCTTCAACAGTGCTTGGGATTTATTTCACGAGACACTGTGCACTCACGTTCGTCGTAACAACTGTCAAAGGGCACTGTATGCCTTCCAACTCCTCTGTTGCGTTTGAGCCACAGGAAGTAAAGGCATTCGTTTGATTCAGCTCCGTGAACGGGCAACGACGATGGCGAAGCGCTGCCCTGTTCGCTCGAAAGCTCTCGTCTGCACGGCCTTCCAACGGCCTCAGGGTACGCAGTTGTAAACAGCCTTACATTCCATGCTGGTGTGCCCCCAATTAGGAATTTGGGCTCTTCTGTGAGACACCCACGTGCGTCCCAAATGAAACCGGGGGGGCTCCCCCAGGACGTCTGCGTACGGCAGTCGGTTGCCAGCTGTTTACTTCCGGCCGGAGAGAGAAAAAGAGGACAGCTTTCCCAGGGACAATTCTGGACCCTTGGGACCATCCAGAGTCACCAAAGCCTAAACTTTGCACGGCCTGGGGAACGCTCTTCCTCATGTCCAGCAATCCCCACGTCAAAACCTTGCTCAGCAGAGGCAGGCACTCTCTCCCTCGTACTAGATAGCTCGGCAGAGCCTTCCGAGAAACATGCTGCGTCATTCAGCTTGAACGTGGGACGCGGAGGGGAGAGTACGCTTTCTGCCCGTTTGGAGGCGCCTTGCGCTTGGCTTCAAAGCTGCCTGAACAGCACTAGCGGCCCGACGTCTCTGCACGGCAGGATTGTCGTTGTGGGCCGAGGCTGCGTGTTCTCTCAAAACGAAAACCGTGCTGGCGATCCCTTTCTAGGAACTCCTCCCACGGCACCACATGTTCAGCTCCGGCCGAACGAGAGGTGACCTCAGGCCTCAAGGTAAGTTCCAGTGTTTCACGTCAGGGGAGTTGGGTGTGCAGTGGTTTCCATGAGGCCATACTCCACCACGGAGTGCCTTAACTCTGCGACGCTCCTGGGGGCGCACAGGATAGGAGCTCGTTCGCCAAGTTCGCAGGATGACTTCTCTCCGTGCCGGAACGGCGGCTCCTGGCTTCTGAGGAACCTTAACCTCAACAGGGCCCTGGCGAAAGCTCTTCACATTCATAGCAAGGGCAACGGACTGCTCTCTGGCTTGCCTGGCTTGAGTGCCCCAGTCGTCAAAGAGCCTCGCGAAGGCAGTGCTGCGCAGACTCCCTTTGCCAGTCGCACGGCCTCCTTGACTGAAAGAGAACTGCAGTGCCAAAAGGCACCGTGCTGACGACTGGCTCCAGGAGGAGACTCGGGACAGCACTCTCACAGAAGCGAAAGCTAGGCTGTGGGCCCAGCCTGAGGACCAGCACGTTTTCCACACTTAACACAGCTAAGGCATGAGCCAGACGACAGCCTTGGTCACTGAGGCCTATCTAAGGTACTGCCATACTTACCCAGTAGATCCCACGCAGAGGTCCCTGTGCCCAAAAGGGCCTCCATGGAAGGGCCCTGTTCCTCCCGTGTGTTTCCTTGAGGTAATCGGAAACCACTGAGGATAACTACGTGAGCTCAGCTTCGAAACTGGGCGACCCTGGGCAAACCTTATTCCCCTCCGTGGTAGACGAGACAGTTGCGGGTCCTAAGCTGCCTGAAGCACACTCCTCGCGCCCACCTTCTCTTTGCTGCCGGAAGGCCTCACAGAAGAGGCCTGAGTTTACTCGTGACGGAAGCCGTCTGAGTGTACTCGTGTGAGGCCTGCTGCTCTCAGGTCCTTGCTGGGAGCTTCAGCAAGAGCACTCTGGAGCTCGCCGACCAAAGAATTGTGAGCCCCCCCGGCCTCAAGTAAAAGTCCAGATTTCCCCCGTCAGTAACGCCTCGGAGTGCCATAGGAGCGAAGAAGCATGCGTTAACGGGATGCTTCAACAGTGCCTGGGATTTATTTCACGAGACACTGTGCACTCACGTTCGTCGTAACAACTGTCAAAGGGCACTGTATGCCTTCCAACTCCTCTGTTGCGTTTGAGCCACAGGAAGTAAAGGCATTCGTTTGATTCAGCTCCGTGAACGGGCAACGACGATGGCGAAGCGCTGCCCTGTTCGCTCGAAAGCTCTCGTCTGCACGGCCTTCCAACGGCCTCAGGGTACGCAGTTGTAAACAGCCTTACATTCCATGCTGGTGTGCCCCCAATTAGGAATTTGGGCTCTTCTGTGAGACACCCACGTGCGTCCCAAATGAAACCGGGGGGGCTCCCCCAGGACGTCTGCGTACGGCAGTCGGTTGCCAGCTGTTTACTTCCGGCCGGAGAAAGAAAAAGAGGACAGCTTTCCCAGGGACAATTCTGGACCCTTGGGACCATCCAGAGTCACCAAAGCCTAAACTTTGCACGGCCTGGGGAACGCTCTTCCTCATGTCCAGCAATCCCCACGTCAAAACCTTGCTCAGCAGAGGCAGGCACTCTCTCCCTCGTACTAGATAGCTCGGCAGAGCCTTCCGAGAAACATGCTGCGTCATTCAGCTTGAACGTGGGACGCGGAGGGGAGAGTACGCTTTCTGCCCGTTTGGAGGCGCCTTGCGCTTGGCTTCAAAGCTGCCTGAACAGCACTAGCGGCCCGACGTCTCTGCACGGCAGGATTGTCGTTGTGGGCCGAGGCTGCGTGTTCTCTCAAAACGAAAACCGTGCTGGCGATCCCTTTCTAGGAACTCCTCCCACGGCACCACATGTTCAGCTCCGGCCGAACGAGAGGTGACCTCAGGCCTCAAGGTAAGTTCCAGTGTTTCACGTCAGGGGAGTTGGGTGTGCAGTGGTTTCCATGAGGCCATACTCCACCACGGAGTGCCTTAACTCTGCGACGCTCCTGGGGGCCCACAGGATAGGAGCTCGTTCGCCAAGTTCGCAGGATGACTTCTCTCTGTGCCGGAACGGCGGCTCCTGGCTTCTGAGGAACCTTAGCCTCAACAGGGCCCTGGCGAAAGCTCTTTACATTCATAGCAAGGGCAACGGACTGCTCTCTGGCTTGCCTGGCTTGAGTGCCCCAGTCGTCAAAGAGCCTCGCGAAGGCAGTGCTGCGCAGACTCCCTTTGCCAGTCGCACGGCCTCCTTGACTGAAAGAGAACTGCAGTGCCAAAAGGCACCGTGCTGACGACTGGCTCCAGGAGGAGACTCGGGACAGCACTCTCACAGAAGCGAAAGCTAGGCTGTGGGCCCAGCCTGAGGACCAGCACGTTTTCCACACTTAACACAGCTAAGGCATGAGCCAGACGACAGCCTTGGTCACTGAGGCCTATCTAAGGTACTGCCATACTTACCCAGTAGATCCCACGCAGAGGTCCCTGTGCCCAAAAGGGCCTCCATGGAAGGGCCCTGTTCCTCCCGTGTGTTTCCTTGAGGTAATCGGAAACCACTGAGGATAACTACGTGAGCTCAGCTTCGAAACTGGGCGACCCTGGGCAAACCTTATTCCCCTCCGTGGTAGACGAGACAGTTGCGGGTCCTAAGCTGCCTGAAGCACACTCCTCGCGCCCACCTTCTCTTTGCTGCCGGAAGGCCTCACAGAAGAGGCCTGAGTTTACTCGTGACGGAAGCCGTCTGAGTGTACTCGTGTGAGGCCTGCTGCTCTCAGGTCCTCGCTGGGAGCTTCAGCAAGAGCACTCTGGAGCTCGCCGACCAAAGAATTGTGAGCCCCCCCGGCCTCAGGTAAAAGTCCAGATTTCCCCCGTCAGTAACGCCTCGGAGTGCCATAGGAGCGAAGAAGCATGCGTTAACGGGATGCTTCAACAGTGCCTGGGATTTATTTCACGAGACACTGTGCACTCACGTTCGTCGTAACAACTGTCAAAGGGCACTGTATGCCTTCCAACTCCTCTGTTGCGTTTGAGCCACAGGAAGTAAAGGCATTCGTTTGATTCAGCTCCGTGAACGGGCAACGATGATGGCGAAGCGCTGCCCTGTTCGCTCGAAAGCTCTCGTCTGCACGGCCTTCCAACGGCCTCAGGGTACGCAGTTGTAAACAGCCTTACATTCCATGCTGGTGTGCCCCCAATTAGGAATTTGGGCTCTTCTGTGAGACACCCACGTGCGTCCCAAATGAAACCGGGGGGGCTCCCCCAGGACGTCTGCGTACGGCAGTCGGTTGCCAGCTGTTTACTTCCGGCCGGAGAAAGAAAAAGAGGACAGCTTTCCCAGGGACAATTCTGGACCCTTGGGACCATCCAGAGTCACCAAAGCCTAAACTTTGCACGGCCTGGGGAACGCTCTTCCTCATGTCCAGCAATCCCCACGTCAAAACCTTGCTCAGCAGAGGCAGGCACTCTCTCCCTCGTACTAGATAGCTCGGCAGAGCCTTCCGAGAAACATGCTGCGTCATTCAGCTTGAACGTGGGACGCGGAGGGGAGAGTACGCTTTCTGCCCGTTTGGAGGCGCCTTGCGCTTGGCTTCAAAGCTGCCTGAACAGCACTAGCGGCCCGACGTCTCTGCACGGCAGGATTGTCGTTGTGGGCCGAGGCTGCGTGTTCTCTCAAAACGAAAACCGTGCTGGCGATCCCTTTCTAGGAACTCCTCCCACGGCACCACATGTTCAGCTCCGGCCGAACGAGAGGTGACCTCAGGCCTCAAGGTAAGTTCCAGTGTTTCACGTCAGGGGAGTTGGGTGTGCAGTGGTTTCCATGAGGCCATACTCCACCACGGAGTGCCTTAACTCTGCCACGCTCCTGGGGGCGCACAGGATAGGAGCTCGTTCGCCAAGTTCGCAGGATGACTTCTCTCCGTGCCGGAACGGCGGCTCCTGGCTTCTGAGGAACCTTAGCCTCAACAGGGCCCTGGCGAAAGCTCTTCACATTCATAGCAAGGGCAACGGACTGCTCTCTGGCTTGCCTGGCTTGAGTGCCCCAGTCGTCAAAGAGCCTCGCGAAGGCAGTGCTGCGCAGACTCCCTTTGCCAGTCGCACGGCCTCCTTGACTGAAAGAGAACTGCAGTGCCAAAAGGCACCGTGCTGACGACTGGCTCCAGGAGGAGACTCGGGACAGCACTCTCACGGAAGCGAAAGCTAGGCTGTGGGCCCAGCCTGAGGACCAGCACGTTTTCCACACTTAACACAGCTAAGGCATGAGCCAGACGACAGCCTTGGTCACTGAGGCCTATCTAAGGTACTGCCATACTTACCCAGTAGATCCCACGCAGAGGTCCCTGTGCCCAAAAGGGCCTCCATGGAAGGGCCCTGTTCCTCCCGTGTGTTTCCTTGAGGTAATCGGAAACCACTGAGGATAACTACGTGAGCTCAGCTTCGAAACTGGGCGACCCTGGGCAAACCTTATTCCCCTCCGTGGTAGACGAGACAGTTGCGGGTCCTAAGCTGCCTGAAGCACACTCCTCGCGCCCACCTTCTCTTTGCTGCCGGAAGGCCTCACAGAAGAGGCCTGAGTTTACTCGTGACGGAAGCCGTCTGAGTGTACTCGTGTGAGGCCTGCTGCTCTCAGGTCCTTGCTGGGAGCTTCAGCAAGAGCACTCTGGAGCTCGCCGACCAAAGAATTGTGAGCCCCCCCGGCCTCAAGTAAAAGTCCAGATTTCCCCCGTCAGTAACGCCTCGGAGTGCCATAGGAGCGAAGAAGCATGCGTTAACGGGATGCTTCAACAGTGCCTGGGATTTATTTCACGAGACACTGTGCACTCACGTTCGTCGTAACAACTGTCAAAGGGCACTGTATGCCTTCCAACTCCTCTGTTGCGTTTGAGCCACAGGAAGTAAAGGCATTCGTTTGATTCAGCTCCGTGAACGGGCAACGATGATGGCGAAGCGCTGCCCTGTTCGCTCGAAAGCTCTCGTCTGCACGGCCTTCCAACGGCCTCAGGGTACGCAGTTGTAAACAGCCTTACATTCCATGCTGGTGTGCCCCCAATTAGGAATTTGGGCTCTTCTGTGAGACACCCACGTGCGTCCCAAATGAAACCGGGGGGGCTCCCCCAGGACGTCTGCGTACGGCAGTCGGTTGCCAGCTGTTTACTTCCGGCCGGAGAAAGAAAAAGAGGACAGCTTTCCCAGGGACAATTCTGGACCCTTGGGACCATCCAGAGTCACCAAAGCCTAAACTTTGCACGGCCTGGGGAACGCTCTTCCTCATGTCCAGCAATCCCCACGTCAAAACCTTGCTCAGCAGAGGCAGGCACTCTCTCCCTCGTACTAGATAGCTCGGCAGAGCCTTCCGAGAAACATGCTGCGTCATTCAGCTTGAACGTGGGACGCGGAGGGGAGAGTACGCTTTCTGCCCGTTTGGAGGCGCCTTGCGCTTGGCTTCAAAGCTGCCTGAACAGCACTAGCGGCCCGACGTCTCTGCACGGCAGGATTGTCGTTGTGGGCCGAGGCTGCGTGTTCTCTCAAAACGAAAACCGTGCTGGCGATCCCTTTCTAGGAACTCCTCCCACGGCACCACATGTTCAGCTCCGGCCGAACGAGAGGTGACCTCAGGCCTCAAGGTAAGTTCCAGTGTTTCACGTCAGGGGAGTTGGGTGTGCAGTGGTTTCCATGAGGCCATACTCCACCACGGAGTGCCTTAACTCTGCCACGCTCCTGGGGGCGCACAGGATAGGAGCTCGTTCGCCAAGTTCGCAGGATGACTTCTCTCCGTGCCGGAACGGCGGCTCCTGGCTTCTGAGGAACCTTAGCCTCAACAGGGCCCTGGCGAAAGCTCTTCACATTCATAGCAAGGGCAACGGACTGCTCTCTGGCTTGCCTGGCTTGAGTGCCCCAGTCGTCAAAGAGCCTCGCGAAGGCAGTGCTGCGCAGACTCCCTTTGCCAGTCGCACGGCCTCCTTGACTGAAAGAGAACTGCAGTGCCAAAAGGCACCGTGCTGACGACTGGCTCCAGGAGGAGACTCGGGACAGCACTCTCACAGAAGCGAAAGCTAGGCTGTGGGCCCAGCCTGAGGACCAGCACGTTTTCCACACTTAACACAGCTAAGGCATGAGCCAGACGACAGCCTTGGTCACTGAGGCCTATCTAAGGTACTGCCATACTTACCCAGTAGATCCCACGCAGAGGTCCCTGTGCCCAAAAGGGCCTCCATGGAAGGGCCCTGTTCCTCCCGTGTGTTTCCTTGAGGTAATCGGAAACCACTGAGGATAACTACGTGAGCTCAGCTTCGAAACTGGGCGACCCTGGGCAAACCTTATTCCCCTCCGTGGTAGACGAGACAGTTGCGGGTCCTAAGCTGCCTGAAGCACACTCCTCGCGCCCACCTTCTCTTTGCTGCCGGAAGGCCTCACAGAAGAGGCCTGAGTTTACTCGTGACGGAAGCCGTCTGAGTGTACTCGTGTGAGGCCTGCTGCTCTCAGGTCCTTGCTGGGAGCTTCAGCAAGAGCACTCTGGAGCTCGCCGACCAAAGAATTGTGAGCCCCCCCGGCCTCAAGTAAAAGTCCAGATTTCCCCCGTCAGTAACGCCTCGGAGTGCCATAGGAGCGAAGAAGCATGCGTTAACGGGATGCTTCAACAGTGCCTGGGATTTATTTCACGAGACACTGTGCACTCACGTTCGTCGTAACAACTGTCAAAGGGCACTGTATGCCTTCCAACTCCTCTGTTGCGTTTGAGCCACAGGAAGTAAAGGCATTCGTTTGATTCAGCTCCGTGAACGGGCAACGATGATGGCGAAGCGCTGCCCTGTTCGCTCGAAAGCTCTCGTCTGCACGGCCTTCCAACGGCCTCAGGGTACGCAGTTGTAAACAGCCTTACATTCCATGCTGGTGTGCCCCCAATTAGGAATTTGGGCTCTTCTGTGAGACACCCACGTGCGTCCCAAATGAAACCGGGGGGGCTCCCCCAGGACGTCTGCGTACGGCAGTCGGTTGCCAGCTGTTTACTTCCGGCCGGAGAAAGAAAAAGAGGACAGCTTTCCCAGGGACAATTCTGGACCCTTGGGACCATCCAGAGTCACCAAAGCCTAAACTTTGCACGGCCTGGGGAACGCTCTTCCTCATGTCCAGCAATCCCCACGTCAAAACCTTGCTCAGCAGAGGCAGGCACTCTCTCCCTCGTACTAGATAGCTCGGCAGAGCCTTCCGAGAAACATGCTGCGTCATTCAGCTTGAACGTGGGACGCGGAGGGGAGAGTACGCTTTCTGCCCGTTTGGAGGCGCCTTGCGCTTGGCTTCAAAGCTGCCTGAACAGCACTAGCGGCCCGACGTCTCTGCACGGCAGGATTGTCGTTGTGGGCCGAGGCTGCGTGTTCTCTCAAAACGAAAACCGTGCTGGCGATCCCTTTCTAGGAACTCCTCCCACGGCACCACATGTTCAGCTCCGGCCGAACGAGAGGTGACCTCAGGCCTCAAGGTAAGTTCCAGTGTTTCACGTCAGGGGAGTTGGGTGTGCAGTGGTTTCCATGAGGCCATACTCCACCACGGAGTGCCTTAACTCTGCCACGCTCCTGGGGGCGCACAGGATAGGAGCTCGTTCGCCAAGTTCGCAGGATGACTTCTCTCCGTGCCGGAACGGCGGCTCCTGGCTTCTGAGGAACCTTAGCCTCAACAGGGCCCTGGCGAAAGCTCTTCACATTCATAGCAAGGGCAACGGACTGCTCTCTGGCTTGCCTGGCTTGAGTGCCCCAGTCGTCAAAGAGCCTCGCGAAGGCAGTGCTGCGCAGACTCCCTTTGCCAGTCGCACGGCCTCCTTGACTGAAAGAGAACTGCAGTGCCAAAAGGCACCGTGCTGACGACTGGCTCCAGGAGGAGACTCGGGACAGCACTCTCACAGAAGCGAAAGCTAGGCTGTGGGCCCAGCCTGAGGACCAGCACGTTTTCCACACTTAACACAGCTAAGGCATGAGCCAGACGACAGCCTTGGTCACTGAGGCCTATCTAAGGTACTGCCATACTTACCCAGTAGATCCCACGCAGAGGTCCCTGTGCCCAAAAGGGCCTCCATGGAAGGGCCCTGTTCCTCCCGTGTGTTTCCTTGAGGTAATCGGAAACCACTGAGGATAACTACGTGAGCTCAGCTTCGAAACTGGGCGACCCTGGGCAAACCTTATTCCCCTCCGTGGTAGACGAGACAGTTGCGGGTCCTAAGCTGCCTGAAGCACACTCCTCGCGCCCACCTTCTCTTTGCTGCCGGAAGGCCTCACAGAAGAGGCCTGAGTTTACTCGTGACGGAAGCCGTCTGAGTGTACTCGTGTGAGGCCTGCTGCTCTCAGGTCCTTG
The DNA here is from genome assembly GCF_937001465.1 of Orcinus orca. Lineage (NCBI taxonomy): Eukaryota > Metazoa > Chordata > Mammalia > Artiodactyla > Delphinidae > Orcinus > Orcinus orca. The sequence goes on from NC_064571.1 coordinate 27,854,799, forward strand.
CTGGGAGCTTCAGCAAGAGCACTCTGGAGCTCGCCGACCAAAGAATTGTGAGCCCCCCCGGCCTCAAGTAAAAGTCCAGATTTCCCCCGTCAGTAACGCCTCGGAGTGCCATAGGAGCGAAGAAGCATGCGTTAACGGGATGCTTCAACAGTGCTTGGGATTTATTTCACGAGACACTGTGCACTCACGTTCGTCGTAACAACTGTCAAAGGGCACTGTATGCCTTCCAACTCCTCTGTTGCGTTTGAGCCACAGGAAGTAAAGGCATTCGTTTGATTCAGCTCCGTGAACGGGCAACGACGATGGCGAAGCGCTGCCCTGTTCGCTCGAAAGCTCTCGTCTGCACGGCCTTCCAACGGCCTCAGGGTACGCAGTTGTAAACAGCCTTACATTCCATGCTGGTGTGCCCCCAATTAGGAATTTGGGCTCTTCTGTGAGACACCCACGTGCGTCCCAAATGAAACCGGGGGGGCTCCCCCAGGACGTCTGCGTACGGCAGTCGGTTGCCAGCTGTTTACTTCCGGCCGGAGAGAGAAAAAGAGGACAGCTTTCCCAGGGACAATTCTGGACCCTTGGGACCATCCAGAGTCACCAAAGCCTAAACTTTGCACGGCCTGGGGAACGCTCTTCCTCATGTCCAGCAATCCCCACGTCAAAACCTTGCTCAGCAGAGGCAGGCACTCTCTCCCTCGTACTAGATAGCTCGGCAGAGCCTTCCGAGAAACATGCTGCGTCATTCAGCTTGAACGTGGGACGCGGAGGGGAGAGTACGCTTTCTGCCCGTTTGGAGGCGCCTTGCGCTTGGCTTCAAAGCTGCCTGAACAGCACTAGCGGCCCGACGTCTCTGCACGGCAGGATTGTCGTTGTGGGCCGAGGCTGCGTGTTCTCTCAAAACGAAAACCGTGCTGGCGATCCCTTTCTAGGAACTCCTCCCACGGCACCACATGTTCAGCTCCGGCCGAACGAGAGGTGACCTCAGGCCTCAAGGTAAGTTCCAGTGTTTCACGTCAGGGGAGTTGGGTGTGCAGTGGTTTCCATGAGGCCATACTCCACCACGGAGTGCCTTAACTCTGCGACGCTCCTGGGGGCGCACAGGATAGGAGCTCGTTCGCCAAGTTCGCAGGATGACTTCTCTCCGTGCCGGAACGGCGGCTCCTGGCTTCTGAGGAACCTTAACCTCAACAGGGCCCTGGCGAAAGCTCTTCACATTCATAGCAAGGGCAACGGACTGCTCTCTGGCTTGCCTGGCTTGAGTGCCCCAGTCGTCAAAGAGCCTCGCGAAGGCAGTGCTGCGCAGACTCCCTTTGCCAGTCGCACGGCCTCCTTGACTGAAAGAGAACTGCAGTGCCAAAAGGCACCGTGCTGACGACTGGCTCCAGGAGGAGACTCGGGACAGCACTCTCACAGAAGCGAAAGCTAGGCTGTGGGCCCAGCCTGAGGACCAGCACGTTTTCCACACTTAACACAGCTAAGGCATGAGCCAGACGACAGCCTTGGTCACTGAGGCCTATCTAAGGTACTGCCATACTTACCCAGTAGATCCCACGCAGAGGTCCCTGTGCCCAAAAGGGCCTCCATGGAAGGGCCCTGTTCCTCCCGTGTGTTTCCTTGAGGTAATCGGAAACCACTGAGGATAACTACGTGAGCTCAGCTTCGAAACTGGGCGACCCTGGGCAAACCTTATTCCCCTCCGTGGTAGACGAGACAGTTGCGGGTCCTAAGCTGCCTGAAGCACACTCCTCGCGCCCACCTTCTCTTTGCTGCCGGAAGGCCTCACAGAAGAGGCCTGAGTTTACTCGTGACGGAAGCCGTCTGAGTGTACTCGTGTGAGGCCTGCTGCTCTCAGGTCCTTGCTGGGAGCTTCAGCAAGAGCACTCTGGAGCTCGCCGACCAAAGAATTGTGAGCCCCCCCGGCCTCAAGTAAAAGTCCAGATTTCCCCCGTCAGTAACGCCTCGGAGTGCCATAGGAGCGAAGAAGCATGCGTTAACGGGATGCTTCAACAGTGCCTGGGATTTATTTCACGAGACACTGTGCACTCACGTTCGTCGTAACAACTGTCAAAGGGCACTGTATGCCTTCCAACTCCTCTGTTGCGTTTGAGCCACAGGAAGTAAAGGCATTCGTTTGATTCAGCTCCGTGAACGGGCAACGACGATGGCGAAGCGCTGCCCTGTTCGCTCGAAAGCTCTCGTCTGCACGGCCTTCCAACGGCCTCAGGGTACGCAGTTGTAAACAGCCTTACATTCCATGCTGGTGTGCCCCCAATTAGGAATTTGGGCTCTTCTGTGAGACACCCACGTGCGTCCCAAATGAAACCGGGGGGGCTCCCCCAGGACGTCTGCGTACGGCAGTCGGTTGCCAGCTGTTTACTTCCGGCCGGAGAAAGAAAAAGAGGACAGCTTTCCCAGGGACAATTCTGGACCCTTGGGACCATCCAGAGTCACCAAAGCCTAAACTTTGCACGGCCTGGGGAACGCTCTTCCTCATGTCCAGCAATCCCCACGTCAAAACCTTGCTCAGCAGAGGCAGGCACTCTCTCCCTCGTACTAGATAGCTCGGCAGAGCCTTCCGAGAAACATGCTGCGTCATTCAGCTTGAACGTGGGACGCGGAGGGGAGAGTACGCTTTCTGCCCGTTTGGAGGCGCCTTGCGCTTGGCTTCAAAGCTGCCTGAACAGCACTAGCGGCCCGACGTCTCTGCACGGCAGGATTGTCGTTGTGGGCCGAGGCTGCGTGTTCTCTCAAAACGAAAACCGTGCTGGCGATCCCTTTCTAGGAACTCCTCCCACGGCACCACATGTTCAGCTCCGGCCGAACGAGAGGTGACCTCAGGCCTCAAGGTAAGTTCCAGTGTTTCACGTCAGGGGAGTTGGGTGTGCAGTGGTTTCCATGAGGCCATACTCCACCACGGAGTGCCTTAACTCTGCGACGCTCCTGGGGGCCCACAGGATAGGAGCTCGTTCGCCAAGTTCGCAGGATGACTTCTCTCTGTGCCGGAACGGCGGCTCCTGGCTTCTGAGGAACCTTAGCCTCAACAGGGCCCTGGCGAAAGCTCTTTACATTCATAGCAAGGGCAACGGACTGCTCTCTGGCTTGCCTGGCTTGAGTGCCCCAGTCGTCAAAGAGCCTCGCGAAGGCAGTGCTGCGCAGACTCCCTTTGCCAGTCGCACGGCCTCCTTGACTGAAAGAGAACTGCAGTGCCAAAAGGCACCGTGCTGACGACTGGCTCCAGGAGGAGACTCGGGACAGCACTCTCACAGAAGCGAAAGCTAGGCTGTGGGCCCAGCCTGAGGACCAGCACGTTTTCCACACTTAACACAGCTAAGGCATGAGCCAGACGACAGCCTTGGTCACTGAGGCCTATCTAAGGTACTGCCATACTTACCCAGTAGATCCCACGCAGAGGTCCCTGTGCCCAAAAGGGCCTCCATGGAAGGGCCCTGTTCCTCCCGTGTGTTTCCTTGAGGTAATCGGAAACCACTGAGGATAACTACGTGAGCTCAGCTTCGAAACTGGGCGACCCTGGGCAAACCTTATTCCCCTCCGTGGTAGACGAGACAGTTGCGGGTCCTAAGCTGCCTGAAGCACACTCCTCGCGCCCACCTTCTCTTTGCTGCCGGAAGGCCTCACAGAAGAGGCCTGAGTTTACTCGTGACGGAAGCCGTCTGAGTGTACTCGTGTGAGGCCTGCTGCTCTCAGGTCCTCGCTGGGAGCTTCAGCAAGAGCACTCTGGAGCTCGCCGACCAAAGAATTGTGAGCCCCCCCGGCCTCAGGTAAAAGTCCAGATTTCCCCCGTCAGTAACGCCTCGGAGTGCCATAGGAGCGAAGAAGCATGCGTTAACGGGATGCTTCAACAGTGCCTGGGATTTATTTCACGAGACACTGTGCACTCACGTTCGTCGTAACAACTGTCAAAGGGCACTGTATGCCTTCCAACTCCTCTGTTGCGTTTGAGCCACAGGAAGTAAAGGCATTCGTTTGATTCAGCTCCGTGAACGGGCAACGATGATGGCGAAGCGCTGCCCTGTTCGCTCGAAAGCTCTCGTCTGCACGGCCTTCCAACGGCCTCAGGGTACGCAGTTGTAAACAGCCTTACATTCCATGCTGGTGTGCCCCCAATTAGGAATTTGGGCTCTTCTGTGAGACACCCACGTGCGTCCCAAATGAAACCGGGGGGGCTCCCCCAGGACGTCTGCGTACGGCAGTCGGTTGCCAGCTGTTTACTTCCGGCCGGAGAGAGAAAAAGAGGACAGCTTTCCCAGGGACAATTCTGGACCCTTGGGACCATCCAGAGTCACCAAAGCCTAAACTTTGCACGGCCTGGGGAACGCTCTTCCTCATGTCCAGCAATCCCCACGTCAAAACCTTGCTCAGCAGAGGCAGGCACTCTCTCCCTCGTACTAGATAGCTCGGCAGAGCCTTCCGAGAAACATGCTGCGTCATTCAGCTTGAACGTGGGACGCGGAGGGGAGAGTACGCTTTCTGCCCGTTTGGAGGCGCCTTGCGCTTGGCTTCAAAGCTGCCTGAACAGCACTAGCGGCCCGACGTCTCTGCACGGCAGGATTGTCGTTGTGGGCCGAGGCTGCGTGTTCTCTCAAAACGAAAACCGTGCTGGCGATCCCTTTCTAGGAACTCCTCCCACGGCACCACATGTTCAGCTCCGGCCGAACGAGAGGTGACCTCAGGCCTCAAGGTAAGTTCCAGTGTTTCACGTCAGGGGAGTTGGGTGTGCAGTGGTTTCCATGAGGCCATACTCCACCACGGAGTGCCTTAACTCTGCCACGCTCCTGGGGGCGCACAGGATAGGAGCTCGTTCGCCAAGTTCGCAGGATGACTTCTCTCCGTGCCGGAACGGCGGCTCCTGGCTTCTGAGGAACCTTAGCCTCAACAGGGCCCTGGCGAAAGCTCTTCACATTCATAGCAAGGGCAACGGACTGCTCTCTGGCTTGCCTGGCTTGAGTGCCCCAGTCGTCAAAGAGCCTCGCGAAGGCAGTGCTGCGCAGACTCCCTTTGCCAGTCGCACGGCCTCCTTGACTGAAAGAGAACTGCAGTGCCAAAAGGCACCGTGCTGACGACTGGCTCCAGGAGGAGACTCGGGACAGCACTCTCACGGAAGCGAAAGCTAGGCTGTGGGCCCAGCCTGAGGACCAGCACGTTTTCCACACTTAACACAGCTAAGGCATGAGCCAGACGACAGCCTTGGTCACTGAGGCCTATCTAAGGTACTGCCATACTTACCCAGTAGATCCCACGCAGAGGTCCCTGTGCCCAAAAGGGCCTCCATGGAAGGGCCCTGTTCCTCCCGTGTGTTTCCTTGAGGTAATCGGAAACCACTGAGGATAACTACGTGAGCTCAGCTTCGAAACTGGGCGACCCTGGGCAAACCTTATTCCCCTCCGTGGTAGACGAGACAGTTGCGGGTCCTAAGCTGCCTGAAGCACACTCCTCGCGCCCACCTTCTCTTTGCTGCCGGAAGGCCTCACAGAAGAGGCCTGAGTTTACTCGTGACGGAAGCCGTCTGAGTGTACTCGTGTGAGGCCTGCTGCTCTCAGGTCCTTGCTGGGAGCTTCAGCAAGAGCACTCTGGAGCTCGCCGACCAAAGAATTGTGAGCCCCCCCGGCCTCAAGTAAAAGTCCAGATTTCCCCCGTCAGTAACGCCTCGGAGTGCCATAGGAGCGAAGAAGCATGCGTTAACGGGATGCTTCAACAGTGCCTGGGATTTATTTCACGAGACACTGTGCACTCACGTTCGTCGTAACAACTGTCAAAGGGCACTGTATGCCTTCCAACTCCTCTGTTGCGTTTGAGCCACAGGAAGTAAAGGCATTCGTTTGATTCAGCTCCGTGAACGGGCAACGATGATGGCGAAGCGCTGCCCTGTTCGCTCGAAAGCTCTCGTCTGCACGGCCTTCCAACGGCCTCAGGGTACGCAGTTGTAAACAGCCTTACATTCCATGCTGGTGTGCCCCCAATTAGGAATTTGGGCTCTTCTGTGAGACACCCACGTGCGTCCCAAATGAAACCGGGGGGGCTCCCCCAGGACGTCTGCGTACGGCAGTCGGTTGCCAGCTGTTTACTTCCGGCCGGAGAAAGAAAAAGAGGACAGCTTTCCCAGGGACAATTCTGGACCCTTGGGACCATCCAGAGTCACCAAAGCCTAAACTTTGCACGGCCTGGGGAACGCTCTTCCTCATGTCCAGCAATCCCCACGTCAAAACCTTGCTCAGCAGAGGCAGGCACTCTCTCCCTCGTACTAGATAGCTCGGCAGAGCCTTCCGAGAAACATGCTGCGTCATTCAGCTTGAACGTGGGACGCGGAGGGGAGAGTACGCTTTCTGCCCGTTTGGAGGCGCCTTGCGCTTGGCTTCAAAGCTGCCTGAACAGCACTAGCGGCCCGACGTCTCTGCACGGCAGGATTGTCGTTGTGGGCCGAGGCTGCGTGTTCTCTCAAAACGAAAACCGTGCTGGCGATCCCTTTCTAGGAACTCCTCCCACGGCACCACATGTTCAGCTCCGGCCGAACGAGAGGTGACCTCAGGCCTCAAGGTAAGTTCCAGTGTTTCACGTCAGGGGAGTTGGGTGTGCAGTGGTTTCCATGAGGCCATACTCCACCACGGAGTGCCTTAACTCTGCCACGCTCCTGGGGGCGCACAGGATAGGAGCTCGTTCGCCAAGTTCGCAGGATGACTTCTCTCCGTGCCGGAACGGCGGCTCCTGGCTTCTGAGGAACCTTAGCCTCAACAGGGCCCTGGCGAAAGCTCTTCACATTCATAGCAAGGGCAACGGACTGCTCTCTGGCTTGCCTGGCTTGAGTGCCCCAGTCGTCAAAGAGCCTCGCGAAGGCAGTGCTGCGCAGACTCCCTTTGCCAGTCGCACGGCCTCCTTGACTGAAAGAGAACTGCAGTGCCAAAAGGCACCGTGCTGACGACTGGCTCCAGGAGGAGACTCGGGACAGCACTCTCACAGAAGCGAAAGCTAGGCTGTGGGCCCAGCCTGAGGACCAGCACGTTTTCCACACTTAACACAGCTAAGGCATGAGCCAGACGACAGCCTTGGTCACTGAGGCCTATCTAAGGTACTGCCATACTTACCCAGTAGATCCCACGCAGAGGTCCCTGTGCCCAAAAGGGCCTCCATGGAAGGGCCCTGTTCCTCCCGTGTGTTTCCTTGAGGTAATCGGAAACCACTGAGGATAACTACGTGAGCTCAGCTTCGAAACTGGGCGACCCTGGGCAAACCTTATTCCCCTCCGTGGTAGACGAGACAGTTGCGGGTCCTAAGCTGCCTGAAGCACACTCCTCGCGCCCACCTTCTCTTTGCTGCCGGAAGGCCTCACAGAAGAGGCCTGAGTTTACTCGTGACGGAAGCCGTCTGAGTGTACTCGTGTGAGGCCTGCTGCTCTCAGGTCCTTGCTGGGAGCTTCAGCAAGAGCACTCTGGAGCTCGCCGACCAAAGAATTGTGAGCCCCCCCGGCCTCAAGTAAAAGTCCAGATTTCCCCCGTCAGTAACGCCTCGGAGTGCCATAGGAGCGAAGAAGCATGCGTTAACGGGATGCTTCAACAGTGCCTGGGATTTATTTCACGAGACACTGTGCACTCACGTTCGTCGTAACAACTGTCAAAGGGCACTGTATGCCTTCCAACTCCTCTGTTGCGTTTGAGCCACAGGAAGTAAAGGCATTCGTTTGATTCAGCTCCGTGAACGGGCAACGATGATGGCGAAGCGCTGCCCTGTTCGCTCGAAAGCTCTCGTCTGCACGGCCTTCCAACGGCCTCAGGGTACGCAGTTGTAAACAGCCTTACATTCCATGCTGGTGTGCCCCCAATTAGGAATTTGGGCTCTTCTGTGAGACACCCACGTGCGTCCCAAATGAAACCGGGGGGGCTCCCCCAGGACGTCTGCGTACGGCAGTCGGTTGCCAGCTGTTTACTTCCGGCCGGAGAAAGAAAAAGAGGACAGCTTTCCCAGGGACAATTCTGGACCCTTGGGACCATCCAGAGTCACCAAAGCCTAAACTTTGCACGGCCTGGGGAACGCTCTTCCTCATGTCCAGCAATCCCCACGTCAAAACCTTGCTCAGCAGAGGCAGGCACTCTCTCCCTCGTACTAGATAGCTCGGCAGAGCCTTCCGAGAAACATGCTGCGTCATTCAGCTTGAACGTGGGACGCGGAGGGGAGAGTACGCTTTCTGCCCGTTTGGAGGCGCCTTGCGCTTGGCTTCAAAGCTGCCTGAACAGCACTAGCGGCCCGACGTCTCTGCACGGCAGGATTGTCGTTGTGGGCCGAGGCTGCGTGTTCTCTCAAAACGAAAACCGTGCTGGCGATCCCTTTCTAGGAACTCCTCCCACGGCACCACATGTTCAGCTCCGGCCGAACGAGAGGTGACCTCAGGCCTCAAGGTAAGTTCCAGTGTTTCACGTCAGGGGAGTTGGGTGTGCAGTGGTTTCCATGAGGCCATACTCCACCACGGAGTGCCTTAACTCTGCCACGCTCCTGGGGGCGCACAGGATAGGAGCTCGTTCGCCAAGTTCGCAGGATGACTTCTCTCCGTGCCGGAACGGCGGCTCCTGGCTTCTGAGGAACCTTAGCCTCAACAGGGCCCTGGCGAAAGCTCTTCACATTCATAGCAAGGGCAACGGACTGCTCTCTGGCTTGCCTGGCTTGAGTGCCCCAGTCGTCAAAGAGCCTCGCGAAGGCAGTGCTGCGCAGACTCCCTTTGCCAGTCGCACGGCCTCCTTGACTGAAAGAGAACTGCAGTGCCAAAAGGCACCGTGCTGACGACTGGCTCCAGGAGGAGACTCGGGACAGCACTCTCACAGAAGCGAAAGCTAGGCTGTGGGCCCAGCCTGAGGACCAGCACGTTTTCCACACTTAACACAGCTAAGGCATGAGCCAGACGACAGCCTTGGTCACTGAGGCCTATCTAAGGTACTGCCATACTTACCCAGTAGATCCCACGCAGAGGTCCCTGTGCCCAAAAGGGCCTCCATGGAAGGGCCCTGTTCCTCCCGTGTGTTTCCTTGAGGTAATCGGAAACCACTGAGGATAACTACGTGAGCTCAGCTTCGAAACTGGGCGACCCTGGGCAAACCTTATTCCCCTCCGTGGTAGACGAGACAGTTGCGGGTCCTAAGCTGCCTGAAGCACACTCCTCGCGCCCACCTTCTCTTTGCTGCCGGAAGGCCTCACAGAAGAGGCCTGAGTTTACTCGTGACGGAAGCCGTCTGAGTGTACTCGTGTGAGGCCTGCTGCTCTCAGGTCCTTGCTGGGAGCTTCAGCAAGAGCACTCTGGAGCTTGCCGACCAAAGAATTGTGAGCCCCCCCGGCCTCAAGTAAAAGTCCAGATTTCCCCCGTCAGTAACGCCTCGGAGTGCCATAGGAGCGAAGAAGCATGCGTTAACGGGATGCTTCAACAGTGCTTGGGATTTATTTCACGAGACACTGTGCACTCACGTTCGTCGTAACAACTGTCAAAGGGCACTGTATGCCTTCCAACTCCTCTGTTGCGTTTGAGCCACAGGAAGTAAAGGCATTCGTTTGATTCAGCTCCGTGAACGGGCAACGACGATGGCGAAGCGCTGCCCTGTTCGCTCGAAAGCTCTCGTCTGCACGGCCTTCCAACGGCCTCAGGGTACGCAGTTGTAAACAGCCTTACATTCCATGCTGGTGTGCCCCCAATTAGGAATTTGGGCTCTTCTGTGAGACACCCACGTGCGTCCCAAATGAAACCGGGGGGGCTCCCCCAGGACGTCTGCGTACGGCAGTCGGTTGCCAGCTGTTTACTTCCGGCCGGAGAAAGAAAAAGAGGACAGCTTTCCCAGGGACAATTCTGGACCCTTGGGACCATCCAGAGTCACCAAAGCCTAAACTTTGCACGGCCTGGGGAACGCTCTTCCTCATGTCCAGCAATCCCCACGTCAAAACCTTGCTCAGCAGAGGCAGGCACTCTCTCCCTCGTACTAGATAGCTCGGCAGAGCCTTCCGAGAAACATGCTGCGTCATTCAGCTTGAACGTGGGACGCGGAGGGGAGAGTACGCTTTCTGCCCGTTTGGAGGCGCCTTGCGCTTGGCTTCAAAGCTGCCTGAACAGCACTAGCGGCCCGACGTCTCTGCACGGCAGGATTGTCGTTGTGGGCCGAGGCTGCGTGTTCTCTCAAAACGAAAACCGTGCTGGCGATCCCTTTCTAGGAACTCCTCCCACGGCACCACATGTTCAGCTCCGGCCGAACGAGAGGTGACCTCAGGCCTCAAGGTAAGTTCCAGTGTTTCACGTCAGGGGAGTTGGGTGTGCAGTGGTTTCCATGAGACCATACTCCACCACGGAGTGCCTTAACTCTGCGACGCTCTTGGGGGCGCACAGGATAGGAGCTCGTTCGCCAAGTTCGCAGGATGACTTCTCTCCGTGCCGGAACGGCGGCTCCTGGCTTCTGAGGAACCTTAACCTCAACAGGGCCCTGGCGAAAGCTCTTCACATTCATAGCAAGGGCAACGGACTGCTCTCTGGCTTGCCTGGCTTGAGTGCCCCAGTCGTCAAAGAGCCTCGCGAAGGCAGTGCTGCACAGACTCCCTTTGCCAGTCGCACGGCCTCCTTGACTGAAAGAGAACTGCAGTGCCAAAAGGCACCGTGCTGACGACTGGCTCCAGGAGGAGACTCGGGACAGCACTCTCACAGAAGCGAAAGCTAGGCTGTGGGCCCAGCCTGAGGACCAGCACGTTTTCCACACTTAACACAGCTAAGGCATGAGCCAGACGACAGCCTTGGTCACTGAGGCCTATCTAAGGTACTGCCATACTTACCCAGTAGATCCCACGCAGAGGTCCCTGTGCCCAAAAGGGCCTCCATGGAAGGGCCCTGTTCCTCCCGTGTGTTTCCTTCAGGTAATCGGAAACCACTGAGGATAACTACGTGAGCTCAGCTTCGAAACTGGGCGACCCTGGGCAAACCTTATTCCCCTCCGTGGTAGACGAGACAGTTGCGGGTCCTAAGCTGCCTGAAGCACACTCCTCGCGCCCACCTTCTCTTTGCTGCCGGAAGGCCTCACAGAAGAGGCCTGAGTTTACTCGTGATGGAAGCCGTCTGAGTGTACTCGTGTGAGGCCTGCTGCTCTCAGGTCCTCGCTGGGAGCTTCAGCAAGAGCACTCTGGAGCTCGCCGACCAAAGAATTGTGAGCCCCCCCGGCCTCAAGTAAAAGTCCAGATTTCCCCCGTCAGTAACGCCTCGGAGTGCCATAGGAGCGAAGAAGCATGCGTTAACGGGATGCTTCAACAGTGCCTGGGATTTATTTCACGAGACACTGTGCACTCACGTTCGTCGTAACAACTGTCAAAGGGCACTGTATGCCTTCCAACTCCTCTGTTGCGTTTGAGCCACAGGAAGTAAAGGCATTCGTTTGATTCAGCTCCGTGAACGGGCAACGACGATGGCGAAGCGCTGCCCTGTTCGCTCGAAAGCTCTCGTCTGCACGGCCTTCCAACGGCCTCAGGGTACGCAGTTGTAAACAGCCTTACATTCCATGCTGGTGTGCCCCCAATTAGGAATTTGGGCTCTTCTGTGAGACACCCACGTGCGTCCCAAATGAAACCGGGGGGGCTCCCCCAGGACGTCTGCGTACGGCAGTCGGTTGCCAGCTGTTTACTTCCGGCCGGAGAAAGAAAAAGAGGACAGCTTTCCCAGGGACAATTCTGGACCCTTGGGACCATCCAGAGTCACCAAAGCCTAAACTTTGCACGGCCTGGGGAACGCTCTTCCTCATGTCCAGCAATCCCCACGTCAAAACCTTGCTCAGCAGAGGCAGGCACTCTCTCCCTCGTACTAGATAGCTCGGCAGAGCCTTCCGAGAAACATGCTGCGTCATTCAGCTTGAACGTGGGACGCGGAGGGGAGAGTACGCTTTCTGCCCGTTTGGAGGCGCCTTGCGCTTGGCTTCAAAGCTGCCTGAACAGCACTAGCGGCCCGACGTCTCTGCACGGCAGGATTGTCGTTGTGGGCCGAGGCTGCGTGTTCTCTCAAAACGAAAACCGTGCTGGCGATCCCTTTCTAGGAACTCCTCCCACGGCACCACATGTTCAGCTCCGGCCGAACGAGAGGTGACCTCAGGCCTCAAGGTAAGTTCCAGTGTTTCACGTCAGGGGAGTTGGGTGTGCAGTGGTTTCCATGAGACCATACTCCACCACGGAGTGCCTTAACTCTGCGACGCTCTTGGGGGCGCACAGGATAGGAGCTCGTTCGCCAAGTTCGCAGGATGACTTCTCTCCGTGCCGGAACGGCGGCTCCTGGCTTCTGAGGAACCTTAACCTCAACAGGGCCCTGGCGAAAGCTCTTCACATTCATAGCAAGGGCAACGGACTGCTCTCTGGCTTGCCTGGCTTGAGTGCCCCAGTCGTCAAAGAGCCTCGCGAAGGCAGTGCTGCGCAGACTCCCTTTGCCAGTCGCACGGCCTCCTTGACTGAAAGAGAACTGCAGTGCCAAAAGGCACCGTGCTGACGACTGGCTCCAGGAGGAGACTCGGGACAGCACTCTCACAGAAGCGAAAGCTAGGCTGTGGGCCCAGCCTGAGGACCAGCACGTTTTCCACACTTAACACAGCTAAGGCATGAGCCAGACGACAGCCTTGGTCACTGAGGCCTATCTAAGGTACTGCCATACTTACCCAGTAGATCCCACGCAGAGGTCCCTGTGCCCAAAAGGGCCTCCATGGAAGGGCCCTGTTCCTCCCGTGTGTTTCCTTGAGGTAATCGGAAACCACTGAGGATAACTACGTGAGCTCAGCTTCGAAACTGGGCGACCCTGGGCAAACCTTATTCCCCTCCGTGGTAGACGAGACAGTTGCGGGTCCTAAGCTGCCTGAAGCACACTCCTCGCGCCCACCTTCTCTTTGCTGCCGGAAGGCCTCACAGAAGAGGCCTGAGTTTACTCGTGATGGAAGCCGTCTGAGTGTACTCGTGTGAGGCCTGCTGCTCTCAGGTCCTCGCTGGGAGCTTCAGCAAGAGCACTCTGGAGCTCGCCGACCAAAGAATTGTGAGCCCCCCCGGCCTCAAGTAAAAGTCCAGATTTCCCCCGTCAGTAACGCCTCGGAGTGCCATAGGAGCGAAGAAGCATGCGTTAACGGGATGCTTCAACAGTGCCTGGGATTTATTTCACGAGACACTGTGCACTCACGTTCGTCGTAACAACTGTCAAAGGGCACTGTATGCCTTCCAACTCCTCTGTTGCGTTTGAGCCACAGGAAGTAAAGGCATTCGTTTGATTCAGCTCCGTGAACGGGCAACGACGATGGCGAAGCGCTGCCCTGTTCGCTCGAAAGCTCTCGTCTGCACGGCCTTCCAACGGCCTCAGGGTACGCAGTTGTAAACAGCCTTACATTCCATGCTGGTGTGCCCCCAATTAGGAATTTGGGCTCTTCTGTGAGACACCCACGTGCGTCCCAAATGAAACCGGGGGGGCTCCCCCAGGACGTCTGCGTACGGCAGTCGGTTGCCAGCTGTTTACTTCCGGCCGGAGAGAGAAAAAGAGGACAGCTTTCCCAGGGACAATTCTGGACCCTTGGGACCATCCAGAGTCACCAAAGCCTAAACTTTGCACGGCCTGGGGAACGCTCTTCCTCATGTCCAGCAATCCCCACGTCAAAACCTTGCTCAGCAGAGGCAGGCGCTCTCTCCCTCGTACTAGATAGCTCGGCAGAGCCTTCCGAGAAACATGCTGCGTCATTCAGCTTGAACGTGGGACGCGGAGGGGAGAGTACGCTTTCTGCCCGTTTGGAGGCGCCTTGCGCTTGGCTTCAAAGCTGCCTGAACAGCACTAGCGGCCCGACGTCTCTGCACGGCAGGATTGTCGTTGTGGGCCGAGGCTGCGTGTTCTCTCAAAACGAAAACCGTGCTGGCGATCCCTTTCTAGGAACTCCTCCCACGGCACCACATGTTCAGCTCCGGCCGAACGAGAGGTGACCTCAGGCCTCAAGGTAAGTTCCAGGGTTTCACGTCAGGGGAGTTGGGTGTGCAGTGGTTTCCATGAGGCCATACTCCACCACGGAGTGCCTTAACTCTGCCACGCTCCTGGGGGCGCACAGGATAGGAGCTCGTTCGCCAAGTTCGCAGGATGACTTCTCTCCGTGCCGGAACGGCGGCTCCTGGCTTCTGAGGAACCTTAGCCTCAACAGGGCCCTGGCGAAAGCTCTTCACATTCATAGCAAGGGCAACGGACTGCTCTCTGGCTTGCCTGGCTTGAGTGCCCCAGTCGTCAAAGAGCCTCGCGAAGGCACTGCTGCGCAGACTCCCTTTGCCAGTCGCACGGCCTCCTTGACTGAAAGAGAACTGCAGTGCCAAAAGGCACCGTGCTGACGACTGGCTCCAGGAGGAGACTCGGGACAGCACTCTCACAGAAGCGAAAGCTAGGCTGTGGGCCCAGCCTGAGGACCAGCACGTTTTCCACACTTAACACAGCTAAGGCATGAGCCAGACGACAGCCTTGGTCACTGAGGCCTATCTAAGGTACTGCCATCCTTACCCAGTAGATCCCACGCAGAGGTCCCTGTGCCCAAAAGGGCCTCCATGGAAGGGCCCTGTTCCTCCCGTGTGTTTCCTTCAGGTAATCGGAAACCACTGAGGATAACTACGTGAGCTCAGCTTCGAAACTGGGCGACCCTGGGCAAACCTTATTCCCCTCCGTGGTAGACGAGACAGTTGCGGGTCCTAAGCTGCCTGAAGCACACTCCTCGCGCCCACCTTCTCTTTGCTGCCGGAAGGCCTCACAGAAGAGGCCTGAGTTTACTCGTGACGGAAGCCGTCTGAGTGTACTCGTGTGAGGCCTGCTGCTCTCAGGTCCTTGCTGGGAGCTTCAGCAAGAGCACTCTGGAGCTCGCCGACCAACGAATTGTGAGCCCCCCCGGCCTCAAGTAAAAGTCCAGATTTCCCCCGTCAGTAACGCCTCGGAGTGCCATAGGAGCGAAGAAGCATGCGTTAACGGGATGCTTCAACAGTGCCTGGGATTTATTTCACGAGACACTGTGCACTCACGTTCGTCGTAACAACTGTCAAAGGGCACTGTATGCCTTCCAACTCCTCTGTTGCGTTTGAGCCACAGGAAGTAAAGGCATTCGTTTGATTCAGCTCCGTGAACGGGCAACGATGATGGCGAAGCGCTGCCCTGTTCGCTCGAAAGCTCTCGTCTGCACGGCCTTCCAACGGCCTCAGGGTACGCAGTTGTAAACAGCCTTACATTCCATGCTGGTGTGCCCCCAATTAGGAATTTGGGCTCTTCTGTGAGACACCCACGTGCGTCCCAAATGAAACCGGGGGGGCTCCCCCAGGACGTCTGCGTACGGCAGTCGGTTGCCAGCTGTTTACTTCCGGCCGGAGAAAGAAAAAGAGGACAGCTTTCCCAGGGACAATTCTGGACCCTTGGGACCATCCAGAGTCACCAAAGCCTAAACTTTACACGGCCTGGGGAACGCTCTTCCTCATGTCCAGCAATCCCCACGTCAAAACCTTGCTCAGCAGAGGCAGGCACTCTCTCCCTCGTACTAGATAGCTCGGCAGAGCCTTCCGAGAAACATGCTGCGTCATTCAGCTTGAACGTGGGACGCGGAGGGGAGAGTACGCTTTCTGCCCGTTTGGAGGCGCCTTGCGCTTGGCTTCAAAGCTGCCTGAACAGCACTAGCGGCCCGACGTCTCTGCACGGCAGGATTGTCGTTGTGGGCCGAGGCTGCGTGTTCTCTCAAAACGAAAACCGTGCTGGCGATCCCTTTCTAGGAACTCCTCCCAAGGCACCACATGTTCAGCTCCGGCCGAACGAAAGGTGACCTCAGGCCTCAAGGTAAGTTCCAGTGTTTCACGTCAGGGGAGTTGGGTGTGCAGTGGTTTCCATGAGGCCATACTCCACCACGGAGTGCCTTAACTCTGCCACGCTCCTGGGGGCCCACAGGATAGGAGCTCGTTCGCCAAGTTCGCAGGATGACTTCTCTCCGTGCCGGAACGGCGGCTCCTGGCTTCTGAGGAACCTTAGCCTCAACAGGGCCCTGGCGAAAGCTCTTCACATTCATAGCAAGGGCAACGGACTGCTCTCTGGCTTGCCTGGCTTGAGTGCCCCAGTCGTCAAAGAGCCTCGCGAAGGCAGTGCTGCGCAGACTCCCTTTGCCAGTCACACGGCCTCCTTGACTGAAAGAGAACTGCAGTGCCAAAAGGCACCGTGCTGACGACTGGCTCCAGGAGGAGACTCGGGACAGCACTCTCACAGAAGCGAAAGCTAGGCTGTGGGCCCAGCCTGAGGACCAGCACGTTTTCCACACTTAACACAGCTAAGGCATGAGCCAGACGACAGCCTTGGTCACTGAGGCCTATCTAAGGTACTGCCATACTTACCCAGTAGATCCCACGCAGAGGTCCCTGTGCCCAAAAGGGCCTCCATGGAAGGGCCCTGTTCCTCCCGTGTGTTTCCTTGAGGTAATCGGAAACCACTGAGGATAACTACGTGAGCTCAGCTTCGAAACTGGGCGACCCTGGGCAAACCTTATTCTCCTCCGTGGTAGACGAGACAGTTGAGGGTCCTAAGCTGCCTGAAGCACACTCCTCGCGCCCACCTTCTCTTTGCTGCCGGAAGGCCTCACAGAAGAGGCCTGAGTTTACTCGTGACGGAAGCCGTCTGAGTGTACTCGTGTGAGGCCTGCTGCTCTCAGGTCCTCGCTGGGAGCTTCAGCAAGAGCACTCTGGAGCTCGCCGACCAAAGAATTGTGAGGCCCCCGGCCTCAAGTAAAAGTCCAGATTTCCCCCGTCAGTAACGCCTCGGAGTGCCATAGGAGCGAAGAAGCATGCGTTAACGGGATGCTTCAACAGTGCCTGGGATTTATTTCACGAGACACTGTGCACTCACGTTCGTCGTAACAACTGTCAAAGGGCACTGTATGCCTTCCAACTCCTCTGTTGCGTTTGAGCCACAGGAAGTAAAGGCATTCGTTTGATTCAGCTCCGTGAACGGGCAACGATGATGGCGAAGCGCTGCCCTGTTCGCTCGAAAGCTCTCGTCTGCACGGCCTTCCAACGGCCTCAGGGTACGCAGTTGTAAACAGCCTTACATTCCATGCTGGTGTGCCCCAATTAGGAATTTGGGCTCTTCTGTGAGACACCCACGTGCGTCCCAAATGAAACCGTGGGGTCTCCCCCAGGACGTCTGCGTACGGCAGTCGGTTGCCAGCTGTTTACTTCCGGCCGGAGAAAGAAAAAGAGGACAGCTTTCCCAGGGACAATTCTGGACCCTTGGGACCATCCAGAGTCACCAAAGCCTAAACTTTGCACGGCCTGGGGAACGCTCTTCCTCATGTCCAGCAATCCCCACGTCCAAACCTTTCTCAGCAGAGGCAGGCACTCTCTCCCTCGTACTAGATAGCTCGGCAGAGCCTTCCGAGAAACATGCTGCGTCATTCAGCTTGAACGTGGGACGCGGAGGGGAGAGTACGCTTTCTGCCCGTTTGGAGGCGCCTTGCGCTTGGCTTCAAAGCTGCCTGAACAGCACTAGCGGCCCGACGTCTCTGCACGGCAGGATTGTCGTTGTGGGCCGAGGCTGCGTGTTCTCTCAAAACGAAAACCGTGCTGGCGATCCCTTTCTAGGAACTCCTCCCACGGCACCACATGTTCAGCTCCGGCCGAACGAAAGGTGACCTCAGGCCTCAAGGTAAGTTCCAGTGTTTCACGTCAGGGGAGTTGGGTGTGCAGTGGTTTCCATGAGGCCATACTCCACCACGGAGTGCCTTAACTCTGCCACGCTCCTGGGGGCCCACAGGATAGGAGCTCGTTCGCCAAGTTCGCAGGATGACTTCTCTCCGTGCCGGAACGGCGGCTCCTGGCTTCTGAGGAACCTTAGCCTCAACAGGGCCCTGGCGAAAGCTCTTCACATTCATAGCAAGGGCAACGGACTGCTCTCTGGCTTGCCTGGCTTGAGTGCCCCAGTCGTCAAAGAGCCTCGCGAAGGCAGTGCTGCGCAGACTCCCTTTGCCAGTCGCACGGCCTCCTTGACTGAAAGAGAACTGCAGTGCCAAAAGGCACCGTGCTGACGACTGGCTCCAGGAGGAGACTCGGGACAGCACTCTCACAGAAGCGAAAGCTAGGCTGTGGGCCCAGCCTGAGGACCAGCACGTTTTCCACACTTAACACAGCTAAGGCATGAGCCAGACGACAGCCTTGGTCACTGAGGCCTATCTAAGGTACTGCCATACTTACCCAGTAGATCCCACGCAGAGGTCCCTGTGCCCAAAAGGGCCTCCATGGAAGGGCCCTGTTCCTCCCGTGTGTTTCCTTCAGGTAATCGGAAACCACTGAGGATAACTACGTGAGCTCAGCTTCGAAACTGGGCGACCCTGGGCAAACCTTATTCCCCTCCGTGGTAGACGAGACAGTTGCGGGTCCTAAGCTGCCTGAAGCACACTCCTCGCGCCCACCTTCTCTTTGCTGCCGGAAGGCCTCACAGAAGAGGCCTGAGTTTACTCGTGACGGAAGCCGTCTGAGTGTACTCGTGTGAGGCCTGCTGCTCTCAGGTCCTTGCTGGGAGCTTCAGCAAGAGCACTCTGGAGCTCGCCGACCAAAGAATTGTGAGCCCCCCCGGCCTCAAGTAAAAGTCCAGATTTCCCCCGTCAGTAACGCCTCGGAGTGCCATAGGAGCGAAGAAGCATGCGTTAACGGGATGCTTCAACAGTGCTTGGGATTTATTTCACGAGACACTGTGCACTCACGTTCGTCGTAACAACTGTCAAAGGGCACTGTATGCCTTCCAACTCCTCTGTTGCGTTTGAGCCACAGGAAGTAAAGGCATTCGTTTGATTCAGCTCCGTGAACGGGCAACGATGATGGCGAAGCGCTGCCCTGTTCGCTCGAAAGCTCTCGTCTGCACGGCCTTCCAACGGCCTCAGGGTACGCAGTTGTAAACAGCCTTACATTCCATGCTGGTGTGCCCCCAATTAGGAATTTGGGCTCTTCTGTGAGACACCCACGTGCGTCCCAAATGAAACCGGGGGGGCTCCCCCAGGACGTCTGCGTACGGCAGTCGGTTGCCAGCTGTTTACTTCCGGCCGGAGAAAGAAAAAGAGGACAGCTTTCCCAGGGACAATTCTGGACCCTTGGGACCATCCAGAGTCACCAAAGCCTAAACTTTGCACGGCCTGGGGAACGCTCTTCCTCATGTCCAGCAATCCCCACGTCAAAACCTTTCTCAGCAGAGGCAGGCACTCTCTCCCTCGTACTAGATAGCTCGGCAGAGACTTCCGAGAAACATGCTGCGTCATTCAGCTTGAACGTGGGACGCGGAGGGGAGAGTACGCTTTCTGCCCGTTTGGAGGCGCCTTGCGCTTGGCTTCAAAGCTGCCTGAACAGCACTAGCGGCCCGACGTCTCTGCACGGCAGGATTGTCGTTGTGGGCCGAGGCTGCATGTTCTCTCAAAACGAAAACCGTGCTGGCGATCCCTTTCTAGGAACTCCTCCCACGGCACCACATGTTCAGCTCCGGCCGAACGAAAGGTGACCTCAGGCCTCAAGGTAAGTTCCAGTGTTACACGTCAGGGGAGTTGGGTGTGCAGTGGTTTCCATGAGGCCATACTCCACCACGGAGTGCCTTAACTCTGCGACGCTCCTGGGGGCCCACAGGATAGGAGCTCGTTCGCCAAGTTCGCAGGATGACTTCTCTCCGTGCCGGAACGGCGGCTCCTGGCTTCTGAGGAACCTTAGCCTCAACAGGGCCCTGGCGAAAGCTCTTCACATTCATAGCAAGGGCAACGGACTGCTCTCTGGCTTGCCTGGCTTGAGTGCCCCAGTCGTCAAAGAGCCTCGCGAAGGCAGTGCTGCGCAGACTCCCTTTGCCAGTCGCACGGCCTCCTT
This sequence comes from Orcinus orca, assembly GCF_937001465.1. NCBI lineage: Eukaryota > Metazoa > Chordata > Mammalia > Artiodactyla > Delphinidae > Orcinus > Orcinus orca. Next base: position 27,874,653 of record NC_064571.1, read on the forward strand.
GACTGAAAGAGAACTGCAGTGCCAAAAGGCACCGTGCTGACGACTGGCTCCAGGAGGAGACTCGGGACAGCACTCTCACAGAAGCGAAAGCTAGGCTGTGGGCCCAGCCTGAGGACCAGCACGTTTTCCACACTTAACACAGCTAAGGCATGAGCCAGACGACAGCCTTGGTCACTGAGGCCTATCTAAGGTACTGCCATACTTACCCAGTAGATCCCACGCAGAGGTCCCTGTGCCCAAAAGGGCCTCCATGGAAGGGCCCTGTTCCTCCCGTGTGTTTCCTTGAGGTAATCGGAAACCACTGAGGATAACTACGTGAGCTCAGCTTCGAAACTGGGCGACCCTGGGCAAACCTTATTCCCCTCCGTGGTAGACGAGACAGTTGCGGGTCCTAAGCTGCCTGAAGCACACTCCTCGCGCCCACCTTCTCTTTGCTGCCGGAAGGCCTCACAGAAGAGGCCTGAGTTTACTCGTGACGGAAGCCGTCTGAGTGTACTCGTGTGAGGCCTGCTGCTCTCAGGTCCTTGCTGGGAGCTTCAGCAAGAGCACTCTGGAGCTCGCCGACCAAAGAATTGTGAGCCCCCCCGGCCTCAAGTAAAAGTCCAGATTTCCCCCGTCAGTAACGCCTCGGAGTGCCATAGGAGCGAAGAAGCATGCGTTAACGGGATGCTTCAACGGTGCTTGGGATTTATTTCACGAGACACTGTGCACTCACGTTCGTCGTAACAACTGTCAAAGGGCACTGTATGCCTTCCAACTCCTCTGTTGCGTTTGAGCCACAGGAAGTAAAGGCATTCGTTTGATTCAGCTCCGTGAACGGGCAACGATGATGGCGAAGCGCTGCCCTGTTCGCTCGAAAGCTCTCGTCTGCACGGCCTTCCAACGGCCTCAGGGTACGCAGTTGTAAACAGCCTTACATTCCATGCTGGTGTGCCCTAATTAGGAATTTGGGCTCTTCTGTGAGACACCCACGTGCGTCCCAAATGAAACCGGGGGGTCTCCCCCAGGACGTCTGCGTACGGCAGTCGGTTGCCAGCTGTTTACTTCTGGCCGGAGAAAGAAAAAGAGGACAGCTTTCCCAGGGACAATTCTGGACCCTTGGGACCATCCAGAGTCACCAAAGCCTAAACTTTGCACGGCCTGGGGAACGCTCTTCCTCATGTCCAGCAATCCCCACGTCAAAACCTTTCTCAGCAGAGGCAGGCACTCTCTCCCTCTTACTAGATAGCTCGGCAGAGACTTCCGAGAAACATGCTGCGTCATTCAGCTTGAACGTGGGACGCGGAGGGGAGAGTACGCTTTCTGCCCGTTTGGAGGCGCCTTGCGCTTGGCTTCAAAGCTGCCTGAACAGCACTAGCGGCCCGACGTCTCTGCACGGCAGGATTGTCGTTGTGGGCCGAGGCTGCGTGTTCTCTCAAAACGAAAACCGTGCTGGCGATCCCTTTCTAGGAACTCCTCCCACGGCACCACATGTTCAGCTCCGGCCGAACGAGAGGTGACCTCAGGCCTCAAGGTAAGTTCCAGTGTTTCACGTCAGGGGAGTTGGGTGTGCAGTGGTTTCCATGAGGCCATACTCCACCACGGAGTGCCTTAACTCTGCGACGCTCCTGGGGGCGCACAGGATAGGAGCTCGTTCGCCAAGTTCGCAGGATGACTTCTCTCCGTGCCGGAACGGCGGCTCCTGGCTTCTGAGGAACCTTAGCCTCAACAGGGCCCTGGCGAAAGCTCTTCACATTCATAGCAAGGGCAACGGACTGCTCTCTGGCTTGCCTGGCTTGAGTGCCCCAGTCGTCAAAGAGCCTCGCGAAGGCAGTGCTGCGCAGACTCCCTTTGCCAGTCGCACGGCCTCCTTGACTGAAAGAGAACTGCAGTGCCAAAAGGCACCGTGCTGACGACTGGCTCCAGGAGGAGACTCGGGACAGCACTCTCACAGAAGCGAAAGCTAGGCTGTGGGCCCAGCCTGAGGACCAGCACGTTTTCCACACTTAACACAGCTAAGGCATGAGCCAGACGACAGCCTTGGTCACTGAGGCCTATCTAAGGTACTGCCATCCTTACCCAGTAGATCCCACGCAGAGGTCCCTGTGCCCAAAAGGGCCTCCATGGAAGGGCCCTGTTCCTCCCGTGTGTTTCCTTGAGGTAATCGGAAACCACTGAGGATAACTACGTGAGCTCAGCTTCGAAACTGGGCGACCCTGGGCAAACCTTATTCCCCTCCGTGGTAGACGAGCCAGTTGCGGGTCCTAAGCTGCCTGAAGCACACTCCTCGCGCCCACCTTCTCTTTGCTGCCGGAAGGCCTCACAGAAGAGGCCTGAGTTTACTCGTGACGGAAGCCGTCTGAGTGTACTCGTGTGAGGCCTGCTGCTCTCAGGTCCTTGCTGGGAGCTTCAGCAAGAGCACTCTGGAGCTCGCCGACCAAAGAATTGTGAGCCCCCCCGGCCTCAAGTAAAAGTCCAGATTTCCCCCGTCAGTAACGCCTCGGAGTGCCATAGGAGCGAAGAAGCATGCGTTAACGGGATGCTTCAACAGTGCTTGGGATTTATTTCACGAGACACTGTGCACTCACGTTCGTCGTAACAACTGTCAAAGGGCACTGTATGCCTTCCAACTCCTCTGTTGCGTTTGAGCCACAGGAAGTAAAGGCATTCGTTTGATTCAGCTCCGTGAACGGGCAACGACGATGGCGAAGCGCTGCCCTGTTCGCTCGAAAGCTCTCGTCTGCACGGCCTTCCAACGGCCTCAGGGTACGCAGTTGTAAACAGCCTTACATTCCATGCTGGTGTGCCCCCAATTAGGAATTTGGGCTCTTCTGTGAGACACCCACGTGCGTCCCAAATGAAACCGGGGGGGCTCCCCCAGGACGTCTGCGTACGGCAGTCGGTTGCCAGCTGTTTACTTCCGGCCGGAGAAAGAAAAAGAGGACAGCTTTCCCAGGGACAATTCTGGACCCTTGGGACCATCCAGAGTCACCAAAGCCTAAACTTTGCACGGCCTGGGGAACGCTCTTCCTCATGTCCAGCAATCCCCACGTCAAAACCTTTCTCAGCAGAGGCAGGCACTCTCTCCCTCTTACTAGATAGCTCGGCAGAGACTTCCGAGAAACATGCTGCGTCATTCAGCTTGAACGTGGGACGCGGAGGGGAGAGTACGCTTTCTGCCCGTTTGGAGGCGCCTTGCGCTTGGCTTCAAAGCTGCCTGAACAGCACTAGCGGCCCGACGTCTCTGCACGGCAGGATTGTCGTTGTGGGCCGAGGCTGCGTGTTCTCTCAAAACGAAAACCGTGCTGGCGATCCCTTTCTAGGAACTCCTCCCACGGCACCACATGTTCAGCTCCGGCCGAACGAAAGGTGACCTCAGGCCTCAAGGTAAGTTCCAGTGTTACACGTCAGGGGAGTTGGGTGTGCAGTGGTTTCCATGAGGCCATACTCCACCACGGAGTGCCTTAACTCTGCGACGCTCCTGGGGGCCCACAGGATAGGAGCTCGTTCGCCAAGTTCGCAGGATGACTTCTCTCCGTGCCGGAACGGCGGCTCCTGGCTTCTGAGGAACCTTAGCCTCAACAGGGCCCTGGCGAAAGCTCTTCACATTCATAGCAAGGGCAACGGACTGCTCTCTGGCTTGCCTGGCTTGAGTGCCCCAGTCGTCAAAGAGCCTCGCGAAGGCAGTGCTGCGCAGACTCCCTTTGCCAGTCGCACGGCCTCCTTGACTGAAAGAGAACTGCAGTGCCAAAAGGCACCGTGCTGACGACTGGCTCCAGGAGGAGACTCGGGACAGCACTCTCACAGAAGCGAAAGCTAGGCTGTGGGCCCAGCCTGAGGACCAGCACGTTTTCCACACTTAACACAGCTAAGGCATGAGCCAGACGACAGCCTTGGTCACTGAGGCCTATCTAAGGTACTGCCATACTTACCCAGTAGATCCCACGCAGAGGTCCCTGTGCCCAAAAGGGCCTCCATGGAAGGGCCCTGTTCCTCCCGTGTGTTTCCTTGAGGTAATCGGAAACCACTGAGGATAACTACGTGAGCTCAGCTTCGAAACTGGGCGACCCTGGGCAAACCTTATTCCCCTCCGTGGTAGATGAGACAGTTGCGGGTCCTAAGCTGCCTGAAGCACACTCCTCGCGCCCACCTTCTCTTTGCTGCCGGAAGGCCTCACAGAAGAGGCCTGAGTTTACTCGTGACGGAAGCCGTCTGAGTGTACTCGTGTGAGGCCTGCTGCTCTCAGGTCCTTGCTGGGAGCTTCAGCAAGAGCACTCTGGAGCTCGCCGACCAAAGAATTGTGAGCCCCCCCGGCCTCAAGTAAAAGTCCAGATTTGCCCCGTCAGTAACACCTCGGAGTGCCATAGGAGCGAAGAAGCATGCGTTAACGGGATGCTTCAACGGTGCTTGGGATTTATTTCACGAGACACTGTGCACTCACGTTCGTCGTAACAACTGTCAAAGGGCACTGTATGCCTTCCAACTCCTCTGTTGCGTTTGAGCCACAGGAAGTAAAGGCATTCGTTTGATTCAGCTCCGTGAACGGGCAACGATGATGGCGAAGCGCTGCCCTGTTCGCTCGAAAGCTCTCGTCTGTACGGCCTTCCAACGGCCTCAGGGTACGCAGTTGTAAACAGCCTTACATTCCATGCTGGTGTGCCCCCAATTAGGAATTTGGGCTCTTCTGTGAGACACCCACGTGCGTCCCAAATGAAACCGGGGGGGGCTCCCCCAGGACGTCTGCGTACGGCAGTCGGTTGCCAGCTGTTTACTTCCAGCCGGAGAAAGGAAAAGAGGACAGCTTTCCCAGGGACAATTCTGGACCCTTGGGACCATCCAGAGTCACCAAAGCCTAAACTTTGCACGGCCTGGGGAACGCTCTTCCTCATGTCCAGCAATCCCCACGTCCAAACCTTTCTCAGCAGAGGCAGGCACTCTCTCCCTTGTACTAGATAGCTCGGCAGAGCCTTCCGAGAAACATGCTGCGTCATTCAGCTTGAACGTGGGACGCGGAGGGGAGAGTACGCTTTCTGCTCGTTTGGAGGCGTCTTGCGCTTGGCTTCAAAGCTGCCTGAACAGCACTAGCGGCCCGACGTCTCTGCACGGCAGGATTGTCATTGTGGGCCGAGGCTGCGTGTTCTCTCAAAACGAAAACCGTGCTGGCGATCCCTTTCTAGGAATTCCTCCCACGGCACCACATGTTCAGCTCCGGCCGAACGAAAGGTGACCTCAGGCCTCAAGGTAAGTTCCAGGGTTTCACGTCAGGGGAGTTGGGTGTGCAGTGGTTTCCATGAGGCCATACTCCACCACGGAGTGCCTTAACTCTGCGACGCTCCTGGGGGCCCACAGGATAGGAGCTCGTTCGCCAAGTTCGCAGGATGAGTTCTCTCCGTGCCGGAACGGCGGCTCCTGGCTTCTGAGGAACCTTAGTCCCAACAGGGCCCTGGCGAAAGCTCTTCACATTCATAGCAAGGGCAACGGACTGCTCTCTGGCTTGCCTGGCTTGAGTGCCCCAGTCGTCAAAGAGCCTCGCGAAGGCAGTGCTGCGCAGACTCCCTTTGCCAGTCGCACGGCCTCCTTGACTGAAAGAGAACTGCAGTGCCAAAAGGCACCGTGCTGACGACTGGCTCCAGGAGGAGACTCGGGACAGCACTCTCACAGAAGCGAAAGCTAGGCTGTGGGCCCAGCCTGAGGACCAGCACGTTTTCCACACTTAACACAGCTAAGGCATGAGCCAGACGACAGCCTTGGTCACTGAGGCCTATCTAAGGTACTGCCATCCTTACCCAGTAGATCCCACGCAGAGGTCCCTGTGCCCAAAAGGGCCTCCATGGAAGGGCCCTGTTCCTCCCGTGTGTTTCCTTCAGGTAATCGGAAACCACTGAGGATAACTACGTGAGCTCAGCTTTGAAACTGGGCGACCCTGGGCAAACCTTATTCCCCTCCGTGGTAGACGAGACAGTTGCGGGTCCTAAGCTGCCTGAAGCACACTCCTCGCGCCCACCTTCTCTTTGCTGCCGGAAGGCCTCACATAAGAGGCCTGAGTTTACTCGTGACGGAAGCCGTCTGAGTGTACTCGTGTGAGGCCTGCTGCTCTCAGGTCCTTGCTGGGAGCTTCAGCAAGAGCACTCTGGAGCTCGCCGACCAAAGAATTGTGAGCCCCCCCGGCCTCAAGTAAAAGTCCAGATTTCCCCCGTCAGTAACACCTCGGAGTGCCATAGGAGCGAAGAAGCATGCGTTAACGGGATGCTTCAACAGTGCTAGGGATTTATTTCACGAGACACTGTGCACTCACGTTCGTCGTAACAACTGTCAAAGGGCACTGTATGCCTTCCAACTCCTCTGTTGCGTTTGAGCCACAGGAAGTAAAGGCATTCGTTTGATTCAGCTCCGTGAACGGGCAACGATGATGGCGAAGCGCTGCCCTGTTCGCTCGAAAGCTCTCGTCTCTACGGCCTTCCAACGGCCTCAGGGTACGCAGTTGTAAACAGCCTTACATTCCATGCTGGTGTGCCCCCAATTAGGAATTTGGGCTCTTCTGTGAGACACCCACGTGCGTCCCAAATGAAACCGGGGGGGCTCCCAGGACGTCTGCGTACGGCAGTCGGTTGCCAGCTGTTTACTTCCAGCCGGAGAAAGGAAAAGAGGACAGCTTTCCCAGGGACAATTCTGGACCCTTGGGACCATCCAGAGTCACCAAAGCCTAAACTTTGCACGGCCTGGGGAACGCTCTTCCTCATGTCCAGCAATCCCCACGTCAAAACCTTTCTCAGCAGAGGCAGGCACTCTCTCCCTTGTACTAGATAGCTCGGCAGAGCCTTCCGAGAAACATGCTGCGTCATTCAGCTTGAACGTGGGACGTGGAGGGGAGAGTACGCTTTCTGCCCGTTTGGAGGCGCCTTGCGCTTGGCTTCAAAGCTGCCTGAACAGCACTAGCGGCCCGACGTCTCTGCACGGCAGGATTGTCGTTGTGGGCCGTGGCTGTGTGTTCTCTCAAAACGAAAACCGTGCTGGCGATCCCTTTCTAGGAACTCCTCCCACGGCACCACATGTTCAGCTCCGGCCGAACGAAAGGTGACCTCAGGCCTCAAGGTAAGTTCCAGGGTTTCACGTCAGGGGAGTTGGGTGTGCAGTGGTTTCCATGAGGCCATACTCCACCACGGAGTGCCTTAACTCTGCGACGCTCCTGGGGGCCCACAGGATAGGAGCTCGTTCGCCAAGTTCGCAGGATGAGTTCTCTCCGTGCCGGAACGGCGGCTCCTGGCTTCTGAGGAACCTTAGTCCCAACAGGGCCCTGGCGAAAGCTCTTCACATTCATAGCAAGGGCAACGGACTGCTCTCTGGCTTGCCTGGCTTGAGTGCCCCAGTCGTCAAAGAGCCTCGCGAAGGCAGTGCTGCGCAGACTCCCTTTGCCAGTCGCACGGCCTCCTTGACTGAAAGAGAACTGCAGTGCCAAAAGGCACCGTGCTGACGACTGGCTCCAGGAGGAGACTCGGGACAGCACTCTCACAGAAGCGAAAGCTAGGCTGTGGGCCCAGCCTGAGGACCAGCACGTTTTCCACACTTAACACAGCTAAGGCATGAGCCAGACGACAGCCTTGGTCACTGAGGCCTATCTAAGGTACTGCCATCCTTACCCAGTAGATCCCACGCAGAGGTCCCTGTGCCCAAAAGGGCCTCCATGGAAGGGCCCTGTTCCTCCCGTGTGTTTCCTTCAGGTAATCGGAAACCACTGAGGATAACTACGTGAGCTCAGCTTTGAAACTGGGCGACCCTGGGCAAACCTTATTCCCCTCCGTGGTAGACGAGACAGTTGCGGGTCCTAAGCTGCCTGAAGCACACTCCTCGCGCCCACCTTCTCTTTGCTGCCGGAAGGCCTCACATAAGAGGCCTGAGTTTACTCGTGACGGAAGCCGTCTGAGTGTACTCGTGTGAGGCCTGCTGCTCTCAGGTCCTTGCTGGGAGCTTCAGCAAGAGCACTCTGGAGCTCGCCGACCAAAGAATTGTGAGCCCCCCCGGCCTCAAGTAAAAGTCCAGATTTCCCCCGTCAGTAACACCTCGGAGTGCCATAGGAGCGAAGAAGCATGCGTTAACGGGATGCTTCAACAGTGCTAGGGATTTATTTCACGAGACACTGTGCACTCACGTTCGTCGTAACAACTGTCAAAGGGCACTGTATGCCTTCCAACTCCTCTGTTGCGTTTGAGCCACAGGAAGTAAAGGCATTCGTTTGATTCAGCTCCGTGAACGGGCAACGATGATGGCGAAGCGCTGCCCTGTTCGCTCGAAAGCTCTCGTCTCTACGGCCTTCCAACGGCCTCAGGGTACGCAGTTGTAAACAGCCTTACATTCCATGCTGGTGTGCCCCCAATTAGGAATTTGGGCTCTTCTGTGAGACACCCACGTGCGTCCCAAATGAAACCGGGGGGGCTCCCAGGACGTCTGCGTACGGCAGTCGGTTGCCAGCTGTTTACTTCCAGCCGGAGAAAGGAAAAGAGGACAGCTTTCCCAGGGACAATTCTGGACCCTTGGGACCATCCAGAGTCACCAAAGCCTAAACTTTGCACGGCCTGGGGAACGCTCTTCCTCATGTCCAGCAATCCCCACGTCAAAACCTTTCTCAGCAGAGGCAGGCACTCTCTCCCTTGTACTAGATAGCTCGGCAGAGCCTTCCGAGAAACATGCTGCGTCATTCAGCTTGAACGTGGGACGTGGAGGGGAGAGTACGCTTTCTGCCCGTTTGGAGGCGCCTTGCGCTTGGCTTCAAAGCTGCCTGAACAGCACTAGCGGCCCGACGTCTCTGCACGGCAGGATTGTCGTTGTGGGCCGTGGCTGTGTGTTCTCTCAAAACGAAAACCGTGCTGGCGATCCCTTTCTAGGAACTCCTCCCACGGCACCACATGTTCAGCTCCGGCCGAACGAAAGGTGACCTCAGGCCTCAAGGTAAGTTCCAGGGTTTCACGTCAGGGGAGTTGGGTGTGCAGTGGTTTCCATGAGGCCATACTCCACCACGGAGTGCCTTAACTCTGCCACGCTCCTTGGGGCCCACAGGATAGGAGCTCGTTTGCCAAGTTCGCAGGATGACTTCTCTCCGTGCCGGAACGGCGGCTCCTGGCTTCTGAGGAACCTTAGCCTCAACAGGGCCCTGGCGAAAGCTCTTCACATTCATAGCAAGGGCAACGGACTGCTCTCTGGCTTGCCTGGGTTGAGTGCCCCAGTCGTCAAAGAGCCTCGCGAAGGCAGTGCTGCGCAGACTCCCTTTGCCAGTCGCACGGCCTCCTTGACTGAAAGAGAACTGCAGTGCCAAAAGGCACCGTGCTGACGACTGGCTCCAGGAGGAGACTCGGGACAGCACTCTCACAGAAGCGAAAGCTAGGCTGTGGGCCCAGCCTGAGGACCAGCACGTTTTCCACACTTAACACAGCTAAGGCATGAGCCAGACGACAGCCTTGGTCACTGAGGCCTATCTAAGGTACTGCCATCCTTACCCAGTAGATCCCACGCAGAGGTCCCTGTGCCCAAAAGGGCCTCCATGGAAGGGCCCTGTTCCTCCCGTGTGTTTCCTTCAGGTAATCGGAAACCACTGAGGATAACTACGTGAGCTCAGCTTTGAAACTGGGCGACCCTGGGCAAACCTTATTCCCCTCCGTGGTAGACGAGACAGTTGCGGGTCCTAAGCTGCCTGAAGCACACTCCTCGCGCCCACCTTCTCTTTGCTGCCGGAAGGCCTCACAGAAGAGGCCTGAGTTTACTCGTGACGGAAGCCGTCTGAGTGTACTCGTGTGAGGCCTGCTGCTCTCAGGTCCTTGCTGGGAGCTTCAGCAAGAGCACTCTGGAGCTCGCCGACCAAAGAATTGTGAGCCCCCCCGGCCTCAAGTAAAAGTCCAGATTTCCCCCGTCAGTAACGCCTCGGAGTGCCATAGGAGCGAAGAAGCATGCGTTAACGGGATGCTTCAACGGTGCTTGGGATTTATTTCACGAGACACTGTGCACTCACGTTCGTCGTAACAACTGTCAAAGGGCACTGTATGCCTTCCAACTCCTCTGTTGCGTTTGAGCCACAGGAAGTAAAGGCATTCGTTTGATTCAGCTCCGTGAACGGGCAACGATGATGGCGAAGCGCTGCCCTGTTCGCTCGAAAGCTCTCGTCTGCACGGCCTTCCAACGGCCTCAGGGTACGCAGTTGTAAACAGCCTTACATTCCATGCTGGTGTGCCCCCAATTAGGAATTTGGGCTCTTCTGTGAGACACCCACGTGCGTCCCAAATGAAACCGGGGGGGCTCCCCCAGGACGTCTGCGTACGGCAGTCGGTTGCCAGCTGTTTACTTCCAGCCGGAGAAAGGAAAAGAGGACAGCTTTCCCAGGGACAATTCTGGACCCTTGGGACCATCCAGAGTCACCAAAGCCTAAACTTTGCACGGCCTGGGGAACGCTCTTCCTCATGTCCAGCAATCCCCACGTCCAAACCTTTCTCAGCAGAGGCAGGCGCTCTCTCCCTCGTACTAGATAGCTCGGCAGAGCCTTCCGAGAAACATGCTGCGTCATTCAGCTTGAACGTGGGACACGGAGGGGAGAGTACGCTTTCTGCCCGTTTGGAGGCGCCTTGCGCTTGGCTTCAAAGCTGCCTGAACAGCACTAGCGGCCCGATGTCTCTGCACGGCAGGATTGTCGTTGTGGGCCGAGGCTGCGTGTTCTCTCAAAACGAAAACCGTGCTGGCGATCCCTTTCTAGGAACTCCTCCCACGGCACCACATGTTCAGCTCCGGCCGAACGAAAGGTGACCTCAGGCCTCAAGGTAAGTTCCAGGGTTTCACGTCAGGGGAGTTGGGTGTGCAGTGGTTTCCATGAGGCCATACTCCACCACGGAGTGCCTTAACTCTGCCACGCTCCTGGGGGCCCACAGGATAGGAGCTCGTTCGCCAAGTTCGCAGGATGACTTCTCTCCGTGCCGGAACGGCGGCTCCTGGCTTCTGAGGAACCTTAGCCTCAACAGGGCCCTGGCGAAAGCTCTTCACATTCATAGCAAGGGCAACGGACTGCTCTCTGGCTTGCCTGGCTTGAGTGCCCCAGTCGTCAAAGAGCCTCGCGAAGGCAGTGCTGCGCAGACTCCCTTTGCCAGTCGCACGGCCTCCTTGACTGAAAGAGAACTGCAGTGCCAAAAGGCACCGTGCTGACGACTGGCTCCAGGAGGAGACTCGGGACAGCACTCTCACAGAAGCGAAAGCTAGGCTGTGGGCCCAGCCTGAGGACCAGCACGTTTTCCACACTTAACACAGCTAAGGCATGAGCCAGACGACAGCCTTGGTCACTGAGGCCTATCTAAGGTACTGCCATCCTTACCCAGTAGATCCCACGCAGAGGTCCCTGTGCCCAAAAGGGCCTCCATGGAAGGGCCCTGTTCCTCCCGTGTGTTTCCTTCAGGTAATCGGAAACCACTGAGGATAACTACGTGAGCTCAGCTTTGAAACTGGGCGACCCTGGGCAAACCTTATTCCCCTCCGTGGTAGACGAGACAGTTGCGGGTCCTAAGCTGCCTGAAGCACACTCCTCGCGCCCACCTTCTCTTTGCTGCCGGAAGGCCTCACAGAAGAGGCCTGAGTTTACTCGTGACGGAAGCCGTCTGAGTGTACTCGTGTGAGGCCTGCTGCTCTCAGGTCCTTGCTGGGAGCTTCAGCAAGAGCACTCTGGAGCTCGCCGACCAAAGAATTGTGAGCCCCCCCGGCCTCAAGTAAAAGTCCAGATTTCCCCCGTCAGTAACGCCTCGGAGTGCCATAGGAGCGAAGAAGCATGCGTTAACGGGATGCTTCAACGGTGCTTGGGATTTATTTCACGAGACACTGTGCACTCACGTTCGTCGTAACAACTGTCAAAGGGCACTGTATGCCTTCCAACTCCTCTGTTGCGTTTGAGCCACAGGAAGTAAAGGCATTCGTTTGATTCAGCTCCGTGAACGGGCAACGATGATGGCGAAGCGCTGCCCTGTTCGCTCGAAAGCTCTCGTCTGCACGGCCTTCCAACGGCCTCAGGGTACGCAGTTGTAAACAGCCTTACATTCCATGCTGGTGTGCCCCCAATTAGGAATTTGGGCTCTTCTGTGAGACACCCACGTGCGTCCCAAATGAAACCGGGGGGGCTCCCCCAGGACGTCTGCGTACGGCAGTCGGTTGCCAGCTGTTTACTTCCAGCCGGAGAAAGGAAAAGAGGACAGCTTTCCCAGGGACAATTCTGGACCCTTGGGACCATCCAGAGTCACCAAAGCCTAAACTTTGCACGGCCTGGGGAACGCTCTTCCTCATGTCCAGCAATCCCCACGTCCAAACCTTTCTCAGCAGAGGCAGGCGCTCTCTCCCTCGTACTAGATAGCTCGGCAGAGCCTTCCGAGAAACATGCTGCGTCATTCAGCTTGAACGTGGGACACGGAGGGGAGAGTACGCTTTCTGCCCGTTTGGAGGCGCCTTGCGCTTGGCTTCAAAGCTGCCTGAACAGCACTAGCGGCCCGATGTCTCTGCACGGCAGGATTGTCGTTGTGGGCCGAGGCTGCGTGTTCTCTCAAAACGAAAACCGTGCTGGCGATCCCTTTCTAGGAACTCCTCCCACGGCACCACATGTTCAGCTCCGGCCGAACGAAAGGTGACCTCAGGCCTCAAGGTAAGTTCCAGGGTTTCACGTCAGGGGAGTTGGGTGTGCAGTGGTTTCCATGAGGCCATACTCCACCACGGAGTGCCTTAACTCTGCCACGCTCCTGGGGGCCCACAGGATAGGAGCTCGTTCGCCAAGTTCGCAGGATGACTTCTCTCCGTGCCGGAACGGCGGCTCCTGGCTTCTGAGGAACCTTAGCCTCAACAGGGCCCTGGCGAAAGCTCTTCACATTCATAGCAAGGGCAACGGACTGCTCTCTGGCTTGCCTGGCTTGAGTGCCCCAGTCGTCAAAGAGCCTCGCGAAGGCAGTGCTGCGCAGACTCCCTTTGCCAGTCGCACGGCCTCCTTGACTGAAAGAGAACTGCAGTGCCAAAAGGCACCGTGCTGACGACTGGCTCCAGGAGGAGACTCGGGACAGCACTCTCACAGAAGCGAAAGCTAGGCTGTGGGCCCAGCCTGAGGACCAGCACGTTTTCCACACTTAACACAGCTAAGGCATGAGCCAGACGACAGCCTTGGTCACTGAGGCCTATCTAAGGTACTGCCATCCTTACCCAGTAGATCCCACGCAGAGGTCCCTGTGCCCAAAAGGGCCTCCATGGAAGGGCCCTGTTCCTCCCGTGTGTTTCCTTCAGGTAATCGGAAACCACTGAGGATAACTACGTGAGCTCAGCTTTGAAACTGGGCGACCCTGGGCAAACCTTATTCCCCTCCGTGGTAGACGAGACAGTTGCGGGTCCTAAGCTGCCTGAAGCACACTCCTCGCGCCCACCTTCTCTTTGCTGCCGGAAGGCCTCACACAAGAGGCCTGAGTTTACTCGTGACGGAAGCCGTCTGAGTGTACTCGTGTGAGGCCTGCTGCTCTCAGGTCCTTGCTGGGAGCTTCAGCAAGAGCACTCTGGAGCTCGCCGACCAAAGAATTGTGAGCCCCCCCGGCCTCAAGTAAAAGTCCAGATTTCCCCCGTCAGTAACGCCTCGGAGTGCCATAGGAGCGAAGAAGCATGCGTTAACGGGATGCTTCAACGGTGCTTGGGATTTATTTCACGAGACACTGTGCACTCACGTTCGTCGTAACAACTGTCAAAGGGCACTGTATGCCTTCCAACTCCTCTGTTGCGTTTGAGCCACAGGAAGTAAAAGCATTCGTTTGATTCAGCTCCGTGAACGGGCAACGATGATGGCGAAGCGCTGCCCTGTTCGCTCGAAAGCTCTCGTCTGCACGGCCTTCCAACGGCCTCAGGGTACGCAGTTGTAAACAGCCTTACATTCCATGCTGGTGTGCCCCCAATTAGGAATTTGGGCTCTTCTGTGAGACACCCACGTGCGTCCCAAATGAAACCGGGGGGGCTCCCCCAGGACGTCTGCGTACGGCAGTCGGTTGCCAGCTGTTTACTTCCAGCCGGAGAAAGGAAAAGAGGACAGCTTTCCCAGGGACAATTCTGGACCCTTGGGACCATCCAGAGTCACCAAAGCCTAAACTTTGCACGGCCTGGGGAACGCTCTTCCTCATGTCCAGCAATCCCCACGTCCATACCTTTCTCAGCAGAGGCAGGCGCTCTCTCCCTCGTACTAGATAGCTCGGCAGAGCCTTCCGAGAAACATGCTGCGTCATTCAGCTTGAACGTGGGACGCGGAGGGGAGAGTACGCTTTCTGCCCGTTTGGAGGCGCCTTGCGCTTGGCTTCAAAGCTGCCTGAACAGCACTAGCGGCCCGATGTCTCTGCACGGCAGGATTGTCGTTGTGGGCCGAGGCTGCGTGTTCTCTCAAAACGAAAACCGTGCTGGCGATCCCTTTCTAGGAACTCCTCCCACGGCACCACATGTTCAGCTCCGGCCGAACGAAAGGTGACCTCAGGCCTCAAGGTAAGTTCCAGGGTTTCACGTCAGGGGAGTTGGGTGTGCAGTGGTTTCCATGAGGCCATACTCCACCACGGAGTGCCTTAACTCTGCGACGCTCCTGGGGGCCCACAGGATAGGAGCTCGTTCGCCAAGTTCGCAGGATGACTTCTCTCCGTGCCGGAACGGCGGCTCCTGGCTTCTGAGGAACCTTAGCCTCAACAGGGCCCTGGCGAAAGCTCTTCACATTCATAGCAAGGGCAACGGACTGCTCTCTGGCTTGCCTGGCTTGAGTGCCCCAGTCGTCAAAGAGCCTCGCGAAGGCAGTGCTGCGCAGACTCCCTTTGCCAGTCGCACGGCCTCCTTGACTGAAAGAGAACTGCAGTGCCAAAAGGCACCGTGCTGACGACTGGCTCCAGGAGGAGACTCGGGACAGCACTCTCACAGAAGCGAAAGCTAGGCTGTGGGCCCAGCCTGAGGACCAGCACGTTTTCCACACTTAACACAGCTAAGGCATGAGCCAGACGACAGCCTTGGTCACTGAGGCCTATCTAAGGTACTGCCATCCTTACCCAGTAGATCCCACGCAGAGGTCCCTGTGCCCAAAAGGGCCTCCATGGAAGGGCCCTGTTCCTCCCGTGTGTTTCCTTCAGGTAATCGGAAACCACTGAGGATAACTACGTGAGCTCAGCTTTGAAACTGGGCGACCCTGGGCAAACCTTATTCCCCTCCGTGGTAGACGAGACAGTTGCGGGTCCTAAGCTGCCTGAAGCACACTCCTCGCGCCCACCTTCTCTTTGCTGCCGGAAGGCCTCACAGAAGAGGCCTGAGTTTACTCGTGACGGAAGCCGTCTGAGTGTACTCGTGTGAGGCCTGCTGCTCTCAGGTCCTTGCTGGGAGCTTCAGCAAGAGCACTCTGGAGCTCGCCGACCAAAGAATTGTGAGCCCCCCCGGCCTCAAGTAAAAGTCCAGATTTCCCCCGTCAGTAACGCCTCGGAGTGCCATAGGAGCGAAGAAGCATGCGTTAACGGGATGCTTCAACGGTGCTTGGGATTTATTTCACGAGACACTGTGCACTCACGTTCGTCGTAACAACTGTCAAAGGGCACTGTATGCCTTCCAACTCCTCTGTTGCGTTTGAGCCACAGGAAGTAAAGGCATTCGTTTGATTCAGCTCCGTGAACGGGCAACGATGATGGCGAAGCGCTGCCCTGTTCGCTCGAAAGCTCTCGTCTGCACGGCCTTCCAACGGCCTCAGGGTACGCAGTTGTAAACAGCCTTACATTCCATGCTGGTGTGCCCCCAATTAGGAATTTGGGCTCTTCTGTGAGACACCCACGTGCGTCCCAAATGAAACCGGGGGGGCTCCCCCAGGACGTCTGCGTACGGCAGTCGGTTGCCAGCTGTTTACTTCCAGCCGGAGAAAGAAAAAGAGGACAGCTTTCCCAGGGACAATTCTGGACCCTTGGGACCATCCAGAGTCACCAAAGCCTAAACTTTGCACGGCCTGGGGAACGCTCTTCCTCATGTCCAGCAATCCCCACGTCCAAACCTTTCTCAGCAGAGGCAGGCGCTCTCTCCCTCGTACTAGATAGCTCGGCAGAGCCTTCCGAGAAACATGCTGCGTCATTCAGCTTGAACGTGGGACGCGGAGGGGAGAGTACGCTTTCTGCCCGTTTGGAGGCGCCTTGCGCTTGGCTTCAAAGCTGCCTGAACAGCACTAGCGGCCCGATGTCTCTGCACGGCAGGATTGTCGTTGTGGGCCGAGGCTGCGTGTTCTCTCAAAACGAAAACCGTGCTGGCGATCCCTTTCTAGGAACTCCTCCCACGGCACCACATGTTCAGCTCCGGCCGAACGAAAGGTGACCTCAGGCCTCAAGGTAAGTTCCAGGGTTTCACGTCAGGGGAGTTGGGTGTGCAGTGGTTTCCATGAGGCCATACTCCACCACGGAGTGCCTTAACTCTGCGACGCTCCTGGGGGCCCACAGGATAGGAGCTCGTTCACCAAGTTCGCAGGATGACTTCTCTCCGTGCCGGAACGGCGGCTCCTGGCTTCTGAGGAACCTTAGCCTCAACAGGGCCCTGGCGAAAGCTCTTCACATTCATAGCAAGGGCAACGGACTGCTCTCTGGCTTGCCTGGCTTGAGTGCCCCAGTCGTCAAAGAGCCTCGCGAAGGCAGTGCTGCGCAGACTCCCTTTGCCAGTCGCACGGCCTCCTTGACTGAAAGAGAACTGCAGTGCCAAAAGGCACCGTGCTGACGACTGGCTCCAGGAGGAGACTCGGGACAGCACTCTCACAGAAGCGAAAGCTAGGCTGTGGGCCCAGCCTGAGGACCAGCACGTTTTCCACACTTAACACAGCTAAGGCATGAGCCAGACGACAGCCTTGGTCACTGAGGCCTATCTAAGGTACTGCCATCCTTACCCAGTAGATCCCACGCAGAGGTCCCTGTGCCCAAAAGGGCCTCCATGGAAGGGCCCTGTTCCTCCCGTGTGTTTCCTTCAGGTAATCGGAAACCACTGAGGATAACTACGTGAGCTCAGCTTCGAAACTGGGCGACCCTGGGCAAACCTTATTCCCCTCCGTGGTAGACGAGACAGTTGCGGGTCCTAAGCTGCCTGAAGCACACTCCTCGCGCCCACCTTCTCTTTGCTGCCGGAAGGCCTCACAGAAGAGGCCTGAGTTTACTCGTGACGGAAGCCGTCTGAGTGTACTCGTGTGAGGCCTGCTGCTCTCAGGTCCTTGCTGGGAGCTTCAGCAAGAGCACTCTGGAGCTCGCCGACCAAAGAATTGTGAGCCCCCCCGGCCTCAAGTAAAAGTCCAGATTTCCCCCGTCAGTAACGCCTCGGAGTGCCATAGGAGCGAAGAAGCATGCGTTAACGGGATGCTTCAACAGTGCTTGGGATTTATTTCACGAGACACTGTGCACTCACGTTCGTCGTAACAACTGTCAAAGGGCACTGTATGCCTTCCAACTCCTCTGTTGCGTTTGAGCCACAGGAAGTAAAGGCATTCGTTTGATTCAGCTCCGTGAACGGGCAACGATGATGGCGAAGCGCTGCCCTGTTCGCTCGAAAGCTCTCGTCTGTACGGCCTTCCAACGGCCTCAGGGTACGCAGTTGTAAACAGCCTTACATTCCATGCTGGTGTGCCCCCAATTAGGAATTTGGGCTCTTCTGTGAGACACCCACGTGCGTCCCAAATGAAACCGGGGGGGCTCCCCCAGGACGTCTGCGTACGGCAGTCGGTTGCCAGCTGTTTACTTCCGGCCGGAGAAAGAAAAAGAGGACAGCTTTCCCAGGGACAATTCTGGACCCTTGGGACCATCCAGAGTCACCAAAGCCTAAACTTTGCACGGCCTGGGGAACGCTCTTCCTCATGTCCAGCAATCCCCACGTCAAAACCTTTCTCAGCAGAGGCAGGCACTCTCTCCCTCGTACTAGATAGCTCGGCAGAGACTTCCGAGAAACATGCTGCGTCATTCAGCTTGAACGTGGGACGCGGAGGGGAGAGTACGCTTTCTGCCCGTTTGGAGGCGCCTTGCGCTTGGCTTCAAAGCTGCCTGAACAGCACTAGCGGCCCGACGTCTCTGCACGGCAGGATTGTCGTTGTGGGCCGAGGCTGCATGTTCTCTCAAAACGAAAACCGTGCTGGCGATCCCTTTCTAGGAACTCCTCCCACGGCACCACATGTTCAGCTCCGGCCGAACGAAAGGTGACCTCAGGCCTCAAGGTAAGTTCCAGTGTTTCACGTCAGGGGAGTTGGGTGTGCAGTGGTTTCCATGAGGCCATACTCCACCACGGAGTGCCTTAACTCTGCGACGCTCCTGGGGGCCCACAGGATAGGAGCTCGTTCGCCAAGTTCGCAGGATGACTTCTCTCCGTGCCGGAACGGCGGCTCCTGGCTTCTGAGGAACCTTAGCCTCAACAGGGCCCTGGCGAAAGCTCTTCACATTCATAGCAAGGGCAACGGACTGCTCTCTGGCTTGCCTGGCTTGAGTGCCCCAGTCGTCAAAGAGCCTCGCGAAGGCAGTGCTGCGCAGACTCCCTTTGCCAGTCGCACGGCCTCCTTGACTGAAAGAGAACTGCAGTGCCAAAAGGCACCGTGCTGACGACTGGCTCCAGGAGGAGACTCGGGACAGCACTCTCACAGAAGCGAAAGCTAGGCTGTGGGCCCAGCCTGAGGACCAGCACGTTTTCCACACTTAACACAGCTAAGGCATGAGCCAGACGACAGCCTTGGTCACTGAGGCCTATCTAAGGTACTGCCATCCTTACCCAGTAGATCCCACGCAGAGGTCCCTGTGCCCAAAAGGGCCTCCATGGAAGGGCCCTGTTCCTCCCGTGTGTTTCCTTCAGGTAATCGGAAACCACTGAGGATAACTACGTGAGCTCAGCTTCGAAACTGGGCGACCCTGGGCAAACCTTATTCCCCTCCGTGGTAGACGAGACAGTTGCGGGTCCTAAGCTGCCTGAAGCACACTCCTCGCGCCCACCTTCTCTTTGCTGCCGGAAGGCCTCACAGAAGAGGCCTGAGTTTACTCGTGACGGAAGCCGTCTGAGTGTACTCGTGTGAGGCCTGCTGCTCTCAGGTCCTTGCTGGGAGCTTCAGCAAGAGCACTCTGGAGCTCGCCGACCAAAGAATTGTGAGCCCCCCCGGCCTCAAGTAAAAGTCCAGATTTCCCCCGTCAGTAACGCCTCGGAGTGCCATAGGAGCGAAGAAGCATGCGTTAACGGGATGCTTCAACAGTGCTTGGGATTTATTTCACGAGACACTGTGCACTCACGTTCGTCGTAACAACTGTCAAAGGGCACTGTATGCCTTCCAACTCCTCTGTTGCGTTTGAGCCACAGGAAGTAAAGGCATTCGTTTGATTCAGCTCCGTGAACGGGCAACGATGATGGCGAAGCGCTGCCCTGTTCGCTCGAAAGCTCTCGTCTGCACGGCCTTCCAACGGCCTCAGGGTACGCAGTTGTAAACAGCCTTACATTCCATGCTGGTGTGCCCTAATTAGGAATTTGGGCTCTTCTGTGAGACACCCACGTGCGTCCCAAATGAAACCGGGGGGGCTCCCCCAGGACGTCTGCGTACGGCAGTCGGTTGCCAGCTGTTTACTTCTGGCCGGAGAAAGAAAAAGAGGACAGCTTTCCCAGGGACAATTCTGGACCCTTGGGACCATCCAGAGTCACCAAAGCCTAAACTTTGCACGGCCTGGGGAACGCTCTTCCTCATGTCCAGCAATCCCCACGTCAAAACCTTTCTCAGCAGAGGCAGGCGCTCTCTCCCTCGTACTAGATAGCTCGGCAGAGCCTTCCGAGAAACATGCTGCGTCATTCAGCTTGAACGTGGGACGCGGAGGGGAGAGTACGCTTTCTGCCCGTTTGGAGGCGCCTTGCGCTTGGCTTCAAAGCTGCCTGAACAGCACTAGCGGCCCGACGTCTCTGCACGGCAGGATTGTCGTTGTGGGCCGAGGCTGCGTGTTCTCTCAAAACGAAAACCGTGCTGGCGATCCCTTTCTAGGAACTCCTCCCACGGCACCACATGTTCAGCTCCGGCCGAACGAGAGGTGACCTCAGGCCTCAAGGTAAGTTCCAGTGTTTCACGTCAGGGGAGTTGGGTGTGCAGTGGTTTCCATGAGGCCATACTCCACCACGGAGTGCCTTAACTCTGCGACGCTCCTGGGGGCGCACAGGATAGGAGCTCGT
The DNA here is from genome assembly GCF_937001465.1 of Orcinus orca. NCBI lineage: Eukaryota > Metazoa > Chordata > Mammalia > Artiodactyla > Delphinidae > Orcinus > Orcinus orca. Next base: position 27,894,813 of record NC_064571.1, read on the forward strand.
TCGCCAAGTTCGCAGGATGACTTCTCTCCGTGCCGGAACGGCGGCTCCTGGCTTCTGAGGAACCTTAGCCTCAACAGGGCCCTGGCGAAAGCTCTTCACATTCATAGCAAGGGCAACGGACTGCTCTCTGGCTTGCCTGGCTTGAGTGCCCCAGTCGTCAAAGAGCCTCGCGAAGGCAGTGCTGCGCAGACTCCCTTTGCCAGTCGCACGGCCTCCTTGACTGAAAGAGAACTGCAGTGCCAAAAGGCACCGTGCTGACGACTGGCTCCAGGAGGAGACTCGGGACAGCACTCTCACAGAAGCGAAAGCTAGGCTGTGGGCCCAGCCTGAGGACCAGCACGTTTTCCACACTTAACACAGCTAAGGCATGAGCCAGACGACAGCCTTGGTCACTGAGGCCTATCTAAGGTACTGCCATACTTACCCAGTAGATCCCACGCAGAGGTCCCTGTGCCCAAAAGGGCCTCCATGGAAGGGCCCTGTTCCTCCCGTGTGTTTCCTTCAGGTAATCAGAAACCACTGAGGATAACTACGTGAGCTCAGCTTCGAAACTGGGCGACCCTGGGCAAACCTTATTCCCCTCCGTGGTAGACGAGACAGTTGCGGGTCCTAAGCTGCCTGAAGCACACTCCTCGCGCCCACCTTCTCTTTGCTGCCGGAAGGCCTCACAGAAGAGGCCTGAGTTTACTCGTGACGGAAGCCGTCTGAGTGTACTCGTGTGAGGCCTGCTGCTCTCAGGTCCTTGCTGGGAGCTTCAGCAAGAGCACTCTGGAGCTCGCCGACCAAAGAATTGTGAGCCCCCCCGGCCTCAAGTAAAAGTCCAGATTTCCCCCGTCAGTAACGCCTCGGAGTGCCATAGGAGCGAAGAAGCATGCGTTAACGGGATGCTTCAACAGTGCTTGGGATTTATTTCACGAGACACTGTGCACTCACGTTCGTCGTAACAACTGTCAAAGGGCACTGTATGCCTTCCAACTCCTCTGTTGCGTTTGAGCCACAGGAAGTAAAGGCATTCGTTTGATTCAGCTCCGTGAACGGGCAACGATGATGGCGAAGCGCTGCCCTGTTCGCTCGAAAGCTCTCGTCTGCACGGCCTTCCAACGGCCTCAGGGTACGCAGTTGTAAACAGCCTTACATTCCATGCTGGTGTGCCCCCAATTAGGAATTTGGGCTCTTCTGTGAGACACCCACGTGCGTCCCAAATGAAACCGGGGGGGCTCCCCCAGGACGTCTGCGTACGGCAGTCGGTTGCCAGCTGTTTACTTCCGGCCGGAGAAAGAAAAAGAGGACAGCTTTCCCAGGGACAATTCTGGACCCTTGGGACCATCCAGAGTCACCAAAGCCTAAACTTTGCACGGCCTGGGGAACGCTCTTCCTCATGTCCAGCAATCCCCACGTCAAAACCTTTCTCAGCAGAGACAGGCACTCTCTCCCTCTTACTAGATAGCTCGGCAGAGACTTCCGAGAAACATGCTGCGTCATTCAGCTTGAACGTGGGACGCGGAGGGGAGAGTACGCTTTCTGCCCGTTTGGAGGCGCCTTGCGCTTGGCTTCAAAGCTGCCTGAACAGCACTAGCGGCCCGACGTCTCTGCACGGCAGGATTGTCGTTGTGGGCCGAGGCTGCGTGTTCTCTCAAAACGAAAACCGTGCTGGCGATCCCTTTCTAGGAACTCCTCCCACGGCACCACATGTTCAGCTCCGGCCGAACGAAAGGTGACCTCAGGCCTCAAGGTAAGTTCCAGTGTTACACGTCAGGGGAGTTGGGTGTGCAGTGGTTTCCATGAGGCCATACTCCACCACGGAGTGCCTTAACTCTGCGACGCTCCTGGGGGCCCACAGGATAGGAGCTCGTTCGCCAAGTTCGCAGGATGACTTCTCTCCGTGCCGGAACGGCGGCTCCTGGCTTCTGAGGAACCTTAGCCTCAACAGGGCCCTGGCGAAAGCTCTTCACATTCATAGCAAGGGCAACGGACTGCTCTCTGGCTTGCCTGGCTTGAGTGCCCCAGTCGTCAAAGAGCCTCGCGAAGGCAGTGCTGCGCAGACTCCCTTTGCCAGTCGCACGGCCTCCTTGACTGAAAGAGAACTGCAGTGCCAAAAGGCACCGTGCTGACGACTGGCTCCAGGAGGAGACTCGGGACAGCACTCTCACAGAAGCGAAAGCTAGGCTGTGGGCCCAGCCTGAGGACCAGCACGTTTTCCACACTTAACACAGCTAAGGCATGAGCCAGACGACAGCCTTGGTCACTGAGGCCTATCTAAGGTACTGCCATACTTACCCAGTAGATCCCACGCAGAGGTCCCTGTGCCCAAAAGGGCCTCCATGGAAGGGCCCTGTTCCTCCCGTGTGTTTCCTTCAGGTAATCGGAAACCACTGAGGATAACTACGTGAGCTCAGCTTCGAAACTGGGCGACCCTGGGCAAACCTTATTCCCCTCCGTGGTAGACGAGACAGTTGCGGGTCCTAAGCTGCCTGAAGCACACTCCTCGCGCCCACCTTCTCTTTGCTGCCGGAAGGCCTCACAGAAGAGGCCTGAGTTTACTCGTGACGGAAGCCGTCTGAGTGTACTCGTGTGAGGCCTGCTGCTCTCAGGTCCTTGCTGGGAGCTTCAGCAAGAGCACTCTGGAGCTCGCCGACCAAAGAATTGTGAGCCCCCCCGGCCTCAAGTAAAAGTCCAGATTTGCCCCGTCAGTAACACCTCGGAGTGCCATAGGAGCGAAGAAGCATGCGTTAACGGGATGCTTCAACGGTGCTTGGGATTTATTTCACGAGACACTGTGCACTCACGTTCGTCGTAACAACTGTCAAAGGGCACTGTATGCCTTCCAACTCCTCTGTTGCGTTTGAGCCACAGGAAGTAAAGGCATTCGTTTGATTCAGCTCCGTGAACGGGCAACGATGATGGCGAAGCGCTGCCCTGTTCGCTCGAAAGCTCTCGTCTGTACGGCCTTCCAACGGCCTCAGGGTACGCAGTTGTAAACAGCCTTACATTCCATGCTGGTGTGCCCCCAATTAGGAATTTGGGCTCTTCTGTGAGACACCCACGTGCGTCCCAAATGAAACCGGGGGGGCTCCCCCAGGACGTCTGCGTACGGCAGTCGGTTGCCAGCTGTTTACTTCCAGCCGGAGAAAGGAAAAGAGGACAGCTTTCCCAGGGACAATTCTGGACCCTTGGGACCATCCAGAGTCACCAAAGCCTAAACTTTGCACGGCCTGGGGAACGCTCTTCCTCATGTCCAGCAATCCCCACGTCCAAACCTTTCTCAGCAGAGGCAGGCACTCTCTCCCTTGTACTAGATAGCTCGGCAGAGCCTTCCGAGAAACATGCTGCGTCATTCAGCTTGAACGTGGGACGCGGAGGGGAGAGTACGCTTTCTGCTCGTTTGGAGGCGTCTTGCGCTTGGCTTCAAAGCTGCCTGAACAGCACTAGCGGCCCGACGTCTCTGCACGGCAGGATTGTCATTGTGGGCCGAGGCTGCGTGTTCTCTCAAAACGAAAACCGTGCTGGCGATCCCTTTCTAGGAATTCCTCCCACGGCACAACATGTTCAGCTCCGGCCGAACGAAAGGTGACCTCAGGCCTCAAGGTAAGTTCCAGTGTTTCACGTCAGGGGAGTTGGGTGTGCAGTGGTTTCCATGAGGCCATACTCCACCACGGAGTGCCTTAACTCTGCGACGCTCCTGGGGGCCCACAGGATAGGAGCTCGTTCGCCAAGTTCGCAGGATGACTTCTCTCCGTGCCGGAACGGCGGCTCCTGGCTTCTGAGGAACCTTAGTCTCAACAGGGCCCTGGCGAAAGCTCTTCACATTCATAGCAAGGGCAACGGACTGCTCTCTGGCTTGCCTGGCTTGAGTGCCCCAGTCGTCAAAGAGCCTCGCGAAGGCAGTGCTGCGCAGACTCCCTTTGCCAGTCGCACGGCCTCCTTGACTGAAAGAGAACTGCAGTGCCAAAAGGCACCGTGCTGACGACTGGCTCTAGGAGGAGACTCGGGACAGCACTCTCACAGAAGCGAAAGCTAGGCTGTGGGCCCAGCCTGAGGACCAGCACGTTTTCCACTCTTAACACAGCTAAGGCATGAGCCAGACGACAGCCTTGGTCACTGAGGCCTATCTAAGGTACTGCCATCCTTACCCAGTAGATCCCACGCAGAGGTCCCTGTGCCCAAAAGGGCCTCCATGGAAGGGCCCTGTTCCTCCCGTGTGTTTCCTTCAGGTAATCCGAAACCACTGAGGATAACTACGTGAGCTCAGCTTTGAAACTGGGCGACCCTGGGCAAACCTTATTCCCCTCCGTGGTAGACGAGACAGTTGCGGGTCCTAAGCTGCCTGAAGCACACTCCTCGCGCCCACCTTCTCTTTGCTGCCGGAAGGCCTCACATAAGAGGCCTGAGTTTACTCGTGACGGAAGCCGTCTGAGTGTACTCGTGTGAGGCCTGCTGCTCTCAGGTCCTTGCTGGGAGCTTCAGCAAGAGCACTCTGGAGCTCGCCGACCAAAGAATTGTGAGCCCCCCCGGCCTCAAGTAAAAGTCCAGATTTGCCCCGTCAGTAACACCTCGGAGTGCCATAGGAGCGAAGAAGCATGCGTTAACGGGATGCTTCAACAGTGCTAGGGATTTATTTCACGAGACACTGTGCACTCACGTTCGTCGTAACAACTGTCAAAGGGCACTGTATGCCTTCCAACTCCTCTGTTGCGTTTGAGCCACAGGAAGTAAAGGCATTCGTTTGATTCAGCTCCGTGAACGGGCAACGATGATGGCGAAGCGCTGCCCTGTTCGCTCGAAAGCTCTCGTCTGTACGGCCTTCCAACGGCCTCAGGGTACGCAGTTGTAAACAGCCTTACATTCCATGCTGGTGTGCCCCCAATTAGGAATTTGGGCTCTTCTGTGAGACACCCACGTGCGTCCCAAATGAAACCGGGGGGGCTCCCAGGACGTCTGCGTACGGCAGTCGGTTGCCAGCTGTTTACTTCCAGCCGGAGAAAGGAAAAGAGGACAGCTTTCCCAGGGACAATTCTGGACCCTTGGGACCATCCAGAGTCACCAAAGCCTAAACTTTGCACGGCCTGGGGAACGCTCTTCCTCATGTCCAGCAATCCCCACGTCAAAACCTTTCTCAGCAGAGGCAGGCACTCTCTCCCTTGTACTAGATAGCTCGGCAGAGCCTTCCGAGAAACATGCTGCGTCATTCAGCTTGAACGTGGGACGTGGAGGGGAGAGTACGCTTTCTGCCCGTTTGGAGGCGCCTTGCGCTTGGCTTCAAAGCTGCCTGAACAGCACTAGCGGCCCGACGTCTCTGCACGGCAGGATTGTCGTTGTGGGCCGAGGCTGTGTGTTCTCTCAAAACGAAAACCGTGCTGGCGATCCCTTTCTAGGAACTCCTCCCACGGCACCACATGTTCAGCTCCGGCCGAACGAAAGGTGACCTCAGGCCTCAAGGTAAGTTCCAGGGTTTCACGTCAGGGGAGTTGGGTGTGCAGTGGTTTCCATGAGGCCATACTCCACCACGGAGTGCCTTAACTCTGCCACGCTCCTTGGGGCCCACAGGATAGGAGCTCGTTTGCCAAGTTCGCAGGATGACTTCTCTCCGTGCCGGAACGGCGGCTCCTGGCTTCTGAGGAACCTTAGCCTCAACAGGGCCCTGGCGAAAGCTCTTCACATTCATAGCAAGGGCAACGGACTGCTCTCTGGCTTGCCTGGGTTGAGTGCCCCAGTCGTCAAAGAGCCTCGCGAAGGCAGTGCTGCGCAGACTCCCTTTGCCAGTCGCACGGCCTCCTTGACTGAAAGAGAACTGCAGTGCCAAAAGGCACCGTGCTGACGACTGGCTCCAGGAGGAGACTCGGGACAGCACTCTCACAGAAGCGAAAGCTAGGCTGTGGGCCCAGCCTGAGGACCAGCACGTTTTCCACACTTAACACAGCTAAGGCATGAGCCAGACGACAGCCTTGGTCACTGAGGCCTATCTAAGGTACTGCCATCCTTACCCAGTAGATCCCACGCAGAGGTCCCTGTGCCCAAAAGGGCCTCCATGGAAGGGCCCTGTTCCTCCCGTGTGTTTCCTTCAGGTAATCCGAAACCACTGAGGATAACTACGTGAGCTCAGCTTTGAAACTGGGCGACCCTGGGCAAACCTTATTCCCCTCCGTGGTAGACGAGACAGTTGCGGGTCCTAAGCTGCCTGAAGCACACTCCTCGCGCCCACCTTCTCTTTGCTGCCGGAAGGCCTCACACAAGAGGCCTGAGTTTACTCGTGACGGAAGCCGTCTGAGTGTACTCGTGTGAGGCCTGCTGCTCTCAGGTCCTTGCTGGGAGCTTCAGCAAGAGCACTCTGGAGCTCGCCGACCAAAGAATTGTGAGCCCCCCCGGCCTCAAGTAAAAGTCCAGATTTCCCCCGTCAGTAACGCCTCGGAGTGCCATAGGAGCGAAGAAGCATGCGTTAACGGGATGCTTCAACGGTGCTTGGGATTTATTTCACGAGACACTGTGCACTCACGTTCGTCGTAACAACTGTCAAAGGGCACTGTATGCCTTCCAACTCCTCTGTTGCGTTTGAGCCACAGGAAGTAAAGGCATTCGTTTGATTCAGCTCCGTGAACGGGCAACGATGATGGCGAAGCGCTGCCCTGTTCGCTCGAAAGCTCTCGTCTGCACGGCCTTCCAACGGCCTCAGGGTACGCAGTTGTAAACAGCCTTACATTCCATGCTGGTGTGCCCCCAATTAGGAATTTGGGCTCTTCTGTGAGACACCCACGTGCGTCCCAAATGAAACCGGGGGGGCTCCCCCAGGACGTCTGCGTACGGCAGTCGGTTGCCAGCTGTTTACTTCCAGCCGGAGAAAGGAAAAGAGGACAGCTTTCCCAGGGACAATTCTGGACCCTTGGGACCATCCAGAGTCACCAAAGCCTAAACTTTGCACGGCCTGGGGAACGCTCTTCCTCATGTCCAGCAATCCCCACGTCCAAACCTTTCTCAGCAGAGGCAGGCGCTCTCTCCCTCGTACTAGATAGCTCGGCAGAGCCTTCCGAGAAACATGCTGCGTCATTCAGCTTGAACGTGGGACGCGGAGGGGAGAGTACGCTTTCTGCCCGTTTGGAGGCGCCTTGCGCTTGGCTTCAAAGCTGCCTGAACAGCACTAGCGGCCCGATGTCTCTGCACGGCAGGATTGTCGTTGTGGGCCGAGGCTGCGTGTTCTCTCAAAACGAAAACCGTGCTGGCGATCCCTTTCTAGGAACTCCTCCCACGGCACCACATGTTCAGCTCCGGCCGAACGAAAGGTGACCTCAGGCCTCAAGGTAAGTTCCAGGGTTTCACGTCAGGGGAGTTGGGTGTGCAGTGGTTTCCATGAGGCCATACTCCACCACGGAGTGCCTTAACTCTGCGACGCTCCTGGGGGCCCACAGGATAGGAGCTCGTTCGCCAAGTTCGCAGGATGACTTCTCTCCGTGCCGGAACGGCGGCTCCTGGCTTCTGAGGAACCTTAGCCTCAACAGGGCCCTGGCGAAAGCTCTTCACATTCATAGCAAGGGCAACGGACTGCTCTCTGGCTTGCCTGGCTTGAGTGCCCCAGTCGTCAAAGAGCCTCGCGAAGGCAGTGCTGCGCAGACTCCCTTTGCCAGTCGCACGGCCTCCTTGACTGAAAGAGAACTGCAGTGCCAAAAGGCACCGTGCTGACGACTGGCTCCAGGAGGAGACTCGGGACAGCACTCTCACAGAAGCGAAAGCTAGGCTGTGGGCCCAGCCTGAGGACCAGCACGTTTTCCACACTTAACACAGCTAAGGCATGAGCCAGACGACAGCCTTGGTCACTGAGGCCTATCTAAGGTACTGCCATCCTTACCCAGTAGATCCCACGCAGAGGTCCCTGTGCCCAAAAGGGCCTCCATGGAAGGGCCCTGTTCCTCCCGTGTGTTTCCTTCAGGTAATCGGAAACCACTGAGGATAACTACGTGAGCTCAGCTTTGAAACTGGGCGACCCTGGGCAAACCTTATTCCCCTCCGTGGTAGACGAGACAGTTGCGGGTCCTAAGCTGCCTGAAGCACACTCCTCGCGCCCACCTTCTCTTTGCTGCCGGAAGGCCTCACACAAGAGGCCTGAGTTTACTCGTGACGGAAGCCGTCTGAGTGTACTCGTGTGAGGCCTGCTGCTCTCAGGTCCTTGCTGGGAGCTTCAGCAAGAGCACTCTGGAGCTCGCCGACCAAAGAATTGTGAGCCCCCCCGGCCTCAAGTAAAAGTCCAGATTTCCCCCGTCAGTAACGCCTCGGAGTGCCATAGGAGCGAAGAAGCATGCGTTAACGGGATGCTTCAACGGTGCTTGGGATTTATTTCACGAGACACTGTGCACTCACGTTCGTCGTAACAACTGTCAAAGGGCACTGTATGCCTTCCAACTCCTCTGTTGCGTTTGAGCCACAGGAAGTAAAGGCATTCGTTTGATTCAGCTCCGTGAACGGGCAACGATGATGGCGAAGCGCTGCCCTGTTCGCTCGAAAGCTCTCGTCTGCACGGCCTTCCAACGGCCTCAGGGTACGCAGTTGTAAACAGCCTTACATTCCATGCTGGTGTGCCCCCAATTAGGAATTTGGGCTCTTCTGTGAGACACCCACGTGCGTCCCAAATGAAACCGGGGGGGCTCCCCCAGGACGTCTGCGTACGGCAGTCGGTTGCCAGCTGTTTACTTCCAGCCGGAGAAAGGAAAAGAGGACAGCTTTCCCAGGGACAATTCTGGACCCTTGGGACCATCCAGAGTCACCAAAGCCTAAACTTTGCACGGCCTGGGGAACGCTCTTCCTCATGTCCAGCAATCCCCACGTCCAAACCTTTCTCAGCAGAGGCAGGCGCTCTCTCCCTCGTACTAGATAGCTCGGCAGAGCCTTCCGAGAAACATGCTGCGTCATTCAGCTTGAACGTGGGACGCGGAGGGGAGAGTACGCTTTCTGCCCGTTTGGAGGCGCCTTGCGCTTGGCTTCAAAGCTGCCTGAACAGCACTAGCGGCCCGATGTCTCTGCACGGCAGGATTGTCGTTGTGGGCCGAGGCTGCGTGTTCTCTCAAAACGAAAACCGTGCTGGCGATCCCTTTCTAGGAACTCCTCCCACGGCACCACATGTTCAGCTCCGGCCGAACGAAAGGTGACCTCAGGCCTCAAGGTAAGTTCCAGGGTTTCACGTCAGGGGAGTTGGGTGTGCAGTGGTTTCCATGAGGCCATACTCCACCACGGAGTGCCTTAACTCTGCCACGCTCCTGGGGGCCCACAGGATAGGAGCTCGTTCGCCAAGTTCGCAGGATGACTTCTCTCCGTGCCGGAACGGCGGCTCCTGGCTTCTGAGGAACCTTAGCCTCAACAGGGCCCTGGCGAAAGCTCTTCACATTCATAGCAAGGGCAACGGACTGCTCTCTGGCTTGCCTGGCTTGAGTGCCCCAGTCGTCAAAGAGCCTCGCGAAGGCAGTGCTGCGCAGACTCCCTTTGCCAGTCGCACGGCCTCCTTGACTGAAAGAGAACTGCAGTGCCAAAAGGCACCGTGCTGACGACTGGCTCCAGGAGGAGACTCGGGACAGCACTCTCACAGAAGCGAAAGCTAGGCTGTGGGCCCAGCCTGAGGACCAGCACGTTTTCCACACTTAACACAGCTAAGGCATGAGCCAGACGACAGCCTTGGTCACTGAGGCCTATCTAAGGTACTGCCATACTTACCCAGTAGATCCCACGCAGAGGTCCCTGTGCCCAAAAGGGCCTCCATGGAAGGGCCCTGTTCCTCCCGTGTGTTTCCTTCAGGTAATCGGAAACCACTGAGGATAACTACGTGAGCTCAGCTTTGAAACTGGGCGACCCTGGGCAAACCTTATTCCCCTCCGTGGTAGACGAGAGAGTTGCGGGTCCTAAGCTGCCTGAAGCACACTCCTCGCGCCCACCTTCTCTTTGCTGCCGGAAGGCCTCACATAAGAGGCCTGAGTTTACTCGTGACGGAAGCCGTCTGAGTGTACTCGTGTGAGGCCTGCTGCTCTCAGGTCCTTGCTGGGAGCTTCAGCAAGAGCACTCTGGAGCTCGCCGACAAAAGAATTGTGAGCCCCCCCGGCCTCAAGTAAAAGTCCAGATGTCCCCCGTCAGTAACGCCTCGGAGTGCCATAGGAGCGAAGAAGCATGCGTTAACGGGATGCTTCAACGGTGCTTGGGATTTATTTCACGAGACACTGTGCACTCACGTTCGTCGTAACAACTGTCAAAGGGCACTGTATGCCTTCCAACTCCTCTGTTGCGTTTGAGCCACAGGAAGTAAAGGCATTCGTTTGATTCAGCTCCGTGAACGGGCAACGATGATGGCGAAGCGCTGCCCTGTTCGCTCGAAAGCTCTCGTCTGTACGGCCTTCCAACGGCCTCAGGGTACGCAGTTGTAAACAGCCTTACATTCCATGCTGGTGTGCCCCCAATTAGGAATTTGGGCTCTTCTGTGAGACACCCACGTGCGTCCCAAATGAAACCGGGGGGGCTCCCCCAGGACGTCTGCGTACGGCAGTCGGTTGCCAGCTGTTTACTTCCAGCCGGAGAAAGGAAAAGAGGACAGCTTTCCCAGGGACAATTCTGGACCCTTGGGACCATCCAGAGTCACCAAAGCCTAAACTTTGCACGGCCTGGGGAACGCTCTTCCTCATGTCCAGCAATCCCCACGTCAAAACCTTTCTCAGCAGAGGCAGGCACTCTCTCCCTTGTACTAGATAGCTCGGCAGAGCCTTCTGAGAAACATGCTGCGTCATTCAGCTTGAACGTGGGACGCGGAGGGGAGAGTACGCTTTCTGCCCGTTTGGAGGCGCCTTGCGCTTGGCTTCAAAGCTGCCTGAACAGCACTAGCGGCCCGACGTCTCTGCACGGCAGGATTGTCGTTGTGGGCCGAGGCTGCGTGTTCTCTCAAACCGAGAACCGTGCTGGCGATCCCTTTCTAGGAACTCCTCCCACGGCACCACATGTTCAGCTCCGGCCGAACGAAAGGTGACCTCAGGCCTCAAGGTAAGTTCCAGTGTTTCACGTCAGGGGAGTTGGGTGTGCGGTGGTTTCCATGAGGCCATACTCCACCACGGAGTGCCTTAACTCTGCGACGCTCCTGGGGGCCCACAGGATAGGAGCTCGTTCGCCAAGTTCGCAGGATGACTTCTCTCCGTGCCGGAACGGCGGCTCCTGGCTTCTGAGGAACCTTAGCCTCAACAGGGCCCTGGCGAAAGCTCTTCACATTCATAGCAAGGGCAACGGACTGCTCTCTGGCTTGCCTGGCTTGAGTGCCCCAGTCGTCAAAGAGCCTCGCGAAGGCAGTGCTGCGCAGACTCCCTTTGCCAGTCGCACGGCCTCCTTGACTGAAAGAGAACTGCAGTGCCAAAAGGCACCGTGCTGACGACTGGCTCCAGGAGGAGACTCGGGACAGCACTCTCACAGAAGCGAAAGCTAGGCTGTGGGCCCAGCCTGAGGACCAGCACGTTTTCCACACTTAACACAGCTAAGGCATGAGCCAGACGACAGCCTTGGTCACTGAGGCCTATCTAAGGTACTGCCATGCTTACCCAGTAGATCCCACGCAGAGGTCCCTGTGCCCAAAAGGGCCTCCATGGAAGGGCCCTGTTCCTCCCGTGTGTTTCCTTGAGGTAATCGGAAACCACTGAGGATAACTACGTGAGCTCAGCTTTGAAACTGGGCGACCCTGGGCAAACCTTATTCCCCTCCGTGGTAGACGAGACCTTTGCGGGTCCTAAGCTGCCTGAAGCACACTCCTCGCGCCCACCTTCTCTTTGCTGCCGGAAGGCCTCACAGAAGAGGCCTGAGTTTACTCGTGACGGAAGCCGTCTGAGTGTACTCGTGTGAGGCCTGCTGCTCTCAGGTCCTTGCTGGGAGCTTCAGCAAGAGCACTCTGGAGCTCGCCGACCAAAGAATTGTGAGCCCCCCCGGCCTCAAGTAAAAGTCCAGATGTCCCCCGTCAGTAACACCTCGGAGTGCCATAGGAGCGAAGAAGCATGCGTTAACGGGATGCTTCAACGGTGCTTGGGATTTATTTCACGAGACACTGTGCACTCACGTTCGTCGTAACAACTGTCAAAGGGCACTGTATGCCTTCCAACTCCTCTGTTGCGTTTGAGCCACAGGAAGTAAAAGCATTCGTTTGATTCAGCTCCGTGAACGGGCAACGATGATGGCGAAGCGCTGCCCTGTTCGCTCGAAAGCTCTCGTCTGCACGGCCTTCCAACGGCCTCAGGGTACGCAGTTGTAAACAGCCTTACATTCCATGCTGGTGTGCCCCCAATTAGGAATTTGGGCTCTTCTGTGAGACACCCACGTGCGTCCCAAATGAAACCGGGGGGGCTCCCCCAGGACGTCTGCGTACGGCAGTCGGTTGCCAGCTCTTTACTTCCGGCCGGAGAAAGGAAAAGAGGACAGCTTTCCCAGGGACAATTCTGGACCCTTGGGACCATCCAGAGTCACCAAAGCCTAAACTTTGCACGGCCTGGGGAACGCTCTTCCTCATGTCCGGCAATCCCCACGTCAAAACCTTTCTCAGCAGAGGCAGGCACTCTCTCCCTCGTACTAGATAGCTCGGCAGAGCCTTCCGAGAAACATGCTGCGTCATTCAGCTTGAACGTGGGACGCGGAGGGGAGAGTACGCTTTCTGCCCGTTTGGAGGCGCCTTGCGCTTGGCTTCAAAGCTGCCTGAACAGCACTAGCGGCCCGATGTCTCTGCCCGGCAGGATTGTCGTTGTGGGCCGAGGCTGCGTGTTCTCTCGAAACGAGAACCGTGCTGGCGATCCCTTTCTAGGAACTCCTCCCACGGCACCACATGTTCAGCTCCGGCCGAACGAAAGGTGACCTCAGGCCTCAAGGTAAGTTCCAGGGTTTCACGTCAGGGGAGTTGGGTGTGCAGTGGTTTCCATGAGGCCATACTCCACCACGGAGTGCCTTAACTCTGCGACGCTCCTGGGGGCGCACAGGATAGGAGCTCGTTCGCCAAGTTCGCAGGATGACTTCTCTCCGTGCCGGAACGGCGGCTCCTGGCTTCTGAGGAACCTTAGCCTCAACAGGGCCCTGGCGAAAGCTCTTCACATTCATAGCAAGGGCAACGGACTGCTCTCTGGCTTGCCTGGCTTGAGTGCCCCAGTCGTCAAAGAGCCTCGCGAAGGCAGTGCTGCGCAGACTCCCTTTGCCAGTCGCACGGCCTCCTTGACTGAAAGAGAACTGCAGTGCCAAAAGGCACCGTGCTGACGACTGGCTCCAGGAGGAGACTCGGGACAGCACTCTCACAGAAGCGAAAGCTAGGCTGTGGGCCCAGCCTGAGGACCAGCACGTTTTCCACACTTAACACAGCTAAGGCATGAGCCAGACGACAGCCTTGGTCACTGAGGCCTATCTAAGGTACTGCCATCCTTACCCAGTAGATCCCACGCAGAGGTCCCTGTGCCCAAAAGGGCCTCCATGGAAGGGCCCTGTTCCTCCCGTGTGTTTCCTTCAGGTAATCGGAAACCACTGAGGATAACTACGTGAGCTCAGCTTTGAAACTGGGCGACCCTGGGCAAACCTTATTCCCCTCCGTGGTAGACGAGACAGTTGCGGGTCCTAAGCTGCCTGAAGCACACTCCTCGCGCCCACCTTCTCTTTGCTGCCGGAAGGCCTCACAGAAGAGGCCTGAGTTTACTCGTGACGGAAGCCGTCTGAGTGTACTCGTGTGAGGCCTGCTGCTCTCAGGTCCTTGCTGGGAGCTTCAGCAAGAGCACTCTGGAGCTCGCCGACCAAAGAATTTTGAGCCCCCGCGGCCTCAAGTAAAAGTCCAGATGTCCCCCGTCAGTAACACCTCGGAGTGCCATAGGAGCGAAGAAGCATGCGTTAACGGGATGCTTCAACAGTGCTTGGGATTTATTTCACGAGACACTGTGCACTCACGTTCGTCGTAACAACTGTCAAAGGGCACTGTATGCCTTCCAACTCCTCTGTTGCGTTTGAGCCACAGGAAGTAAAAGCATTCGTTTGATTCAGCTCCGTGAACGGGCAACGATGATGGCGAAGCGCTGCCCTGTTCGCTCGAAAGCTCTCGTCTGCACGGCCTTCCAACGGCCTCAGGGTACGCAGTTGTAAACAGCCTTACATTCCATGCTGGTGTGCCCCCAATTAGGAATTTGGGCTCTTCTGTGAGACACCCACGTGCGTCCCAAATGAAACCGGGGGGGCTCCCCCAGGACGTCTGCGTACGGCAGTCGGTTGCCAGCTGTTTACTTCCAGCCGGAGAAAGGAAAAGAGGACAGCTTTCCCAGGGACAATTCTGGACCCTTGGGACCATCCAGAGTCACCAAAGCCTAAACTTTGCACGGCCTGGGGAACGCTCTTCCTCATGTCCAGCAATCCCCACGTCAAAACCTTTCTCAGCAGAGGCAGGCACTCTCTCCCTCTTACTAGATAGCTCGGCAGAGCCTTCCGAGAAACATGCTGCGTCATTCAGCTTGAACGTGGGACGCGGAGGGGAGAGTACGCTTTCTGCCCGTTTGGAGGCGCCTTGCGCTTGGCTTCAAAGCTGCCTGAACAGCACTAGCGGCCCGACGTCTCTGCACGGCAGGATTGTCGTTGTGGGCCGAGGCTGCGTGTTCTCTCAAAACGAAAACCGTGCTGGCGATCCCTTTCTAGGAACTCCTCCCACGGCACCACATGTTCAGCTCCGGCCGAACGAAAGGTGACCTCAGGCCTCAAGGTAAGTTCCAGGGTTTCACGTCAGGGGAGTTGGGTGTGCAGTGGTTTCCATGAGGCCATACTCCACCACGGAGTGCCTTAACTCTGCGACGCTCCTGGGGGCCCACAGGATAGGAGCTCGTTCGCCAAGTTCGCAGGATGACTTCTCTCCGTGCTGGAACGGCGGCTCCTGGCTTCTGAGGAACCTTAGCCTCAACAGGGCCCTGGCGAAAGCTCTTCACATTCATAGCAAGGGCAACGGACTGCTCTCTGGCTTGCCTGGCTTGAGTGCCCCAGTCGTCAAAGAGCCTCGCGAAGGCAGTGCTGCGCAGACTCCCTTTGCCAGTCGCACGGCCTCCTTGACTGAAAGAGAACTGCAGTGCCAAAAGGCACCGTGCTGACGACTGGCTGCAGGAGGAGACTCGGGACAGCACTCTCACAGAAGCGAAAGCTAGGCTGTGGGCCCAGCCTGAGGACCAGCACGTTTTCCACACTTAACACAGCTAAGGCATGAGCCAGACGACAGCCTTGGTCACTGAGGCCTATCTAAGGTACTGCCATCCTTACCCAGTAGATCCCACGCAGAGGTCCCTGTGCCCAAAAGGGCCTCCATGGAAGGGCCCTGTTCCTCCCGTGTGTTTCCTTGAGGTAATCGGAAACCACTGAGGATAACTACGTGAGCTCAGCTTCGAAACTGGGCGACCCTGGGCAAACCTTATTCCCCTCCGTGGTAGACGAGACAGTTGCGGGTCCTAAGCTGCCTGAAGCACACTCCTCGCGCCCACCTTCTCTTTGCTGCCGGAAGGCCTCACAGAAGAGGCCTGAGTTTACTCGTGACGGAAGCCGTCTGAGTGTACTCGTGTGAGGCCTGCTGCTCTCAGGTCCTTGCTGGGAGCTTCAGCAAGAGCACTCTGGAGCTCGCCGACCAAAGAATTGTGAGCCCCCCCGGCCTCAAGTAAAAGTCCAGATGTCCCCCGTCAGTAACGCCTCGGAGTGCCATAGGAGCGAAGAAGCATGCGTTAACGGGATGCTTCAACGGTGCTTGGGATTTATTTCACGAGACACTGTGCACTCACGTTCGTCGTAACAACTGTCAAAGGGCACTGTATGCCTTCCAACTCCTCTGTTGCGTTTGAGCCACAGGAAGTAAAGGCATTCGTTTGATTCAGCTCCGTGAACGGGCAACGATGATGGCGAAGCGCTGCCCTGTTCGCTCGAAAGCTCTCGTCTGCACGGCCTTCCAACGGCCTCAGGGTACGCAGTTGTAAACAGCCTTACATTCCATGCTGGTGTGCCCCCAATTAGGAATTTGGGCTCTTCTGTGAGACACCCACGTGCGTCCCAAATGAAACCGGGGGGGCTCCCCCAGGACGTCTGCGTACGGCAGTCGGTTGCCAGCTGTTTACTTCCAGCCGGAGAAAGGAAAAGAGGACAGCTTTCCCAGGGACAATTCTGGACCCTTGGGACCATCCAGAGTCACCAAAGCCTAAACTTTGCACGGCCTGGGGAACGCTCTTCCTCATGTCCAGCAATCCCCACTCCAAACCTTTCTCAGCAGAGGCAGGCGCTCTCTCCCTCGTACTAGATAGCTCGGCAGAGCCTTCCGAGAAACATGCTGCGTCATTCAGCTTGAACGTGGGACGCGGAGGGGAGAGTACGCTTTCTGCCCGTTTGGAGGCGCCTTGCGCTTGGCTTCAAAGCTGCCTGAACAGTACTAGCGGCCCGATGTCTCTGCACGGCAGGATTGTCGTTGTGGGCTGAGGCTGCGTGTTCTCTCAAAACGAAAACCGTGCTGGCGATCCCTTTCTAGGAACTCCTCCCACGGCACCACATGTTCAGCTCCGGCCGAACGAAAGGTGACCTCAGGCCTCAAGGTAAGTTCCAGGGTTTCACGTCAGGGGAGTTGGGTGTGCAGTGGTTTCCATGAGGCCATACTCCACCACGGAGTGCCTTAACTCTGCGACGCTCCTGGGGGCCCACAGGATAGGAGCTCTTTCGCCAAGTTCGCAGGATGACTTCTCTCCGTGCCGGAACGGCGGCTCCTGGCTTCTGAGGAACCTTAGCCTCAACAGGGCCCTGGCGAAAGCTCTTCACATTCATAGCAAGGGCAACGGACTGCTCTCTGGCTTGCCTGGCTTGAGTGCCCCAGTCGTCAAAGAGCCTCGCGAAGGCAGTGCTGCGCAGACTCCCTTTGCCAGTCGCACGGCCTCCTTGACTGAAAGAGAACTGCAGTGCCAAAAGGCACCGTGCTGACGACTGGCTCCAGGAGGAGACTCGGGACAGCACTCTCACAGAAGCGAAAGCTAGGCTGTGGGCCCAGCCTGAGGACCAGCACGTTTTCCACACTTAACACAGCTAAGGCATGAGCCAGACGACAGCCTTGGTCACTGAGGCCTATCTAAGGTACTGCCATCCTTACCCAGTAGATCCCACGCAGAGGTCCCTGTGCCCAAAAGGGCCTCCATGGAAGGGCCCTGTTCCTCCCGTGTGTTTCCTTCAGGTAATCGGAAACCACTGAGGATAACTACGTGAGCTCAGCTTTGAAACTGGGCGACCCTGGGCAAACCTTATTCCCCTCCGTGGTAGACGAGACAGTTGCGGGTCCTAAGCTGCCTGAAGCACACTCCTCGCGCCCACCTTCTCTTTGCTGCCGGAAGGCCTCACAGAAGAGGCCTGAGTTTACTCGTGACGGAAGCCGTCTGAGTGTACTCGTGTGAGGCCTGCTGCTCTCAGGTCCTTGCTGGGAGCTTCAGCAAGAGCACTCTGGAGCTCGCCGACCAAAGAATTGTGAGCTCCCCCGGCCTCAAGTAAAAGTCCAGATTTCCCCCGTCAGTAACGCCTCGGAGTGCCATAGGAGCGAAGAAGCATGCGTTAACGGGATGCTTCAACAGTGCTTGGGATTTATTTCACGAGACACTGTGCACTCACGTTCGTCGTAACAACTGTCAAAGGGCACTGTATGCCTTCCAACTCCTCTGTTGCGTTTGAGCCACAGGAAGTAAAGGCATTCGTTTGATTCAGCTCCGTGAACGGGCAACGATGATGGCGAAGCGCTGCCCTGTTCGCTCGAAAGCTCTCCTCTGTACGGCCTTCCAACGGCCTCAGGGTACGCAGTTGTAAACAGCCTTACATTCCATGCTGGTGTGCCCCCAATTAGGAATTTGGGCTCTTCTGTGAGACACCCACGTGCGTCCCAAATAAAACCGGGGTGGCTCCCCCAGGACGTCTGCGTACGGCAGTCGGTTGCCAGCTGTTTACTTCCAGCCGGAGAAAGGAAAAGGGGACAGCTTTCCCAGGGACAATTCTGGACCCTTGGGACCATCCAGAGTCACCAAAGCCTAAACTTTGCACGGCCTGGGGAACGCTCTTCCTCATGTCCGGCAATCCCCACGTCAAAACCTTTCTCAGCAGAGGCAGGCACTCTCTCCCTCGTACTAGATAGCTCGGCAGAGACTTCCGAGAAACATGCTGCGTCATTCAGCTTGAACGTGGGACGCGGAGGGGAGAGTACGCTTTCTCCCCTTTTGGAGGCGCCTTGCGCTTGGCTTCAAAGCTGCCTGAACAGCACTAGCGGCCCGATGTCTCTGCACGGCAGGATTGTCGTTGTGGGCCGAGGCTGCGTGTTCTCTCAAAACGAAAACCGTGCTGGCGATCCCTTTCTAGGAACTCCTCCCACGGCACCACATGTTCAGCTCCGGCCGAACGAAAGGTGACCTCAGGCCTCAAGGTAAGTTCCAGGGTTTCACGTCAGGGGAGTTGGGTGTGCAGTGGTTTCCATGAGGCCATACTCCACCACGGAGTGCCTTAACTCTGCCACGCTCCTGGGGGCCCACAGGATAGGAGCTCGTTCGCCAAGTTCGCAGGATGACTTCTCTCCGTGCCGGAACGGCGGCTCCTGGCTTCTGAGGAACCTTAGCCTCAACAGGGCCCTGGCGAAAGCTCTTCACATTCATAGCAAGGGCAACGGACTGCTCTCTGGCTTGCCTGGCTTGAGTGCCCCAGTCGTCAAAGAGCCTCGCGAAGGCAGTGCTGCGCAGACTCCCTTTGCCAGTCGCACGGCCTCCTTGACTGAAAGAGAACTGCAGTGCCAAAAGGCACCGTGCTGACGACTGGCTCCAGGAGGAGACTCGGGACAGCACTCTCACAGAAGCGAAAGCTAGGCTGTGGGCCCAGCCTGAGGACCAGCACGTTTTCCACACTTAACACAGCTAAGGCATGAGCCAGACGACAGCCTTGGTCACTGAGGCCTATCTAAGGTACTGCCATCCTTACCCAGTAGATCCCACGCAGAGGTCCCTGTGCCCAAAAGGGCCTCCATGGAAGGGCCCTGTTCCTCCCGTGTGTTTCCTTCAGGTAATCGGAAACCACTGAGGATAACTACGTGAGCTCAGCTTTGAAACTGGGCGACCCTGGGCAAACCTTATTCCCCTCCGTGGTAGACGAGACAGTTGCGGGTCCTAAGCTGCCTGAAGCACACTCCTCGCGCCCACCTTCTCTTTGCTGCCGGAAGGCCTCACAGAAGAGGCCTGAGTTTACTCGTGACGGAAGCCGTCTGAGTGTACTCGTGTGAGGCCTGCTGCTCTCAGGTCCTTGCTGGGAGCTTCAGCAAGAGCACTCTGGAGCTCGCCGACCAAAGAATTGTGAGCCCCCCCGGCCTCAAGTAAAAGTCCAGATGTCCCCCGTCAGTAACACCTCGGAGTGCCATAGGAGCGAAGAAGCATGCGTTAACGGGATGCTTCAACGGTGCTTGGGATTTATTTCACGAGACACTGTGCACTCACGTTCGTCGTAACAACTGTCAAAGGGCACTGTATGCCTTCCAACTCCTCTGTTGCGTTTGAGCCACAGGAAGTAAAGGCATTCGTTTGATTCAGCTCCGTGAACGGGCAACGATGATGGCGAAGCGCTGCCCTGTTCGCTCGAAAGCTCTCGTCTGTACGGCCTTCCAACGGCCTCAGGGTACGCAGTTGTAAACAGCCTTACATTCCATGCTGGTGTGCCCCCAATTAGGAATTTGGGCTCTTCTGTGAGACACCCACGTGCGTCCCAAATGAAACCGGGGGGGCTCCCCCAGGACGTCTGCGTACGGCAGTCGGTTGCCAGCTGTTTACTTCCAGCCGGAGAAAGGAAAAGAGGACAGCTTTCCCAGGGACAATTCTGGACCCTTGGGACCATCCAGAGTCACCAAAGCCTAAACTTTGCACGGCCTGGGGAACGCTCTTCCTCATGTCCGGCAATCCCCACGTCAAAACCTTTCTCAGCAGAGGCAGGCACTCTCTCCCTCGTAGTAGATAGCTCGGCAGAGCCTTCCGAGAAACATGCTGCGTCATTCAGCTTGAACGTGGGACGCGGAGGGGAGAGTACGCTTTCTGCCCGTTTGGAGGCGCCTTGCGCTTGGCTTCAAAGCTGCCTGAACAGCACTAGCGGCCCGACGTCTCTGCACGGCAGGATTGTCGTTGTGGGCCGAGGCTGCGTGTTCTCTCAAAACGAAAACCGTGCTGGCGATCCCTTTCTAGGAACTCCTCCCACGGCACCACATGTTCAGCTCCGGCCGAACGAAAGGTGACCTCAGGCCTCAAGGTAAGTTCCAGGGTTTCACGTCAGGGGAGTTGGGTGTGCAGTGGTTTCCATGAGGCCATACTCCACCACGGAGTGCCTTAACTCTGCGACGCTCCTGGGGGCCCACAGGATAGGAGCTCGTTCGCCAAGTTCGCAGGATGACTTCTCTCCGTGCCGGAACGGCGGCTCCTGGCTTCTGAGGAACCTTAGCCTCAACAGGGCCCTGGCGAAAGCTCTTCACATTCATAGCAAGGGCAACGGACTGCTCTCTGGCTTGCCTGGCTTGAGTGCCCCAGTCGTCAAAGAGCCTCGCGAAGGCAGTGCTGCGCAGACTCCCTTTGCCAGTCGCACGGCCTCCTTGACTGAAAGAGAACTGCAGTGCCAAAAGGCACCGTGCTGACGACTGGCTCCAGGAGGAGACTCGGGACAGCACTCTCACAGAAGCGAAAGCTAGGCTGTGGGCCCAGCCTGAGGACCAGCACGTTTTCCACACTTAACACAGCTAAGGCATGAGCCAGACGACAGCCTTGGTCACTGAGGCCTATCTAAGGTACTGCCATCCTTACCCAGTAGATCCCACGCAGAGGTCCCTGTGCCCAAAAGGGCCTCCATGGAAGGGCCCTGTTCCTCCCGTGTGTTTCCTTCAGGTAATCGGAAACCACTGAGGATAACTACGTGAGCTCAGCTTTGAAACTGGGCGACCCTGGGCAAACCTTATTCCCCTCCGTGGTAGACGAGACAGTTGCGGGTCCTAAGCTGCCTGAAGCACACTCCTCGCGCCCACCTTCTCTTTGCTGCCGGAAGGCCTCACAGAAGAGGCCTGAGTTTACTCGTGACGGAAGCCGTCTGAGTGTACTCGTGTGAGGCCTGCTGCTCTCAGGTCCTTGCTGGGAGCTTCAGCAAGAGCACTCTGGAGCTCGCCGACCAAAGAATTTTGAGCCCCCGCGGCCTCAAGTAAAAGTCCAGATGTCCCCCGTCAGTAACACCTCGGAGTGCCATAGGAACGAAGAAGCATGCGTTAACGGGATGCTTCAACAGTGCTTGGGATTTATTTCACGAGACACTGTGCACTCACGTTCGTCGTAACAACTGTCAAAGGGCACTGTATGCCTTCCAACTCCTCTGTTGCGTTTGAGCCACAGGAAGTAAAGGCATTCGTTTGATTCAGCTCCGTGAACGGGCAACGATGATGGCGAAGCGCTGCCCTGTTCGCTCGAAAGCTCTCGTCTGCACGGCCTTCCAACGGCCTCAGGGTACGCAGTTGTAAACAGCCTTACATTCCATGCTGGTGTGCCCCCAATTAGGAATTTGGGCTCTTCTGTGAGACACCCACGTGCGTCCCAAATGAAACCGGGGGGGCTCCCCCAGGACGTCTGCGTACGGCAGTCGGTTGCCAGCTGTTTACTTCCAGCCGGAGAAAGGAAAAGAGGACAGCTTTCCCAGGGACAATTCTGGACCCTTGGGACCATCCAGAGTCACCAAAGCCTAAACTTTGCACGGCCTGGGGAACGCTCTTCCTCATGTCCGGCAATCCCCACGTCAAAACCTTTCTCAGCAGAGGCAGGCACTCTCTCCCTCGTACTAGATAGCTCGGCAGAGACTTCCGAGAAACATGCTGCGTCATTCAGCTTGAACGTGGGACGCGGAGGGGAGAGTACGCTTTCTCCCCTTTTGGAGGCGCCTTGCGCTTGGCTTCAAAGCTGCCTGAACAGCACTAGCGGCCCGATGTCTCTGCACGGCAGGATTGTCGTTGTGGGCCGAGGCTGCGTGTTCTCTCAAAACGAAAACCGTGCTGGCGATCCCTTTCTAGGAACTCCTCCCACGGCACCACATGTTCAGCTCCGGCCGAACGAAAGGTGACCTCAGGCCTCAAGGTAAGTTCCAGGGTTTCACGTCAGGGGAGTTGTGTGTGCAGTGGTTTCCATGAGGCCATACTCCACCACGGAGTGCCTTAACTCTGCGACGCTCCTGGGGGCCCACAGGATAGGAGCTCGTTCGCCAAGTTCGCAGGATGACTTCTCTCCGTGCCGGAACGGCGGCTCCTGGCTTCTGAGGAACCTTAGCCTCAACAGGGCCCTGGCGAAAGCTCTTCACATTCATAGCAAGGGCAACGGACTGCTCTCTGGCTTGCCTGGCTTGAGTGCCCCAGTCGTCAAAGAGCCTCGCGAAGGCAGTGCTGCGCAGACTCCCTTTGCCAGTCGCACGGCCTCCTTGACTGAAAGAGAACTGCAGTGCCAAAAGGCACCGTGCTGACGACTGGCTCCAGGAGGAGACTCGGGACAGCACTCTCACAGAAGCGAAAGCTAGGCTGTGGGCCCAGCCTGAGGACCAGCACGTTTTCCACACTTAACACAGCTAAGGCATGAGCCAGACGACAGCCTTGGTCACTGAGGCCTATCTAAGGTACTGCCATCCTTACCCAGTAGATCCCACGCAGAGGTCCCTGTGCCCAAAAGGGCCTCCATGGAAGGGCCCTGTTCCTCCCGTGTGTTTCCTTCAGGTAATCGGAAACCACTGAGGATAACTACGTGAGCTCAGCTTTGAAACTGGGCGACCCTGGGCAAACCTTATTCCCCTCCGTGGTAGACGAGACAGTTGCGGGTCCTAAGCTGCCTGAAGCACACTCCTCGCGCCCACCTTCTCTTTGCTGCCGGAAGGCCTCACAGAAGAGGCCTGAGTTTACTCGTGACGGAAGCCGTCTGAGTGTACTCGTGTGAGGCCTGCTGCTCTCAGGTCCTTGCTGGGAGCTTCAGCAAGAGCACTCTGGAGCTCGCCGACCAAAGAATTGTGAGCCCCCCCGGCCTCAAGTAAAAGTCCAGATGTCCCCCGTCAGTAACGCCTCGGAGTGCCATAGGAGCGAAGAAGCATGCGTTAACGGGATGCTTCAACGGTGCTTGGGATTTATTTCACGAGACACTGTGCACTCACGTTCGTCGTAACAACTGTCAAAGGGCACTGTATGCCTTCCAACTCCTCTGTTGCGTTTGAGCCACAGGAAGTAAAGGCATTCGTTTGATTCAGCTCCGTGAACGGGCAACGATGATGGCGAAGCGCTGCCCTGTTCGCTCGAAAGCTCTCGTCTGCACGGCCTTCCAACGGCCTCAGGGTACGCAGTTGTAAACAGCCTTACATTCCATGCTGGTGTGCCCCCAATTAGGAATTTGGGCTCTTCTGTGAGACACCCACGTGCGTCCCAAATGAAACCGGGGGGGCTCCCCCAGGACGTCTGCGTACGGCAGTCGGTTGCCAGCTGTTTACTTCCAGCCGGAGAAAGGAAAAGAGGACAGCTTTCCCAGGGACAATTCTGGACCCTTGGGACCATCCAGAGTCACCAAAGCCTAAACTTTGCACGGCCTGGGGAACGCTCTTCCTCATGTCCAGCAATCCCCACTCCAAACCTTTCTCAGCAGAGGCAGGCGCTCTCTCCCTCGTACTAGATAGCTCGGCAGAGCCTTCCGAGAAACATGCTGCGTCATTCAGCTTGAACGTGGGACGCGGAGGGGAGAGTACGCTTTCTGCCCGTTTGGAGGCGCCTTGCGCTTGGCTTCAAAGCTGCCTGAACAGTACTAGCGGCCCGATGTCTCTGCACGGCAGGATTGTCGTTGTGGGCTGAGGCTGCGTGTTCTCTCAAAACGAAAACCGTGCTGGCGATCCCTTTCTAGGAACTCCTCCCACGGCACCACATGTTCAGCTCCGGCCGAACGAAAGGTGACCTCAGGCCTCAAGGTAAGTTCCAGGGTTTCACGTCAGGGGAGTTGGGTGTGCAGTGGTTTCCATGAGGCCATACTCCACCACGGAGTGCCTTAACTCTGCGACGCTCCTGGGGGCCCACAGGATAGGAGCTCTTTCGCCAAGTTCGCAGGATGACTTCTCTCCGTGCCGGAACGGCGGCTCCTGGCTTCTGAGGAACCTTAGCCTCAACAGGGCCCTGGCGAAAGCTCTTCACATTCATAGCAAGGGCAACGGACTGCTCTCTGGCTTGCCTGGCTTGAGTGCCCCAGTCGTCAAAGAGCCTCGCGAAGGCAGTGCTGCGCAGACTCCCTTTGCCAGTCGCACGGCCTCCTTGACTGAAAGAGAACTGCAGTGCCAAAAGGCACCGTGCTGACGACTGGCTCCAGGAGGAGACTCGGGACAGCACTCTCACAGAAGCGAAAGCTAGGCTGTGGGCCCAGCCTGAGGACCAGCACGTTTTCCACACTTAACACAGCTAAGGCATGAGCCAGACGACAGCCTTGGTCACTGAGGCCTATCTAAGGTACTGCCATCCTTACCCAGTAGATCCCACGCAGAGGTCCCTGTGCCCAAAAGGGCCTCCATGGAAGGGCCCTGTTCCTCCCGTGTGTTTCCTTCAGGTAATCGGAAACCACTGAGGATAACTACGTGAGCTCAGCTTTGAAACTGGGCGACCCTGGGCAAACCTTATTCCCCTCCGTGGTAGACGAGACAGTTGCGGGTCCTAAGCTGCCTGAAGCACACTCCTCGCGCCCACCTTCTCTTTGCTGCCGGAAGGCCTCACAGAAGAGGCCTGAGTTTACTCGTGACGGAAGCCGTCTGAGTGTACTCGTGTGAGGCCTGCTGCTCTCAGGTCCTTGCTGGGAGCTTCAGCAAGAGCACTCTGGAGCTCGCCGACCAAAGAATTGTGAGCCCCCCCGGCCTCAAGTAAAAGTCCAGATGTCCCCCGTCAGTAACGCCTCGGAGTGCCATAGGAGCGAAGAAGCATGCGTTAACGGGATGCTTCAACGGTGCTTGGGATTTATTTCACGAGACACTGTGCACTCACGTTCGTCGTAACAACTGTCAAAGGGCACTGTATGCCTTCCAACTCCTCTGTTGCGTTTGAGCCACAGGAAGTAAAGGCATTCGTTTGATTCAGCTCCGTGAACGGGCAACGATGATGGCGAAGCGCTGCCCTGTTCGCTCGAAAGCTCTCGTCTGCACGGCCTTCCAACGGCCTCAGGGTACGCAGTTGTAAACAGCCTTACATTCCATGCTGGTGTGCCCCCAATTAGGAATTTGGGCTCTTCTGTGAGACACCCACGTGCGTCCCAAATGAAACCGGGGGGGCTCCCCCAGGACGTCTGCGTACGGCAGTCGGTTGCCAGCTGTTTACTTCCAGCCGGAGAAAGGAAAAGAGGACAGCTTTCCCAGGGACAATTCTGGACCCTTGGGACCATCCAGAGTCACCAAAGCCTAAACTTTGCACGGCCTGGGGAACGCTCTTCCTCATGTCCAGCAATCCCCACTCCAAACCTTTCTCAGCAGAGGCAGGCGCTCTCTCCCTCGTACTAGATAGCTCGGCAGAGCCTTCCGAGAAACATGCTGCGTCATTCAGCTTGAACGTGGGACGCGGAGGGGAGAGTACGCTTTCTGCCCGTTTGGAGGCGCCTTGCGCTTGGCTTCAAAGCTGCCTGAACAGTACTAGCGGCCCGATGTCTCTGCACGGCAGGATTGTCGTTGTGGGCTGAGGCTGCGTGTTCTCTCAAAACGAAAACCGTGCTGGCGATCCCTTTCTAGGAACTCCTCCCACGGCACCACATGTTCAGCTCCGGCCGAACGAAAGGTGACCTCAGGCCTCAAGGTAAGTTCCAGGGTTTCACGTCAGGGGAGTTGGGTGTGCAGTGGTTTCCATGAGGCCATACTCCACCACGGAGTGCCTTAACTCTGCGACGCTCCTGGGGGCCCACAGGATAGGAGCTCTTTCGCCAAGTTCGCAGGATGACTTCTCTCCGTGCCGGAACGGCGGCTCCTGGCTTCTGAGGAACCTTAGCCTCAACAGGGCCCTGGCGAAAGCTCTTCACATTCATAGCAAGGGCAACGGACTGCTCTCTGGCTTGCCTGGCTTGAGTGCCCCAGTCGTCAAAGAGCCTCGCGAAGGCAGTGCTGCGCAGACTCCCTTTGCCAGTCGCACGGCCTCCTTGACTGAAAGAGAACTGCAGTGCCAAAAGGCACCGTGCTGACGACTGGCTCCAGGAGGAGACTCGGGACAGCACTCTCACAGAAGCGAAAGCTAGGCTGTGGGCCCAGCCTGAGGACCAGCACGTTTTCCACACTTAACACAGCTAAGGCATGAGCCAGACGACAGCCTTGGTCACTGAGGCCTATCTAAGGTACTGCCATCCTTACCCAGTAGATCCCACGCAGAGGTCCCTGTGCCCAAAAGGGCCTCCATGGAAGGGCCCTGTTCCTCCCGTGTGTTTCCTTCAGGTAATCGGAAACCACTGAGGATAACTACGTGAGCTCAGCTTTGAAACTGGGCGACCCTGGGCAAACCTTATTCCCCTCCGTGGTAGACGAGACAGTTGTGGGTCCTAAGCTGCCTGAAGCACACTCCTCGCGCCCACCTTCTCTTTGCTGCCGGAAGGCCTCACAGAAGAGGCCTGAGTTTACTCGTGACGGAAGCCGTCTGAGTGTACTCGTGTGAGGCCTGCTGCTCTCAGGTCCTTGCTGGGAGCTTCAGCAAGAGCACTCTGGAGCTCGCCGACCAAAGAATTGTGAGCTCCCCCGGCCTCAAGTAAAAGTCCAGATTTCCCCCGTCAGTAACGCCTCGGAGTGCCATAGGAGCGAAGAAGCATGCGTTAACGGGATGCTTCAACAGTGCTTGGGATTTATTTCACGAGACACTGTGCACTCACGTTCGTCGTAACAACTGTCAAAGGGCACTGTATGCCTTCCAACTCCTCTGTTGCGTTTGAGCCACAGGAAGTAAAGGCATTCGTTTGATTCAGCTCCGTGAACGGGCAACGATGATGGCGAAGCGCTGCCCTGTTCGCTCGAAAGCTCTCCTCTGTACGGCCTTCCAACGGCCTCAGGGTACGCAGTTGTAAACAGCCTTACATTCCATGCTGGTGTGCCCCCAATTAGGAATTTGGGCTCTTCTGTGAGACACCCACGTGCGTCCCAAATAAAACCGGGGTGGCTCCCCCAGGACGTCTGCGTACGGCAGTCGGTTGCCAGCTGTTTACTTCCAGCCGGAGAAAGGAAAAGGGGACAGCTTTCCCAGGGACAATTCTGGACCCTTGGGACCATCCAGAGTCACCAAAGCCTAAACTTTGCACGGCCTGGGGAACGCTCTTCCTCATGTCCGGCAATCCCCACGTCAAAACCTTTCTCAGCAGAGGCAGGCACTCTCTCCCTCGTACTAGATAGCTCGGCAGAGACTTCCGAGAAACATGCTGCGTCATTCAGCTTGAACGTGGGACGCGGAGGGGAGAGTACGCTTTCTCCCCTTTTGGAGGCGCCTTGCGCTTGGCTTCAAAGCTGCCTGAACAGCACTAGCGGCCCGATGTCTCTGCACGGCAGGATTGTCGTTGTGGGCCGAGGCTGCGTGTTCTCTCAAAACGAAAACCGTGCTGGCGATCCCTTTCTAGGAACTCCTCCCACGGCACCACATGTTCAGCTCCGGCCGAACGAAAGGTGACCTCAGGCCTCAAGGTAAGTTCCAGGGTTTCACGTCAGGGGAGTTGGGTGTGCAGTGGTTTCCATGAGGCCATACTCCACCACGGAGTGCCTTAACTCTGCCACGCTCCTGGGGGCCCACAGGATAGGAGCTCGTTCGCCAAGTTCGCAGGATGACTTCTCTCCGTGCCGGAACGGCGGCTCCTGGCTTCTGAGGAACCTTAGCCTCAACAGGGCCCTGGCGAAAGCTCTTCACATTCATAGCAAGGGCAACGGACTGCTCTCTGGCTTGCCTGGCTTGAGTGCCCCAGTCGTCAAAGAGCCTCGCGAAGGCAGTGCTGCGCAGACTCCCTTTGCCAGTCGCACGGCCTCCTTGACTGAAAGAGAACTGCAGTGCCAAAAGGCACCGTGCTGACGACTGGCTCCAGGAGGAGACTCGGGACAGCACTCTCACAGAAGCGAAAGCTAGGCTGTGGGCCCAGCCTGAGGACCAGCACGTTTTCCACACTTAACACAGCTAAGGCATGAGCCAGACGACAGCCTTGGTCACTGAGGCCTATCTAAGGTACTGCCATCCTTACCCAGTAGATCCCACGCAGAGGTCCCTGTGCCCAAAAGGGCCTCCATGGAAGGGCCCTGTTCCTCCCGTGTGTTTCCTTCAGGTAATCGGAAACCACTGAGGATAACTACGTGAGCTCAGCTTTGAAACTGGGCGACCCTGGGCAAACCTTATTCCCCTCCGTGGTAGACGAGACAGTTGCGGGTCCTAAGCTGCCTGAAGCACACTCCTCGCGCCCACCTTCTCTTTGCTGCCGGAAGGCCTCACAGAAGAGGCCTGAGTTTACTCGTGACGGAAGCCGTCTGAGTGTACTCGTGTGAGGCCTGCTGCTCTCAGGTCCTTGCTGGGAGCTTCAGCAAGAGCACTCTGGAGCTCGCCGACCAAAGAATTGTGAGGCCCCCCGGCCTCAAGTAAAAGTCCAGATGTCCCCCGTCAGTAACACCTCGGAGTGCCATAGGAGCGAAGAAGCATGCGTTAACGGGATGCTTCAACGGTGCTTGGGATTTATTTCACGAGACACTGTGCACTCACGTTCGTCGTAACAACTGTCAAAGGGCACTGTATGCCTTCCAACTCCTCTGTTGCGTTTGAGCCACAGGAAGTAAAGGCATTCGTTTGATTCAGCTCCGTGAACGGGCAACGATGATGGCGAAGCGCTGCCCTGTTCGCTCGAAAGCTCTCGTCTGTACGGCCTTCCAACGGCCTCAGGGTACGCAGTTGTAAACAGCCTTACATTCCATGCTGGTGTGCCCCCAATTAGGAATTTGGGCTCTTCTGTGAGACACCCACGTGCGTCCCAAATGAAACCGGGGGGGCTCCCCCAGGACGTCTGCGTACGGCAGTCGGTTGCCAGCTGTTTACTTCCAGCCGGAGAAAGGAAAAGAGGACAGCTTTCCCAGGGACAATTCTGGACCCTTGGGACCATCCAGAGTCACCAAAGCCTAAACTTTGCACGGCCTGGGGAACGCTCTTCCTCATGTCCGGCAATCCCCACGTCAAAACCTTTCTCAGCAGAGGCAGGCACTCTCTCCCTCGTAGTAGATAGCTCGGCAGAGCCTTCCGAGAAACATGCTGCGTCATTCAGCTTGAACGTGGGACGCGGAGGGGAGAGTACGCTTTCTGCCCGTTTGGAGGCGCCTTGCGCTTGGCTTCAAAGCTGCCTGAACAGCACTAGCGGCCCGACGTCTCTGCACGGCAGGATTGTCGTTGTGGGCCGAGGCTGCGTGTTCTCTCAAAACGAAAACCGTGCTGGCGATCCCTTTCTAGGAACTCCTCCCACGGCACCACATGTTCAGCTCCGGCCGAACGAAAGGTGACCTCAGGCCTCAAGGTAAGTTCCAGGGTTTCACGTCAGGGGAGTTGGGTGTGCAGTGGTTTCCATGAGGCCATACTCCACCACGGAGTGCCTTAACTCTGCGACGCTCCTGGGGGCCCACAGGATAGGAGCTCGTTCGCCAAGTTCGCAGGATGACTTCTCTCCGTGCCGGAACGGCGGCTCCTGGCTTCTGAGGAACCTTAGCCTCAACAGGGCCCTGGCGAAAGCTCTTCACATTCATAGCAAGGGCAACGGACTGCTCTCTGGCTTGCCTGGCTTGAGTGCCCCAGTCGTCAAAGAGCCTCGCGAAGGCAGTGCTGCGCAGACTCCCTTTGCCAGTCGCACGGCCTCCTTGACTGAAAGAGAACTGCAGTGCCAAAAGGCACCGTGCTGACGACTGGCTCCAGGAGGAGACTCGGGACAGCACTCTCACAGAAGCGAAAGCTAGGCTGTGGGCCCAGCCTGAGGACCAGCACGTTTTCCACACTTAACACAGCTAAGGCATGAGCCAGACGACAGCCTTGGTCACTGAGGCCTATCTAAGGTACTGCCATCCTTACCCAGTAGATCCCACGCAGAGGTCCCTGTGCCCAAAAGGGCCTCCATGGAAGGGCCCTGTTCCTCCCGTGTGTTTCCTTCAGGTAATCGGAAACCACTGAGGATAACTACGTGAGCTCAGCTTTGAAACTGGGCGACCCTGGGCAAACCTTATTCCCCTCCGTGGTAGACGAGACAGTTGCGGGTCCTAAGCTGCCTGAAGCACACTCCTCGCGCCCACCTTCTCTTTGCTGCCGGAAGGCCTCACAGAAGAGGCCTGAGTTTACTCGTGACGGAAGCCGTCTGAGTGTACTCGTGTGAGGCCTGCTGCTCTCAGGTCCTTGCTGGGAGCTTCAGCAAGAGCACTCTGGAGCTCGCCGACCAAAGAATTTTGAGCCCCCGCGGCCTCAAGTAAAAGTCCAGATGTCCCCCGTCAGTAACACCTCGGAGTGCCATAGGAACGAAGAAGCATGCGTTAACGGGATGCTTCAACAGTGCTTGGGATTTATTTCACGAGACACTGTGCACTCACGTTCGTCGTAACAACTGTCAAAGGGCACTGTATGCCTTCCAACTCCTCTGTTGCGTTTGAGCCACAGGAAGTAAAGGCATTCGTTTGATTCAGCTCCGTGAACGGGCAACGATGATGGCGAAGCGCTGCCCTGTTCGCTCGAAAGCTCTCGTCTGCACGGCCTTCCAACGGCCTCAGGGTACGCAGTTGTAAACAGCCTTACATTCCATGCTGGTGTGCCCCCAATTAGGAATTTGGGCTCTTCTGTGAGACACCCACGTGCGTCCCAAATGAAACCGGGGGAGCTCCCCCAGGACGTCTGCGTACGGCAGTCGGTTGCCAGCTGTTTACTTCCAGCCGGAGAAAGGAAAAGAGGACAGCTTTCCCAGGGACAATTCTGGACCCTTGGGACCATCCAGAGTCACCAAAGCCTAAACTTTGCACGGCCTGGGGAACGCTCTTCCTCATGTCCGGCAATCCCCACGTCAAAACCTTTCTCAGCAGAGGCAGGCACTCTCTCCCTCGTACTAGATAGCTCGGCAGAGACTTCCGAGAAACATGCTGCGTCATTCAGCTTGAACGTGGGACGCGGAGGGGAGAGTACGCTTTCTCCCCTTTTGGAGGCGCCTTGCGCTTGGCTTCAAAGCTGCCTGAACAGCACTAGCGGCCCGATGTCTCTGCACGGCAGGATTGTCGTTGTGGGCCGAGGCTGCGTGTTCTCTCAAAACGAAAACCGTGCTGGCGATCCCTTTCTAGGAACTCCTCCCACGGCACCACATGTTCAGCTCCGGCCGAACGAAAGGTGACCTCAGGCCTCAAGGTAAGTTCCAGGGTTTCACGTCAGGGGAGTTGTGTGTGCAGTGGTTTCCATGAGGCCATACTCCACCACGGAGTGCCTTAACTCTGCGACGCTCCTGGGGGCCCACAGGATAGGAGCTCGTTCGCCAAGTTCGCAGGATGACTTCTCTCCGTGCCGGAACGGCGGCTCCTGGCTTCTGAGGAACCTTAGCCTCAACAGGGCCCTGGCGAAAGCTCTTCACATTCATAGCAAGGGCAACGGACTGCTCTCTGGCTTGCCTGGCTTGAGTGCCCCAGTCGTCAAAGAGCCTCGCGAAGGCAGTGCTGCGCAGACTCCCTTTGCCAGTCGCACGGCCTCCTTGACTGAAAGAGAACTGCAGTGCCAAAAGGCACCGTGCTGACGACTGGCTCCAGGAGGAGACTCGGGACAGCACTCTCACAGAAGCGAAAGCTAGGCTGTGGGCCCAGCCTGAGGACCAGCACGTTTTCCACACTTAACACAGCTAAGGCATGAGCCAGACGACAGCCTTGGTCACTGAGGCCTATCTAAGGTACTGCCATCCTTACCCAGTAGATCCCACGCAGAGGTCCCTGTGCCCAAAAGGGCCTCCATGGAAGGGCCCTGTTCCTCCCGTGTGTTTCCTTCAGGTAATCGGAAACCACTGAGGATAACTACGTGAGCTCAGCTTTGAAACTGGGCGACCCTGGGCAAACCTTATTCCCCTCCGTGGTAGACGAGACAGTTGCGGGTCCTAAGCTGCCTGAAGCACACTCCTCGCGCCCACCTTCTCTTTGCTGCCGGAAGGCCTCACAGAAGAGGCCTGAGTTTACTCGTGACGGAAGCCGTCTGAGTGTACTCGTGTGAGGCCTGCTGCTCTCAGGTCCTTGCTGGGAGCTTCAGCAAGAGCACTCTGGAGCTCGCCGACCAAAGAATTGTGAGCCCCCCCGGCCTCAAGTAAAAGTCCAGATGTCCCCCGTCAGTAACACCTCGGAGTGCCATAGGAGCGAAGAAGCATGCGTTAACGGGATGCTTCAACGGTGCTTGGGATTTATTTCACGAGACACTGTGCACTCACGTTCGTCGTAACAACTGTCAAAGGGCACTGTATGCCTTCCAACTCCTCTGTTGCGTTTGAGCCACAGGAAGTAAAGGCATTCGTTTGATTCAGCTCCGTGAACGGGCAACGATGATGGCGAAGCGCTGCCCTGTTCGCTCGAAAGCTCTCGTCTGTACGGCCTTCCAACGGCCTCAGGGTACGCAGTTGTAAACAGCCTTACATTCCATGCTGGTGTGCCCCCAATTAGGAATTTGGGCTCTTCTGTGAGACACCCACGTGCGTCCCAAATGAAACCGGG
The DNA here is from genome assembly GCF_937001465.1 of Orcinus orca. Lineage (NCBI taxonomy): Eukaryota > Metazoa > Chordata > Mammalia > Artiodactyla > Delphinidae > Orcinus > Orcinus orca. The sequence goes on from NC_064571.1 coordinate 27,927,522, forward strand.
GGGGCTCCCCCAGGACGTCTGCGTACGGCAGTCGGTTGCCAGCTGTTTACTTCCAGCCGGAGAAAGGAAAAGAGGACAGCTTTCCCAGGGACAATTCTGGACCCTTGGGACCATCCAGAGTCACCAAAGCCTAAACTTTGCACGGCCTGGGGAACGCTCTTCCTCATGTCCGGCAATCCCCACGTCAAAACCTTTCTCAGCAGAGGCAGGCACTCTCTCCCTCGTAGTAGATAGCTCGGCAGAGCCTTCCGAGAAACATGCTGCGTCATTCAGCTTGAACGTGGGACGCGGAGGGGAGAGTACGCTTTCTGCCCGTTTGGAGGCGCCTTGCGCTTGGCTTCAAAGCTGCCTGAACAGCACTAGCGGCCCGACGTCTCTGCACGGCAGGATTGTCGTTGTGGGCCGAGGCTGCGTGTTCTCTCAAAACGAAAACCGTGCTGGCGATCCCTTTCTAGGAACTCCTCCCACGGCACCACATGTTCAGCTCCGGCCGAACGAAAGGTGACCTCAGGCCTCAAGGTAAGTTCCAGGGTTTCACGTCAGGGGAGTTGGGTGTGCAGTGGTTTCCATGAGGCCATACTCCACCACGGAGTGCCTTAACTCTGCGACGCTCCTGGGGGCCCACAGGATAGGAGCTCGTTCGCCAAGTTCGCAGGATGACTTCTCTCCGTGCCGGAACGGCGGCTCCTGGCTTCTGAGGAACCTTAGCCTCAACAGGGCCCTGGCGAAAGCTCTTCACATTCATAGCAAGGGCAACGGACTGCTCTCTGGCTTGCCTGGCTTGAGTGCCCCAGTCGTCAAAGAGCCTCGCGAAGGCAGTGCTGCGCAGACTCCCTTTGCCAGTCGCACGGCCTCCTTGACTGAAAGAGAACTGCAGTGCCAAAAGGCACCGTGCTGACGACTGGCTCCAGGAGGAGACTCGGGACAGCACTCTCACAGAAGCGAAAGCTAGGCTGTGGGCCCAGCCTGAGGACCAGCACGTTTTCCACACTTAACACAGCTAAGACATGAGCCAGACGACAGCCTTGGTCACTGAGGCCTATCTAAGGTACTGCCATCCTTACCCAGTAGATCCCACGCAGAGGTCCCTGTGCCCAAAAGGGCCTCCATGGAAGGGCCCTGTTCCTCCCGTGTGTTTCCTTCAGGTAATCGGAAACCACTGAGGATAACTACGTGAGCTCAGCTTTGAAACTGGGCGACCCTGGGCAAACCTTATTCCCCTCCGTGGTAGACGAGACAGTTGCGGGTCCTAAGCTGCCTGAAGCACACTCCTCGCGCCCACCTTCTCTTTGCTGCCGGAAGGCCTCACAGAAGAGGCCTGAGTTTACTCGTGACGGAAGCCGTCTGAGTGTACTCGTGTGAGGCCTGCTGCTCTCAGGTCCTTGCTGGGAGCTTCAGCAAGAGCACTCTGGAGCTCGCCGACCAAAGAATTGTGAGCCCCCCCGGCCTCAAGTAAAAGTCCAGATTTCCCCCGTCAGTAACGCCTCGGAGTGCCATAGGAGCGAAGAAGCATGCGTTAACGGGATGCTTCAACGGTGCTTGGGATTTATTTCACGAGACACTGTGCACTCACGTTCGTCGTAACAACTGTCAAAGGGCACTGTATGCCTTCCAACTCCTCTGTTGCGTTTGAGCCACAGGAAGTAAAGGCATTCGTTTGATTCAGCTCCGTGAACGGGCAACGATGATGGCGAAGCGCTGCCCTGTTCGCTCGAAAGCTCTCGTCTGCACGGCCTTCCAACGGCCTCAGGGTACGCAGTTGTAAACAGCCTTACATTCCATGCTGGTGTGCCCCCAATTAGGAATTTGGGCTCTTCTGTGAGACACCCACGTGCGTCCCAAATGAAACCGGGGGGGCTCCCCCAGGACGTCTGCGTACGGCAGTCGGTTGCCAGCTGTTTACTTCCAGCCGGAGAAAGGAAAAGAGGACAGCTTTCCCAGGGACAATTCTGGACCCTTGGGACCATCCAGAGTCACCAAAGCCTAAACTTTGCACGGCCTGGGGAACGCTCTTCCTCATGTCCAGCAATCCCCACTCCAAACCTTTCTCAGCAGAGGCAGGCGTTCTCTCCCTCGTACTAGATAGCTCGGCAGAGCCTTCCGAGAAACATGCTGCGTCATTCAGCTTGAACGTGGGACGCGGAGGGGAGAGTACGCTTTCTGCCCGTTTGGAGGCGCCTTGCGCTTGGCTTCAAAGCTGCCTGAACAGCACTAGCGGCCCGATGTCTCTGCACGGCAGGATTGTCGTTGTGGGCCGAGGCTGCGTGTTCTCTCAAAACGAAAACCGTGCTGGCGATCCCTTTCTAGGAACTCCTCCCACGGCACCACATGTTCAGCTCCGGCCGAACGAAAGGTGACCTCAGGCCTCAAGGTAAGTTCCAGTGTTTCACGTCAGGGGAGTTGGGTGTGCAGTGGTTTCCATGAGGCCATACTCCACCACGGAGTGCCTTAACTCTGCGACGCTCCTGGGGGCCCACAGGATAGGAGCTCGTTCGCCAAGTTCGCAGGATGACTTCTCTCCGTGCCGGAACGGCGGCTCCTGGCTTCTGAGGAACCTTAGCCTCAACAGGGCCCTGGCGAAAGCTCTTCACATTCATAGCAAGGGCAACGGACTGCTCTCTGGCTTGCCTGGCTTGAGTGCCCCAGTCGTCAAAGAGCCTCGCGAAGGCAGTGCTGCGCAGACTCCCTTTGCCAGTCGCACGGCCTCCTTGACTGAAAGAGAACTGCAGTGCCAAAAGGCACCGTGCTGACGACTGGCTCCAGGAGGAGACTCGGGACAGCACTCTCACAGAAGCGAAAGCTAGGCTGTGGGCCCAGCCTGAGGACCAGCACGTTTTCCACACTTAACACAGCTAAGGCATGAGCCAGACGACAGCCTTGGTCACTGAGGCCTATCTAAGGTACTGCCATCCTTACCCAGTAGATCCCACGCAGAGGTCCCTGTGCCCAAAAGGGCCTCCATGGAAGGGCCCTGTTCCTCCCGTGTGTTTCCTTCAGGTAATCGGAAACCACTGAGGATAACTACGTGAGCTCAGCTTTGAAACTGGGCGACCCTGGGCAAACCTTATTCCCCTCCGTGGTAGACGAGACAGTTGCGGGTCCTAAGCTGCCTGAAGCACACTCCTCGCGCCCACCTTCTCTTTGCTGCCGGAAGGCCTCACAGAAGAGGCCTGAGTTTACTCGTGACGGAAGCCGTCTGAGTGTACTCGTGTGAGGCCTGCTGCTCTCAGGTCCTTGCTGGGAGCTTCAGCAAGAGCACTCTGGAGCTCGCCGACCAAAGAATTTTGAGCCCCCGCGGCCTCAAGTAAAAGTCCAGATGTCCCCCGTCAGTAACACCTCGGAGTGCCATAGGAACGAAGAAGCATGCGTTAACGGGATGCTTCAACAGTGCTTGGGATTTATTTCACGAGACACTGTGCACTCACGTTCGTCGTAACAACTGTCAAAGGGCACTGTATGCCTTCCAACTCCTCTGTTGCGTTTGAGCCACAGGAAGTAAAGGCATTCGTTTGATTCAGCTCCGTGAACGGGCAACGATGATGGCGAAGCGCTGCCCTGTTCGCTCGAAAGCTCTCGTCTGTACGGCCTTCCAACGGCCTCAGGGTACGCAGTTGTAAACAGCCTTACATTCCATGCTGGTGTGCCCCCAATTAGGAATTTGGGCTCTTCTGTGAGACACCCACGTGCGTCCCAAATGAAACCGGGGGGGCTCCCCCAGGACGTCTGCGTACGGCAGTCGGTTGCCAGCTGTTTACTTCCAGCCGGAGAAAGGAAAAGAGGACAGCTTTCCCAGGGACAATTCTGGACCCTTGGGACCATCCAGAGTCACCAAAGCCTAAACTTTCCACGGCCTGGGGAACGCTCTTCCTCATGTCCGGCAATCCCCACGTCAAAACCTTTCTCAGCAGAGGCAGGCACTCTCTCCCTCGTACTAGATAGCTCGGCAGAGCCTTCCGAGAAACATGCTGCGTCATTCAGCTTGAACGTGGGACGCGGAGGGGAGAGTACGCTTTCTGCCCGTTTGGAGGCGCCTTGCGCTTGGCTTCAAAGCTGCCTGAACAGCACTAGCGGCCCGACGTCTCTGCACGGCAGGATTGTCATTGTGGGCCGAGGTTGCGTGTTCTCTCAAAACGAGAACCGTGCTGGCGATCCCTTTCTAGGAACTCCTCCCACGGCACCACATGTTCAGCTCCGGCCGAACGAAAGGTGACCTCAGGCCTCAAGGTAAGTTCCAGGGTTTCACGTCAGGGGAGTTGGGTGTGCAGTGGTTTCCATGAGGCCATACTCCACCACGGAGTGCCTTAACTCTGCCACGCTCCTGGGGGCCCACAGGATAGGAGCTCGTTCGCCAAGTTCGCAGGATGACTTCTCTCCGTGCCGGAACGGCGGCTCCTGGCTTCTGAGGAACCTTAGCCTCAACAGGGCCCTGGCGAAAGCTCTTCACATTCATAGCAAGGGCAACGGACTGCTCTCTGGCTTGCCTGGCTTGAGTGCCCCAGTCGTCAAAGAGCCTCGCGAAGGCAGTGCTGCGCAGACTCCCTTTGCCAGTCGCACGGCCTCCTTGACTGAAAGAGAACTGCAGTGCCAAAAGGCACCGTGCTGACGACTGGCTCCAGGAGGAGACTCGGGACAGCACTCTCACAGAAGCGAAAGCTAGGCTGTGGGCCCAGCCTGAGGACCAGCACGTTTTCCACACTTAACACAGCTAAGGCATGAGCCAGACGACAGCCTTGGTCACTGAGGCCTATCTAAGGTACTGCCATCCTTACCCAGTAGATCCCACGCAGAGGTCCCTGTGCCCAAAAGGGCCTCCATGGAAGGGCCCTGTTCCTCCCGTGTGTTTCCTTCAGGTAATCGGAAACCACTGAGGATAACTACGTGAGCTCAGCTTTGAAACTGGGCGACCCTGGGCAAACCTTATTCCCCTCCGTGGTAGACGAGACAGTTGCGGGTCCTAAGCTGCCTGAAGCACACTCCTCGCGCCCACCTTCTCTTTGCTGCCGGAAGGCCTCACAGAAGAGGCCTGAGTTTACTCGTGACGGAAGCCGTCTGAGTGTACTCGTGTGAGGCCTGCTGCTCTCAGGTCCTTGCTGGGAGCTTCAGCAAGAGCACTCTGGAGCTCGCCGACCAAAGAATTTTGAGCCCCCGCGGCCTCAAGTAAAAGTCCAGATGTCCCCCGTCAGTAACACCTCGGAGTGCCATAGGAGCGAAGAAGCATGCGTTAACGGGATGCTTCAACAGTGCTTGGGATTTATTTCACGAGACACTGTGCACTCACGTTCGTCGTAACAACTGTCAAAGGGCACTGTATGCCTTCCAACTCCTCTGTTGCGTTTGAGCCACAGGAAGTAAAGGCATTCGTTTGATTCAGCTCCGTGAACGGGCAACGATGATGGCGAAGCGCTGCCCTGTTCGCTCGAAAGCTCTCGTCTGTACGGCCTTCCAACGGCCTCAGGGTACGCAGTTGTAAACAGCCTTACATTCCATGCTGGTGTGCCCCCAATTAGGAATTTGGGCTCTTCTGTGAGACACCCACGTGCGTCCCAAATGAAACCGGGGGGGCTCCCCCAGGACGTCTGCGTACGGCAGTCGGTTGCCAGCTGTTTACTTCCAGCCGGAGAAAGGAAAAGAGGACAGCTTTCCCAGGGACAATTCTGGACCCTTGGGACCATCCAGAGTCACCAAAGCCTAAACTTTCCACGGCCTGGGGAACGCTCTTCCTCATGTCCGGCAATCCCCACGTCAAAACCTTTCTCAGCAGAGGCAGGCACTCTCTCCCTCGTACTAGATAGCTCGGCAGAGCCTTCCGAGAAACATGCTGCGTCATTCAGCTTGAACGTGGGACGCGGAGGGGAGAGTACGCTTTCTGCCCGTTTGGAGGCGCCTTGCGCTTGGCTTCAAAGCTGCCTGAACAGCACTAGCGGCCCGACGTCTCTGCACGGCAGGATTGTCATTGTGGGCCGAGGTTGCGTGTTCTCTCAAAACGAGAACCGTGCTGGCGATCCCTTTCTAGGAACTCCTCCCACGGCACCACATGTTCAGCTCCGGCCGAACGAAAGGTGACCTCAGGCCTCAAGGTAAGTTCCAGGGTTTCACGTCAGGGGAGTTGGGTGTGCAGTGGTTTCCATGAGGCCATACTCCACCACGGAGTGCCTTAACTCTGCGACGCTCCTGGGGGCCCACAGGATAGGAGCTCGTTCGCCAAGTTCGCAGGATGACTTCTCTCCGTGCCGGAACGGCGGCTCCTGGCTTCTGAGGAACCTTAGCCTCAACAGGGCCCTGGCGAAAGCTCTTCACATTCATAGCAAGGGCAACGGACTGCTCTCTGGCTTGCCTGGCTTGAGTGCCCCAGTCGTCAAAGAGCCTCGCGAAGGCAGTGCTGCGCAGACTCCCTTTGCCAGTCGCACGGCCTCCTTGACTGAAAGAGAACTGCAGTGCCAAAAGGCACCGTGCTGACGACTGGCTCCAGGAGGAGACTCGGGACAGCACTCTCACAGAAGCGAAAGCTAGGCTGTGGGCCCAGCCTGAGGACCAGCACGTTTTCCACACTTAACACAGCTAAGGCATGAGCCAGACGACAGCCTTGGTCACTGAGGCCTATCTAAGGTACTGCCATCCTTACCCAGTAGATCCCACGCAGAGGTCCCTGTGCCCAAAAGGGCCTCCATGGAAGGGCCCTGTTCCTCCCGTGTGTTTCCTTCAGGTAATCGGAAACCACTGAGGATAACTACGTGAGCTCAGCTTTGAAACTGGGCGACCCTGGGCAAACCTTATTCCCCTCCGTGGTAGACGAGACAGTTGCGGGTCCTAAGCTGCCTGAAGCACACTCCTCGCGCCCACCTTCTCTTTGCTGCCAGAAGGCCTCACAGAAGAGGCCTGAGTTTACTCGTGACGGAAGCCGTCTGAGTGTACTCGTGTGAGGCCTGCTGCTCTCAGGTCCTTGCTGGGAGCTTCAGCAAGAGCACTCTGGAGCTCGCCGACCAAAGAATTGTGAGCCCCCCCGGCCTCAAGTAAAAGTCCAGATGTCCCCCGTCAGTAACACCTCGGAGTGCCATAGGAGCGAAGAAGCATGCGTTAACGGGATGCTTCAACGGTGCTTGGGATTTATTTCACGAGACACTGTGCACTCACGTTCGTCGTAACAACTGTCAAAGGGCACTGTACGCCTTCCAACTCCTCTGTTGCGTTTGAGCCACAGGAAGTAAAGGCATTCGTTTGATTCAGCTCCGTGAACGGGCAACGATGATGGCGAAGCGCTGCCCTGTTCGCTCGAAAGCTCTCGTCTGTACGGCCTTCCAACGGCCTCAGGGTACGCAGTTGTAAACAGCCTTACATTCCATGCTGGTGTGCCCCCAATTAGGAATTTGGGCTCTTCTGTGAGACACCCACGTGCGTCCCAAATGAAACCGGGGGGGCTCCCCCAGGACGTCTGCGTACGGCAGTCGGTTGCCAGCTGTTTACTTCCAGCCGGAGAAAGGAAAAGGGGACAGCTTTCCCAGGGACAATTCTGGACCCTTGGGACCATCCAGAGTCACCAAAGCCTAAACTTTGCACGGCCTGGGGAACGCTCTTCCTCATGTCCGGCAATCCCCACGTCAAAACCTTTCTCAGCAGAGGCAGGCACTCTCTCCCTCGTACTAGATAGCTCGGCAGAGCCTTCCGAGAAACATGCTGCGTCATTCAGCTTGAACGTGGGACGCGGAGGGGAGAGTACGCTTTCTGCCCGTTTGGAGGCGCCTTGCGCTTGGCTTCAAAGCTGCCTGAACAGCACTAGCGGCCCGACGTCTCTGCACGGCAGGATTGTCATTGTGGGCCGAGGTTGCGTGTTCTCTCAAAACGAGAACCGTGCTGGCGATCCCTTTCTAGGAACTCCTCCCACGGCACCACATGTTCAGCTCCGGCCGAACGAAAGGTGACCTCAGGCCTCAAGGTAAGTTCCAGGGTTTCACGTCAGGGGAGTTGGGTGTGCAGTGGTTTCCATGAGGCCATACTCCACCACGGAGTGCCTTAACTCTGCCACGCTCCTGGGGGCGCACAGGATAGGAGCTCGTTCGCCAAGTTCGCAGGATGACTTCTCTCCGTGCCGGAACGGCGGCTCCTGGCTTCTGAGGAACCTTAGCCTCAACAGGGCCCTGGCGAAAGCTCTTCACATTCATAGCAAGGGCAACGGACTGCTCTCTGGCTTGCCTGGCTTGAGTGCCCCAGTCGTCAAAGAGCCTCGCGAAGGTAGTGCTGCGCAGACTCCCTTTGCCAGTCGCACGGCCTCCTTGACTGAAAGAGAACTGCAGTGCCAAAAGGCACCGTGCTGACGACTGGCTCCAGGAGGAGACTCGGGACAGCACTCTCACAGAAGCGAAAGCTAGGCTGTGGGCCCAGCCTGAGGACCAGCACGTTTTCCACACTTAACACAGCTAAGGCATGAGCCAGACGACAGCCTTGGTCACTGAGGCCTATCTAAGGTACTGCCATCCTTACCCAGTAGATCCCACGCAGAGGTCCCTGTGCCCAAAAGGGCCTCCATGGAAGGGCCCTGTTCCTCCCGTGTGTTTCCTTCAGGTAATCGGAAACCACTGAGGATAACTACGTGAGCTCAGCTTTGAAACTGGGCGACCCTGGGCAAGCCTTATTCCCCTCCGTGGTAGATGAGACAGTTGCGGGTCCTAAGCTGCCTGAAGCACACTCCTCGCGCCCACCTTCTCTTTGCTGCCGGAAGGCCTCACAGAAGAGGCCTGAGTTTACTCGTGACGGAAGCCGTCTGAGTGTACTCGTGTGAGGCCTGCTGCTCTCAGGTCCTTGCTGGGAGCTTCAGCAAGAGCACTCTGGAGCTCGCCGACCAAAGAATTGTGAGCCCCCCCGGCCTCAAGTAAAAGTCCAGATGTCCCCCGTCAGTAACACCTCGGAGTGCCATAGGAGCGAAGAAGCATGCGTTAACGGGATGCTTCAACGGTGCTTGGGATTTATTTCACGAGACACTGTGCACTCACGTTCGTCGTAACAACTGTCAAAGGGCACTGTACGCCTTCCAACTCCTCTGTTGCGTTTGAGCCACAGGAAGTAAAGGCATTCGTTTGATTCAGCTCCGTGAACGGGCAACGATGATGGCGAAGCGCTGCCCTGTTCGCTCGAAAGCTCTCGTCTGCACGGCCTTCCAACGGCCTCAGGGTACGCAGTTGTAAACAGCCTTACATTCCATGCAGGTGTGTCCCCAATTAAGAATTTGGGCTCTTCTGTGAGACACCCACGTGCGTCCCAAATGAAACCGGGGGGGCTCCCCCAGGACGTCTGCGTACGGCAGTCGGTTGCCAGCTGTTTACTTCCAGCCGGAGAAAGGAAAAGAGGACAGCTTTCCCAGGGACAATTCTGGACCCTTGGGACCATCCAGAGTCACCAAAGCCTAAACTTTGCACGGCCTGGGGAACGCTCTTCCTCATGTCCGGCAATCCCCACGTCAAAACCTTTCTCAGCAGAGGCAGGCACTCTCTCCCTCGTACTAGATAGCTCGGCAGAGCCTTCCGAGAAACATGCTGCGTCATTCAGCTTGAACGTGGGACGCGGAGGGGAGAGTACGCTTTCTGCCCGTTTGGAGGCGCCTTGCGCTTGGCTTCAAAGCTGCCTGAACAGCACTAGCGGCCCGACGTCTCTGCACGGCAGGATTGTCATTGTGGGCCGAGGTTGCGTGTTCTCTCAAAACGAGAACCGTGCTGGCGATCCCTTTCTAGGAACTCCTCCCACGGAACCACATGTTCAGCTCCGGCCGAACGAAAGGTGACCTCAGGCCTCAAGGTAAGTTCCAGGGTTTCACGTCAGGGGAGTTGGGTGTGCAGTGGTTTCCATGAGGCGATACTCCACCACGGAGTGCCTTAACTCTGCGACGCTCCTGGGGGCCCACAGGATAGGAGCTCGTTCGCCAAGTTCGCAGGATGACTTCTCTCCGTGCCGGAACGGCGGCTCCTGGCTTCTGAGGAACCTTAGCCTCAACAGGGCCCTGGCGAAAGCTCTTCACATTCATAGCAAGGGCAACGGACTGCTCTCTGGCTTGCCTGGCTTGAGTGCCCCAGTCGTCAAAGAGCCTCGCGAAGGCAGTGCTGCGCAGACTCCCTTTGCCAGTCGCACGGCCTCCTTGACTGAAAGAGAACTGCAGTGCCAAAAGGCACCGTGCTGACGACTGGCTCCAGGAGGAGACTCGGGACAGCACTCTCACAGAAGCGAAAGCTAGGCTGTGGGCCCAGCCTGAGGACCAGCACGTTTTCCACACTTAACACAGCTAAGGCATGAGCCAGACGACAGCCTTGGTCACTGAGGCCTATCTAAGGTACTGCCATCCTTACCCAGTAGATCCCACGCAGAGGTCCCTGTGCCCAAAAGGGCCTCCATGGAAGGGCCCTGTTCCTCCCGTGTGTTTCCTTCAGGTAATCGGAAACCACTGAGGATAACTACGTGAGCTCAGCTTTGAAACTGGGCGACCCTGGGCAAACCTTATTCCCCTCCGTGGTAGACGAGACAGTTGCGGGTCCTAAGCTGCCTGAAGCACACTCCTCGCGCCCACCTTCTCTTTGCTGCCGGAAGGCCTCACAGAAGAGGCCTGAGTTTACTCGTGACGGAAGCCGTCTGAGTGTACTCGTGTGAGGCCTGCTGCTCTCAGGTCCTTGCTGGGAGCTTCAGCAAGAGCACTCTGGAGCTCGCCGACCAAAGAATTGTGAGCCCCCCCGGCCTCAAGTAAAAGTCCAGATGTCCCCCGTCAGTAACACCTCGGAGTGCCATAGGAGCGAAGAAGCATGCGTTAACGGGATGCTTCAACGGTGCTTGGGATTTATTTCACGAGACACTGTGCACTCACGTTCGTCGTAACAACTGTCAAAGGGCACTGTATGCCTTCCAACTCCTCTGTTGCGTTTGAGCCACAGGAAGTAAAGGCATTCGTTTGATTCAGCTCCGTGAACGGGCAACGATGATGGCGAAGCGCTGCCCTGTTCGCTCGAAAGCTCTCGTCTGTACGGCCTTCCAACGGCCTAAGGGTACGCAGTTGTAAACAGCCTTACATTCCATGCAGGTGTGTCCCCAATTAAGAATTTGGGCTCTTCTGTGAGACACCCACGTGCGTCCCAAATGAAACCGGGGGGGCTCCCCCAGGACGTCTGCGTACGGCAGTCGGTTGCCAGCTGTTTACTTCCAGCCGGAGAAAGGAAAAGAGGACAGCTTTCCCAGGGACAATTCTGGACCCTTGGGACCATCCAGAGTCACCAAAGCCTAAACTTTGCACGGCCTGGGGAACGCTCTTCCTCATGTCCGGCAATCCCCACGTCAAAACCTTTCTCAGCAGAGGCAGGCACTCTCTCCCTCGTAGTAGATAGCTCGGCAGAGCCTTCCGAGAAACATGCTGCGTCATTCAGCTTGAACGTGGGACGCGGAGGGGAGAGTACGCTTTCTGCCCGTTTGGAGGCGCCTTGCGCTTGGCTTCAAAGCTGCCTGAACAGCACTAGTGGCCCGACGTCTCTGCACGGCAGGATTGTCATTGTGGGCCGAGGTTGCGTGTTCTCTCAAAACGAGAACCGTGCTGGCGATCCCTTTCTAGGAACTCCTCCCACGGCACCACATGTTCAGCTCCGGCCGAACGAAAGGTGACCTCAGGCCTCAAGGTAAGTTCCAGGGTTTCACGTCAGGGGAGTTGGGTGTGCAGTGGTTTCCATGAGGCCATACTCCACCACGGAGTGCCTTAACTCTGCGACGCTCCTGGGGGCCCACAGGATAGGAGCTCGTTCGCCAAGTTCGCAGGATGACTTCTCTCCGTGCCGGAACGGCGGCTCCTAGCTTCTGAGGAACCTTAGCCCCAACAGGGCCCTGGCGAAAGCTCTTCACATTCATAGCAAGGGCAACGGACTGCTCTCTGGCTTGCCTGGCTTGAGTGCCCCAGTCGTCAAAGAGCCTCGCGAAGGCAGTGCTGCGCAGACTCCCTTTGCCAGTCGCACGGCCTCCTTGACTGAAAGAGAACTGCAGTGCCAAAAGGCACCGTGTTGACGACTGGCTCCAGGAGGAGACTCGGGACAGCACTCTCACAGAAGCAAAAGCTAGGCTGTGGGCTCAGCCTGAGGACCAGCACGTTTTCCACACTTAACACAGCTAAGGCATGAGCCAGACGACAGCCTTGGTCACTGAGGCCTATCTAAGGTACTGCCATCCTTACCCAGTAGATCCCACGCAGAGGTCCCTGTGCCCAAAAGGGCCTCCATGGAAGGGCCCTGTTCCTCCCGTGTGTTTCCTTCAGGTAATCGGAAACCACTGAGGATAACTACGTGAGCTCAGCTTTGAAACTGGGCGACCCTGGGCAAACCTTATTCCCCTCCGTGGTAGACGAGACAGTTGCGGGTCCTAAGCTGCCTGAAGCACACTCCTCGCGCCCACCTTCTCTTTGCTGCCGGAAGGCCTCACATAAGAGGCCTGAGTTTACTCGTGACGGATGCCGTCTGAGTGTACTCGTGTGAGGCCTGCTGCTCTCAGGTCCTTGCTGGGAGCTTCAGCAAGAGCACTCTGGAGCTCGCCGACCAAAGAATTGTGAGCCCCCCCGGCCTCAAGTAAAAGTCCAGATTTCCCCCGTCAGTAACACCTCGGAGTGCCATAGGAGCGAAGAAGCATGCGTTAATGGGATGCTTCAACGGTGCTTGGGATTTATTTCACGAGACACTGTGCACTCACGTTCGTCGTAACAACTGTCAAAGGGCACTGTATGCCTTCCAACTCCTCTGTTGCGTTTGAGCCACAGGAAGTAAAGGCATTCGTTTGATTCAGCTCCGTGAACGGGCAACGATGATGGCGAAGCGCTGCCCTGTTCGCTCGAAAGCTCTCGTCTGCACGGCCTTCCAACGGCCTCAGGGTACGCAGTTGTAAACAGCCTTACATTCCATGCTGGTGTGCCCCCAATTAGGAATTTGGGCTCTTCTGTGAGACACCCACGTGCGTCCCAAATGAAACCGGGGGACTCCCCCAGGACGTCTGCGTACGGCAGTCGGTTGCCAGCTGTTTACTTCCAGCCGGAGAAAGAAAAAGAGGACAGCTTTCCCAGGGACAATTCTGGACCCTTGGGACCATCCAGAGTCACCAAAGCCTAAACTTTGCACGGCCTGGGGAATGCTCTTCCTCATGCCCAGCAATCCCCACGTCAAAACGTTTCTCAGCAGAGGCAGGCACTCTCTCCCTTGTACTAGATAGCTCGGCAGAGCCTTCCGAGAAACATGCTGCGTCATTCAGCTTGAACGTGGGACGCGGAGGGGAGAGTACGCTTTCTGCCCGTTTGGAGGCGCCTTGCGCTTGGCTTCAAAGCTGCCTGAACAGCACTAGCGGCCCGACGTCTCTGCACGGCAGGATTGTCGTTGTGGGCCGAGGCTGCGTGTTCTCTCAAAACGAAAACCGTGCTGGCGATCCCTTTCTAGGAACTCCTCCCACAGCACCACATGTTCAGCTCCGGCCGAACGAAAGGTGACCTCAGGCCTCAAGGTAAGTTCCAGTGTTTCACGTCAGGGGAGTTGGGTGTGCAGTGGTTTCCATGAGGCCATACTCCACCACGGAGTGCCTTAACACTACGACGCTCCTGGGGGCCCACAGGATAGGAGCTCGTTCGCCAAGTTCGCAGGATGACTTCTCTCCGTGCCGGAACGGCGGCTCCTGGCTTCTGAGGAACCTTAGCCTCAACAGGGCCCTGGCGAAAGCTCTTCACATTCATAGCAAGGGCAACGGACTGCTCTCTGGCTTGCCTGGCTTGAGTGCCCCAGTCGTCAAAGAGCCTCGCGAAGGCAGTGCTGCGCAGACTCCCTTTGCCAGTCGCACGGCCTCCTTGACTGAAAGAGAACTGCAGTGCCAAAAGGCACCGTGCTGACGACTGGCTCCAGGAGGAGACTCGGGACAGCACTCTCACAGAAGCGAAAGCTAGGCTGTGGGCCCAGCCTGAGGACCAGCACGTTTTCCACACTTAACACAGCTAAGGCATGAGCCAGACGACAGCCTTGGTCACTGAGGCCTATCTAAGGTACTGCCATCCTTACCCAGTAGATCCCACGCAGAGGTCCCTGTGCCCAAAAGGGCCTCCATGGAAGGGCCCTGTTCCTCCCGTGTGTTTCCTTCAGGTAATCGGAAACCACTGAGGATAACTACGTGAGCTCAGCTTTGAAACTGGGCGACCCTGGGCAAACCTTATTCCCCTCCGTGGTAGACGAGACAGTTGCGGGTCCTAAGCTGCCTGAAGCACACTCCTCGCGCCCACCTTCTCTTTGCTGCCGGAAGGCCTCACAGAAGAGGCCTGAGTTTACTCGAGACGGATGCCGTCTGAGTGTACTCGTGTGAGGCCTGCTGCTCTCAGGTCCTTGCTGGGAGCTTCAGCAAGAGCACTCTGGAGCTCGCCGACCAAAGAATTGTGAGCCCCCCCGGCCTCAAGTAAAAGTCCAGATGTCCCCCGTCAGTAACACCTCGGAGTGCCATAGGAGCGAAGAAGCATGCGTTAACGGGATGCTTCAACGGTGCTTGGGATTTATTTCACGAGACACTGTGCACTCACGTTCGTCGTAACAACTGTCAAAGGGCACTGTATGCCTTCCAACTCCTCTGCTGCGTTTGAGCCACAGGAAGTAAAGGCATTCGTTTGATTCAGCTCCGTGAACGGGCAACGATGATGGCGAAGCTCTGCCCTGTTCGCTCGAAAGCTCTCGTCTGTACGGCCTTCCAACGGCCTCAGGGTACGCAGTTGTAAACAGCCTTACATTCCATGCTGGTGTGCCCCCAATTAGGAATTTGGGCTCTTCTGTGAGACACCCACGTGCGTCCCAAATGAAACCGGGGGGGCTCCCCCAGGACGTCTGCGTACGGCAGTCGGTTGCCAGCTGTTTACTTCCAGCCGGAGAAAGGAAAAGAGGACAGCTTTCCCAGGGACAATTCTCGACCCTTGGGACCATCCAGAGTCACCAAAGCCTAAACTTTGCACGGCCTGGGGAACGCTCTTCCTCATGTTCAGCAATCCCCACGTCCAAACCTTTCTCAGCAGAGGCAGGCACTCTCTCCCTTGTACTAGATAGCTCGGCAGAGCCTTCCGAGAAACATGCTGCGTCATTCAGCTTGAACGTGGGACGCGGAGGGGAGAGTACGCTTTCTGCCCGTTTGGAGGCGCCTTGCGCTTGGCTTCAAAGCTGCCTGAACAGCACTAGCGGCCCGACGTCTCTGTACGGCAGGATTGTTGCTGTGGGCCAAGGCTGCGTGTTCTCTCAAAACGAAAACCGTGCTGGCGATCCCTTTCTAGGAACTCCTCCCACAGCACCACATGTTCAGCTCCGGCCGAACGAAAGGTGACCTCAGGCCTCAAGGTAAGTTCCAGTGTTTCACGTCAGGGGAGTTGGGTGTGCAGTGGTTTCCATGAGGCCATACTCCACCACGGAGTGCCTTAACACTGCGACGCTCCTGGGGGCCAACAGGATAGGAGCTCGTTCGCCAAGTTCGCAGGATGACTTCTCTCCGTGCCGGAACGGCGGCTCCTGGCTTCTGAGGAACCTTAGCCTCAACAGGGCCCTGGAGAAAGCTCTTCACATTCATAGCAAGGGCAACGGACTGCTCTCTGGCTTGCCTGGCTTGAGTGCCCCAGTCGTCAAAGAGCCTCGCGAAGGCAGTGCTGCGCAGATTCCCTTTGCCAGTCGCACGGCCTCCTTGACTGAAAGAGAACTGCAGTGCCAAAAGGCACCGTGCTGACGACTGGCTCCAGGAGGAGACTCGGGACAGCACTCTCACAGAAGCGAAAGCTAGGCTGTGGGCCCAGCCTGAGGACCAGCACGTTTTCCACACTTAACACAGCTAAGGCATGAGCCAGACGACAGCCTTGGTCACTGAGGCCTATCTAAGGTACTGCCATCCTTACCCAGTAGATCCCACGCAGAGGACCCTGTGCCCAAAAGGGCCTCCATGGAAGGGCCCTGTTCCTCCCGTGTGTTTCCTTCAGGTAATCGGAAACCACTGAGGATAACTACGTGAGCTCAGCTTTGAAACTGGGCGACCCTGGGCAAACCTTATTCCCCTCCGTGGTAGACGAGACAGTTGCGGGTCCTAAGCTGCCTGAAGCACACTCCTCGCGCCCACCTTCTCTTTGCTGCCGGAAGGCCTCAAGAAGAGGCCTGAGTTTACTCGTGACGGAAGCCGTCTGAGTGTACTCGTGTGAGGCCTGCTGCTCTCAGGTCCTTGCTGGGAGCTTCAGCAAGAGCACTCTGGAGCTCGCCGACCAAAGAATTGTGAGCCCCCCCGGCCTCAAGTAAAAGTCCAGATGTCCCCCGTCAGTAACACCTCGGAGTGCCATAGGAGCGAAGAAGCATGCGTTAACGGGATGCTTCAACGGTGCTTGGGATTTATTTCACGAGACACTGTGCACTCACGTTCGTCGTAACAACTGTCAAAGGGCACTGTATGCCTTCCAACTCCTCTGTTGCGTTTGAGCCACAGGAAGTAAAGGCATTCGTTTGATTCAGCTCCGTGAACGGGCAACGATGATGGCGAAGCGCTGCCCTGTTCGCTCGAAAGCTCTCGTCTGTACGGCCTTCCAACGGCCTCAGGGTACGCAGTTCTAAACAGCCTTACATTCCATGCTGGTGTGCCCCCAATTAGGAATTTGGGCTCTTCTGTGAGACACCCACGTGCGTCCCAAATGAAACCGGGGGACTCCCCCAGGACGTCTGCGTACGGCAGTCGGTTGCCAGCTGTTTACTTCCAGCCGGAGAAAGAAAAAGAGGACAGCTTTCCCAGGGACAATTCTGGACCCTTGGGACCATCCAGAGTCACCAAAGCCTAAACTTTGCACGGCCTGGGGAATGCTCTTCCTCATGCCCAGCAATCCCCACGTCAAAACGTTTCTCAGCAGAGGCAGGCACTCTCTCCCTTGTACTAGATAGCTCGGCAGAGCCTTCCGAGAAACATGCTGCGTCATTCAGCTTGAACGTGGGACGCGGAGGGGAGAGTACGCTTTCTGCCCGTTTGGAGGCGCCTTGCGCTTGGCTTCAAAGCTGCCTGAACAGCACTAGCGGCCCGACGTCTCTGCACGGCAGGATTGTCGTTGTGGGCCGAGGCTGCGTGTTCTCTCAAAACGAAAACCGTGCTGGCGATCCCTTTCTAGGAACTCCTCCCACAGCACCACATGTTCAGCTCCGGCCGAACGAAAGGTGACCTCAGGCCTCAAGGTAAGTTCCAGTGTTTCACGTCAGGGGAGTTGGGTGTGCAGTGGTTTCCATGAGGCCATACTCCACCACGGAGTGCCTTAACACTACGACGCTCCTGGGGGCCCACAGGATAGGAGCTCGTTCGCCAAGTTCGCAGGATGACTTCTCTCCGTGCCGGAACGGCGGCTCCTGGCTTCTGAGGAACCTTAGCCTCAACAGGGCCCTGGCGAAAGCTCTTCACATTCATAGCAAGGGCAACGGACTGCTCTCTGGCTTGCCTGGCTTGAGTGCCCCAGTCGTCAAAGAGCCTCGCGAAGGCAGTGCTGCGCAGACTCCCTTTGCCAGTCGCACGGCCTCCTTGACTGAAAGAGAACTGCAGTGCCAAAAGGCACCGTGCTGACGACTGGCTCCAGGAGGAGACTCGGGACAGCACTCTCACAGAAGCGAAAGCTAGGCTGTGGGCCCAGCCTGAGGACCAGCACGTTTTCCACACTTAACACAGCTAAGGCATGAGCCAGACGACAGCCTTGGTCACTGAGGCCTATCTAAGGTACTGCCATACTTACCCAGTAGATCGCACGCAGAGGTCCCTGTGCCCAAAAGGGCCTCCATGGAAGGGCCCTGTTCCTCCCGTGTGTTTCCTTCAGGTAATCGGAAACCACTGAGGATAACTACGTGAGCTCAGCTTTGAAACTGGGCGACCCTGGGCAAACCTTATTCCCCTCCGTGGTAGACGAGACAGTTGCGGGTCCTAAGCTGCCTGAAGCACACTCCTCGCGCCCACCTTCTCTTTGCTGCCGGAAGGCCTCACAGAAGAGGCCTGAGTTTACTCGTGACGGATGCCGTCTGAGTGTACTCGTGTGAGGCCTGCTGCTCTCAGGTCCTTGCTGGGAGCTTCAGCAAGAGCACTCTGGAGCTCGCCGACCAAAGAATTGTGAGCCCCCCCCGGCCTCAAGTAAAAGTCCAGATGTCCCCCGTCAGTAACACCTCGGAGTGCCATAGGAGCGAAGAAGCATGCGTTAACGGGATGCTTCAACGGTGCTTGGGATTTATTTCACGAGACACTGTGCACTCACGTTCGTCGTAACAACTGTCAAAGGGCACTGTATGCCTTCCAACTCCTCTGCTGCGTTTGAGCCACAGGAAGTAAAGGCATTCGTTTGATTCAGCTCCGTGAACGGGCAACGATGATGGCGAAGCTCTGCCCTGTTCGCTCGAAAGCTCTCGTCTGTACGGCCTTCCAACGGCCTCAGGGTACGCAGTTGTAAACAGCCTTACATTCCATGCTGGTGTGCCCCCAATTAGGAATTTGGGCTCTTCTGTGAGACACCCACGTGCGTCCCAAATGAAACCGGGGGGGCTCCCCCAGGACGTCTGCGTACGGCAGTCGGTTGCCAGCTGTTTACTTCCAGCCGGAGAAAGGAAAAGAGGACAGCTTTCCCAGGGACAATTCTCGACCCTTGGGACCATCCAGAGTCACCAAAGCCTAAACTTTGCACGGCCTGGGGAACGCTCTTCCTCATGTCCAGCAATCCCCACGTCCAAACCTTTCTCAGCAGAGGCAGGCACTCTCTCCCTTGTACTAGATAGCTCGGCAGAGCCTTCCGAGAAACATGCTGCGTCATTCAGCTTGAACGTGGGACGCGGAAGGGAGAGTACGCTTTCTGCCCGTTTGGAGGCGCCTTGCGCTTGGCTTCAAAGCTGCCTGAACAGCACTAGCGGCCCGACGTCTCTGTACGGCAGGATTGTTGCTGTGGGCCGAGGCTGCGTGTTCTCTCAAAACGAAAACCGTGCTGGCGATCCCTTTCTAGGAACTCCTCCCACGGCACCACATGTTCAGCTCCGGCCGAACGAAAGGTGACCTCAGGCCTCAAGGTAAGTTCCAGTGTTTCACGTCAGGGGAGTTGGGTGTGCAGTGGTTTCCATGAGGCCATACTCCACCACGGAGTGCCTTAACACTGCGACGCTCCTGGGGGCCAACAGGATAGGAGCTCGTTCGCCAAGTTCGCAGGATGACTTCTCTCCGTGCCGGAACGGCGGCTCCTGGCTTCTGAGGAACCTTAGCCTCAACAGGGCCCTGGAGAAAGCTCTTCACATTCATAGCAAGGGCAACGGACTGCTCTCTGGCTTGCCTGGCTTGAGTGCCCCAGTCGTCAAAGAGCCTCGCGAAGGCAGTGCTGCGCAGATTCCCTTTGCCAGTCGCACGGCCTCCTTGACTGAAAGAGAACTGCAGTGCCAAAAGGCACCGTGCTGACGACTGGCTCCAGGAGGAGACTCGGGACAGCACTCTCACAGAAGCGAAAGCTAGGCTGTGGGCCCAGCCTGAGGACCAGCACGTTTTCCACACTTAACACAGCTAAGGCATGAGCCAGACGACAGCCTTGGTCACTGAGGCCTATCTAAGGTACTGCCATCCTTACCCAGTAGATCCCACGCAGAGGACCCTGTGCCCAAAAGGGCCTCCATGGAAGGGCCCTGTTCCTCCCGTGTGTTTCCTTCAGGTAATCGGAAACCACTGAGGATAACTACGTGAGCTCAGCTTTGAAACTGGGCGACCCTGGGCAAACCTTATTCCCCTCCGTGGTAGACGAGACAGTTGCGGGTCCTAAGCTGCCTGAAGCACACTCCTCGCGCCCACCTTCTCTTTGCTGCCGGAAGGCCTCACAGAAGAGGCCTGAGTTTACTCGTGACGGAAGCCGTCTGAGTGTACTCGTGTGAGGCCTGCTGCTCTCAGGTCCTTGCTGGGAGCTTCAGCAAGAGCACTCTGGAGCTCGCCGACCAAAGAATTGTGAGCCCCCCCGGCCTCAAGTAAAAGTCCAGATGTCCCCCGTCAGTAACACCTCGGAGTGCCATAGGAGCGAAGAAGCATGCGTTAACGGGATGCTTCAACGGTGCTTGGGATTTATTTCACGAGACACTGTGCACTCACGTTCGTCGTAACAACTGTCAAAGGGCACTGTATGCCTTCCAACTCCTCTGTTGCGTTTGAGCCACAGGAAGTAAAGGCATTCGTTTGATTCAGCTCCGTGAACGGGCAACGATGATGGCGAAGCGCTGCCCTGTTCGCTCGAAAGCTCTCGTCTGTACGGCCTTCCAACGGCCTCAGGGTACGCAGTTGTAAACAGCCTTACATTCCATGCTGGTGTGCCCCCAATTAGGAATTTGGGCTCTTCTGTGAGACACCCACGTGCGTCCCAAATGAAACCGGGGGGGCTCCCCCAGGACGTCTGCGTACGGCAGTCGGTTGCCAGCTGTTTACTTCCAGCCGGAGAAAGGAAAAGAGGACAGCTTTCCCAGGGACAATTCTGGACCCTTGGGACCATCCAGAGTCACCAAAGCCTAAACTTTGCACGGCCTGGGGAACGCTCTTCCTCATGTCCAGCAATCCCCACGTCAAAACCTTTCTCAGCAGAAGCAGGCACTCTCTCCCTTGTACTAGATAGCTCGGCAGAGCCTTCCGAGAAACATGCTGCGTCATTCAGCTTGAACGTGGGACGCGGAGGGGAGAGTACGCTTTCTCCCCGTTTGGAGGTGCCTTGCGCTTGGCTTCAAAGCTGCCTGAACAGCACTAGCGGCCCGACGTCTCTGCACGGCAGGATTGTCGCTGTGGGCCGAGGCTGCGTGTTCTCTCAAAACGAAAACCGTGCTGGCGATCCGTTTCTAGGAACTCCTCCCACGGCACCACATGTTCAGCTCCGGCCGAACGAAAGGTGACCTCAGGCCTCAAGGTAAGTTCCAGTGTTTCACGTCAGGGGAGTTGGGTGTGCAGTGGTTTCCATGAGGCCATACTCCACCACGGAGTGCCTTAACACTGCGACGCTCCTGGGGGCCCACAGGATAGGAGCTCGTTCGCCAAGTTCGCAAGATGACTTCTCTCCGTGCCGGAACGGCGGCTCCTGGCTTCTGAGGAACCTTAGCCTCAACAGGGCCCTGGAGAAAGCTCTTCACATTCATAGCAAGGGCAACGGACTGCTCTCTGGCTTGCCTGGCTTGAGTGCCCCAGTCGTCAAAGAGCCTCGCGAAGGCAGTGCTGCACAGACTCCCTTTGCCAGTCGCACGGCCTCCTTGACTGAAAGAGAACTGCAGTGCCAAAAGGCACCGTGCTGACGACTGGCTCCAGGAGGAGACTCGGGACAGCACTCTCACAGAAGCGAAAGCTAGGCTGTGGGCCCAGCCTGAGGCCCAGCACGTTTTCCACACTTAACACAGCTAAGGCATGAGCCAGACGACAGCCTTGGTCACTGAGGCCTATCTAAGGTACTGCCATCCTTACCCAGTACATCCCACGCAGAGGTCCCTGTGCCCAAAAGGGCCTCCATGGAAGGGCCCTGTTCCTCCCGTGTGTTTCCTTCAGGTAATCGGAAACCACTGAGGATAACTACGTGAGCTCAGCTTTGAAACTGGGCGACCCTGGGCAAACCTTATTCCCCTCCGTGGTAGACGAGACAGTTGCGGGTCCTAAGATGCCTGAAGCACACTCCTCGTGCCCACCTTCTCTTTGCTTCCGGAAGGCCTAACATAACAGGACTGAGTTTACTCGTGATGGAAGCTGTCTGAGTGTACTCGTGTGAGGCCTGCTGCTCTCAGGTCCTTGCTGGGAGCTTCAGCAAGAGCACTCTGGAGCTCGCTAACAAAAGAATTGTGAGCCCCCCCTGCCTCAAGTAAAAGTCCAGATTTGCCCCATCAGTAACACCTCGGAGTGCCATAGGAGCGAAGAAGCATGCGTTAAAGGGATGCTTCAACAGTGCTAGGGATTTATTTCACGAGACACTGTGCACTCACGTTCGTTGTAACAACTGTCAAAGGGCACTGTATGCCTTCCAACTCCTCTGTTGCGTTTGAGCCACAGGAAGTAAAGGCATTCGTTTGATTCAGCTCCGTGAACGGGCAACGATGATGGCGAAGCGCTGCCCTGTTCGCTCGAAAGCTCTCGTCTGTACGGACTTCCAACGGCCTCAGGGTACGCAGTTCTAAACAGCCTTACATTCCATGCTGGTGTGCCCCCAATTAGGAATTTGGGCTCTTCTGTGAGACACCCACGTGCGTCCCAAATGAAACCGGGGGACTCCCCCAGGACGTCTGCGTACGGCAGTCGGTTGCCAGCTGTTTACTTCCAGCCGGAGAAAGAAAAAGAGGACAGCTTTCCCAGGGACAATTCTGGACCCTTGGGACCATCCAGAGTCACCAAAGCCTAAACTTTGCACGGCCTGGGGAATGCTCTTCCTCATGCCCAGCAATCCCCACGTCAAAACGTTTCTCAGCAGAGGCAGGCACTCTCTCCCTTGTACTAGATAGCTCGGCAGAGCCTTCCGAGAAACATGCTGCGTCATTCAACTTGAACGAGGGACACGGAGGGGAGAGTACGCTTTCTTCCCCTTTGGAGGCGCCTTGCGCTTGGCTTCAAAGCTGCCTGAACAGCACTAGCGGCCCGACGTCTCTGCACGGCAGGATTGTCGTTGTGGGCCGAGGCTGCGTGTTCTCTCAAAACGAAAACCGTGCTGGCGATCCCTTTCTAGGAACTCCTCCCACGGCACCACATGTTCAGCTCCGGCCGAACGAAAGGTGACCTCAGGCCTCAAGGTAAGTTCCAGTGTTTCACATCGGGGGAGTTGGGTGTGCAGTGGTTTCCATGAGGCCATACTCCACCACGGAGTGCCTTAACTCTGCGACGCTCCTGGGGGCACACAGGATAGGAGCTCGTTCGCCAAGTTCGCAGGATGACTTCTCTCCGTGCCGGAACGGCGGCTCCTGGCTTCTGAGGAACCTTAGCCTCAAGAGGGCCCTGGCGAAAGCTCTTCACATTCATAGCAAGGGCAACGTACTGCTCTCTGGCTTGCCTGGCTTGAGTGCCCCAGTCGTCAAAGAGCCTCGCGAAGGCAGTGCTGCGCAGACTCCCTTTGCCAGTCGCACGGCCTCCTTGACTGAAAGAGAACTGCAGTGCCAAAAGGCACCGTGCTGACGACTGCCTCCAGGAGGAGACTCGGGACAGCACTCTCACAGAAGCAAAAGCTAGGCTGTGGGCCCAGCCTGAGGACCAGCACGTTTTCCACACTTAACACAGCTAAGGCATGAGCGAGACGACAGCCTTGGTCACTGAGGCCTATCTAAGGTACTGCCATACTTACCCAGTAGATCCCACGCAGAGGTCCCTGTGCCCAAAAGGGCCTCCATGGAAGGGCCCTGTTCCTCCCGTGTGTTTCCTTCAGGTAATCGGAAACCACTGAGGATAACTACGTGAGCTCAGCTTTGAAACTGGGCGACCCTGGGCAAACCTTATTCCCCTCCGTGGTAGACGAGACAGTTGCGGGTCCTAAGCTGCCTGAAGCACACTCCTCGCGCCCACCTTCTCTTTGCTGCCGGAAGGCCTCACAGAAGAGGCCTGAGTTTACTCGTGACGGAAGCTGTCTGAGTGTACTCGTGTGAGGCCTGCTGCTCTCAGGTCCTTGCTGGGAGCTTCAGCAAGAGCACTCTGGAGCTCGCCGACAAAAGAATTGTGAGCCCCCCCGGCCTCAAGTAAAAGTCCAGATTTCCCCCGTCAGTAACACCTCGGAGTGCCATAGGAGCGAAGAAGCATGCGTTAACGGGATGCTTCAACAGTGCTAGGGATTTATTTCACGAGACACTGTGCACTCACGTTCGTCGTAACAACTGTCAAAGGGCACTGTATGCCTTCCAACTCCTCTGCTGCGTTTGAGCCACAGGAAGTAAAGGCATTCGTTTGATTCAGCTCCGTGAACGGGCAACGATGATGGCGAAGCGCTGCCCTGTTCGCTCGAAAGCTCTCGTCTGTACGGCCTTCCAACGGCCTCAGGGTACGCAGTTGTAAAAAGCCTTTCATTCCATGCTGGTGTGCCCCCAATTAGGAATTTGGGCTCTTCTGTGAGACACCCACGTGCGTCCCAAATGAAACCGGGGGCTCCCGCAGGACGTCTGCGTACGGCAGTCGGTTGCCAGCTGTTTACTTCCAGCCGGAGAAAGAAAAAGAGGACAGTTTTCCCAGGGACAATTCTGGACCCTTGGGACCATCCAGAGTCACCAAAGCCTAAACTTTGCACGGCCTGGGAAACGCTCTTCCTCATGTCCAGCAATCCCCACGTCCAAACCTTTCTCAGCAGAGGCAGGCACTCTCTCCATTGTACTAAATAGCTCGGCAGAGCCTTCCGAGAAACATGCTGCGTCATTCAGCTTGAACGTGGGACGCGGAGGGGAGAGTACGCTATCTCCCCGTTTGGAGGCGCCTTGCGCTTGGCTTCAAAGCTGCCTGAACAGCACTAGCGGCCCGACGTCTCTGCACGGCAGGATTGTCGTTGTGGGCCGAGGCTGCGTGTTCTCTCAAAACGAAAACCGTGCTGGCGATCCCTTTCTAGGAACTCCTCCCACGGCACCACATGTTCAGCTCCGGCCGAACGAAAGGTGACCTCAGGCCTCAAGGTAAGTTCCAGTGTTTCACGTCAGGGGAGTTGGGTGTGCAGTGGTTTCCATGAGGCCATACTCCACCACGGAGTGCCTTAACTCTGCGACGCTCCTGGGGGCACACAGGATAGGAGCTCGTTCGCCAATTTCGCAGGATGATTTCTCTCCGTGCCGGAACGGCGGCTCCTGGCTTCTGAGGAACCTTAGCCTCAACAGGGCCCTGGAGAAAGCTCTTCACATTCATAGCAAGGGCAACGGACTGCTCTCTGGCTTGCCTGGCTTGAGTGCCCCAGTCGTCAAAGAGCCTCGCGAAGGCAGTGCTGCGCAGACTCCCTTTGCCAGTCGCACGGCCTCCTTGACTGAAAGAGAACTGCAGTGCCAAAAGGCACCGTGCTGACGACTGGCTCCAGGAGGAGACTCGGGACAGCACTCTCACAGAAGCGAAAGCTAGGCTGTGGGCCCAGCCTGACGACCAGCACGTTTTCCACACTTAACACAGCTAAGGCATGAGCCAGACGACAGCCTTGGTCACTGAGGCCTATCTAAGGTACTGCCATCCTTACCCAGTAGATCCCACGCAGAGGTCCCTGTGCCCAAAAGGGCCTCCATGGAAGGGCCCTGTTCCTCCCGTGTGTTTCCTTCAGGTAATCGGAAACCACTGAGGATAACTACGTGAGCTCAGCTTTGAAACTGGGCGACCCTGGGCAAACCTTATTTCCCTCCGTGGTAGACGAGAGAGTTGCAGGTCCTAAGATGCCTGAAGCACACTCCTCGCGCCCACCTTCTCTTTGCTGCCGGAAGGCCTCACAGAAGAGGCCTGAGTTTACTCGTGACGGAAGCCGTCTGAGTGTACTCGTGTGAGGCCTGCTGCTCTCAGGTCCTTGCTGGGAGCTTCAGCAAGAGCACTCTGGAGCTCGCCGACCAAAGAATTGTGAGCCCCCCCGGCCTCAAGTAAAAGTCCAGATTTCCCCCGTCAGTAACACCTCGGAGTGCCATAGGAGCGAAGAAGCATGCGTTAACGGGATGCTTCAACGGTGCTTGGGATTTATTTCACGAGACACTGTGCACTCACGTTCGTCGTAACAACTGTCAAAGGGCACTGTATGCCTTCCAACTCCTCTGCTGCGTTTGAGCCACAGGAAGTAAAGGCATTCGTTTGATTCAGCTCCGTGAACGGGCAACGATGATGGCGAAGCGCTGCCCTGTTCGCTCGAAAGCTCTCGTCTGTACGGCCTTCCAACGGCCTCAGGGTACGCAGTTGTAAACAGCCTTACATTCCATGCTGGTGTGCCCCCAATTAGGAATTTGGGCTCTTCTGTGAGACACCCACGTGCGTCCCAAATGAAACCGGGGGGGCTCCCCCAGGACGTCTGCGTACGGCAGTCGGTTGCCAGCTGTTTACTTCCAGCCGGAGAAAGGAAAAGAGGACAGCTTTCCCAGGGACAATTCTGGACCCTTGGGACCATCCAGAGTCACCAAAGCCTAAACTTTGCACGGCCTGGGGAACGCTCTTCCTCATGTCCAGCAATCCCCACGTCAAAACCTTTTTCAGCAGAGGCAGGCACTCTCTCCCTTGTACTAGATAGCTCGGCAGAGCCTTCCGAGAAACATGCTGCGTCATTCAGCTTGAACGTGGGACGCGGAGGGGAGAGTACGCTTTCTCCCCGTTTGGAGGTGCCTTGCGCTTGGCTTCAAAGCTGCCTGAACAGCACTAGCGGCCCGACGTCTCTGCACGGCAGGATTGTCGCTGTGGGCCGAGGCTGCGTGTTCTCTCAAAACGAAAACCGTGCTGGCGATCCCTTTCTAGGAACTCCTCCCACGGCACCACATGTTCAGCTCCGGCCGAACGAAAGGTGACCTCAGGCCTCAAGGTAAGTTCCAGTGTTTCACGTCAGGGGAGTTGGGTGTGCAGTGGTTTCCATGAGGCCATACTCCACCACGGAGTGCCTTAACACTGCGACGCTCCTGGGGGCCAACAGGATAGGAGCTCGTTCGCCAAGTTCGCAGGATGACTTCTCTCCGTGCCGGAACGGCGGCTCCTGGCTTCTGAGGAACCTTAGCCTCAACAGGGCCCTGGAGAAAGCTCTTCACATTCATAGCAAGGGCAACGGACTGCTCTCTGGCTTGCCTGGCTTGAGTGCCCCAGTCGTCAAAGAGCCTCGCGAAGGCAGTGCTGCGCAGATTCCCTTTGCCAGTCGCACGGCCTCCTTGACTGAAAGAGAACTGCAGTGCCAAACGGCACCGTGCTGACGACTGGCTCCAGGAGGAGACTCGGGACAGCACTCTCACAGAAGCGAAAGCTAGGCTGTGGGCCCAGCCTGAGGACCAGCACGTTTACCACACTTAACACAGCTAAGGCATGAGCCAGACGACAGCCTTGGTCACTGAGGCCTATCTAAGGTACTGCCATCCTTACCCAGTACATCCCACGCAGAGGTCCCTGTGCCCAAAAGGGCCTCCATGGAAGGGCCCTGTTCCTCCCGTGTGTTTCCTTCAGGTAATCGGAAACCACTGAGGATAACTACGTGAGCTCAGCTTTGAAACTGGGCGACCCTGGGCAAACCTTATTCCCCTCCGTGGTAGACGAGACAGTTGCGGGTCCTAAGCTGCCTGAAGCACACTCCTCGCGCCCACCTTCTCTTTGCTGCCGGAAGGCCTCACATAACAGGACTGAGTTTACTCGTGATGGAAGCTGTCTGAGTGTACTCGTGTGAGGCCTGCTGCTCTCAGGTCCTTGCTGGGAGCTTCAGCAAGAGCACTCTGGAGCTCGCCAACAAAAGAATTGTGAGCCCCCCCGGCCTCAAGTAAAAGTCCAGATTTGCCCCATCAGTAACACCTCGGAGTGCCATAGGAGCGAAGAAGCATGCGTTAAAGGGATGCTTCAACAGTGCTAGGGATTTATTTCACGAGACACTGTGCACTCACGTTCGTTGTAACAACTGTCAAAGGGCACTGTATGCCTTCCAACTCCTCTGTTGCGTTTGAGCCACAGGAAGTAAAGGCATTCGTTTGATTCAGCTCCGTGAACGGGCAACGATGATGGCGAAGCGCTGCCCTGTTCGCTCGAAAGCTCTCGTCTGTACGGACTTCCAACGGCCTCAGGGTACGCAGTTGTAAACAGCCTTACATTCCATGCAGGTGTGCCCCCAATTAGGAATTTGGGCTCTTCTGTGAGACACCCACGTGCGTCCCAAATGAAACCGGGGGACTCCCCCAGGACGTCTGCGTACGGCAGTCGGTTGCCAGCTGTTTACTTCCAGCCGGAGAAAGAAAAAGAGGACAGCTTTCCCAGGGACAATTCTGGACCCTTGGGACCATCCAGAGTCACCAAAGCCTAAACTTTGCACGGCCTGGGGAATGCTCTTCCTCATGCCCAGCAATCCCCACGTCAAAACGTTTCTCAGCAGAGGCAGGCACTCTCTCCCTTGTACTAGATAGCTCGGCAGAGCCTTCCGAGAAACATGCTGCGTCATTCAACTTGAACGAGGGACACGGAGGGGAGAGTACGCTTTCTTCCCCTTTGGAGGCGCCTTGCGCTTGGCTTCAAAGCTGCCTGAACAGCACTAGCGGCCCGACGTCTCTGCACGGCAGGATTGTCGTTGTGGGCCGAGGCTGCGTGTTCTCTCAAAACGAAAACCGTGCTGGCGATCCCTTTCTAGGAACTCCTCCCACGGCACCACATGTTCAGCTCCGGCCGAACGAAAGGTGACCTCAGGCCTCAAGGTAAGTTCCAGTGTTTCACATCGGGGGAGTTGGGTGTGCAGTGGTTTCCATGAGGCCATACTCCACCACGGAGTGCCTTAACTCTGCGACGCTCCTGGGGGCACACAGGATAGGAGCTCGTTCGCCAAGTTCGCAGGATGACTTCTCTCCGTGCCGGAACGGCGGCTCCTGGCTTCTGAGGAACCTTAGCCTCAACAGGGCCCTGGCGAAAGCTCTTCACATTCATAGCAAGGGCAACGTACTGCTCTCTGGCTTGCCTGGCTTGAGTGCCCCAGTCGTCAAAGAGCCTCGCAAAGGCAGTGCTGCGCAGACTCCCTTTGCCAGTCGCACGGCCTCCTTGACTGAAAGAGAACTGCAGTGCCAAAAGGCACCGTGCTGACGACTGCCTCCAGGAGGAGACTCGGGACAGCACTCTCACAGAAGCGAAAGCTAGGCTGTGGGCCCAGCCTGAGGACCAGCACGTTTTCCACACTTAACACAGCTAAGGCATGAGCCAGACGACAGCCTTGGTCACTGAGGCCTATCTAAGGTACTGCCATCCTTACCCAGTAGATCCCACGCAGAGGTCCCTGTGCCCAAAAGGGCCTCCATGGAAGGGCCCTGTTCCTCCCGTGTGTTTCCTTCAGGTAATCGGAAACCACTGAGGATAACTACGTGAGCTCAGCTTTGAAACTGGGCGACCCTGGGCAAACCTTATTCCCCTCCGTGGTAGACGAGACAGTTGCGGGTCCTAAGCTGCTTGAAGCACACTCCTCGCGCCCACCTTCTCTTTGCTGCCGGAAGGCCTCACATAAGAGGCATGAGTTTACTCGTGACGGAAGCCGTCTGAGTGTACTCGTGTGAGGCCTGCTGCTCTCAGGTCCTTGCTGGGAGCTTCAGCAAGAGCACTCTGGAGCTCGCCGACCAAAGAATTGTGAGCCCCCCCGGCCTCAAGTAAAAGTCCAGATTTCCCCCGTCAGTAACACCTCGGAGTGCCATAGGAGCGAAGAAGCATGCGTTAACGGGATGCTTCAACAGTGCTAGGGATTTATTTCACGAGACACTGTGCACTCACGTTCGTCGTAACAACTGTCAAAGGGCACTGTATGCCTTCCAACTCCTCTGTTGCGTTTGAGCCACAGGAAGTAAAGGCATTCGTTTGATTAAGCTCCGTGAACGGGCAACGATGATGGCGAAGCGCTGCCCTGTTCGCTCGAAAGCTCTCGTCTGTACGGCCTTCCAACGGCCTCAGGGTACGCAGTTTTAAAAAGCCTTTCATTCCATGCTGGTGTGCCCCCAATTAGGAATTTGGGCTCTTCTGTGAGACACCCACGTGCGTCCCAAATGAAACCGGGGGCTCCCCCAGGACGTCTGCGTACGGCAGTCGGTTGCCAGCTGTTTACTTCCAGCCGGAGAAAGAAAAAGAGGACAGCTTTCCCAGGGACAATTCTGGACCCTTGGGACCATCCAGAGTCACCAAAGCCTAAACTTTGCACGGCCTGGGAAACGCTCTTCCTCATGTCCGGCAATCCCCACGTCAAAACCTTTCTCAGCAGAGGCAGGCACTCTCTCCATTGTACTAAATAGCTCGGCAGAGCCTTCCGAGAAACATGCTGCGTCATTCAGCTTGAACGTGGGACGCGGAGGGGAGAGTACGCTATCTCCCCGTTTGGAGGCGCCTTGCGCTTGGCTTCAAAGCTGCGTGAACAGCACTAGCGGCCCGACGTCTCTGCACGGCAGGATTGTCGTTGTGGGCCGAGGCTGCGTGTTCTCTCAAAACGAAAACCGTGCTGGCGATCCCTTTCTAGGAACTCCTCCCACGGCACCACATGTTCAGCTCCGGCCGAACGAAAGGTGACCTCAGGCCTCAAGGTAAGTTCCAGTGTTTCACGTCAGGGGAGTTGGGTGTGCAGTGGTTTCCATGAGGCCATACTCCACCACGGAGTGCCTTAACTCTGCGACGCTCCTGGGGGCACACAGGATAGGAGCTCGTTCGCCAATTTCGCAGGATGACTTCTCTCCGTGCCGGAACGACGGCTCCTGGCTTCTGAGGAACCTTAGCCTCAACAGGGCCCTGGAGAAAGCTCTTCACATTCATAGCAAGGGCAACGGACTGCTCTCTGGCTTGCCTGGCTTGAGTGCCCCAGTCGTCAAAGAGCCTCGCGAAGGCAGTGCTGCGCAGACTCCCTTTGCCAGTCGCACGGCCTCCTTGACTGAAAGAGAACTGCAGTGCCAAAAGGCACCGTGCTGACGACTGGCTCCAGGAGGAGACTCGGGACAGCACTATCACAGAAGCGAAAGCTAGGCTGTGGGCCCAGCCTGAGCACCAGCAAGTTTTCCACACTTAACACAGTTAAGGCATGAGCCAGACGACAGCCTTGGTCACTGAGGCCTACCTAAGGTACTGCCATACTTACCCAGTAGATCCCACGCAGAGGTCCCTGTGCCCAAAAGGGCCTCCATGGAAGGGCCCTGTTCCTCCCGTGTGTTTCCTTGAGGTAATCGGAAACCACTGAGGATAACTACGTGAGCTCAGCTTTGAAACTGGGCGACCCTGGGCAAACCTTATTCCCCTCCGTGGTAGACGAGACAGTTGCGGGTCCTAAGCTGCCTGAAGCACACTCCTCGCACCCACCTTCTCTTTGCTGCCGGAAGGCCTCACATAAGAGGCCTGAGTTTACACGTGACGGAAGCCGTCTGAGTGTACTCGTGTGAGGCCTGCTGCTCTCAGGTCCTTGCTGGGAGCTTCAGCAAGAGCACTCTGGAGCTCGCCGACCAAAGAATTGTGAGCCCCCCCGGCCTCAAGTAAAAGTCCAGATTTCCCCCGTCAGTAACACCTCGGAGTGCCATAGGAGCGAAGAAGCATGCGTTAACGGGATGCTTCAACAGTGCTAGGGATTTATTTCACGAGACACTGTGCACTCACGTTCGTCGTAACAACTGTCAAAGGGCACTGTATGCCTTCCAACTCCTCTGTTGCGTTTGAGCCACAGGAAGTAAAGGCATTCGTTTGATTCAGCTCCGTGAACGGGCAACGATGATGGCGAAGCGCTGCCCTGTTCGCTCGAAAGCTCTCGTCTGTACGGCCTTCCAACGGCCTCAGGGTACGCAGTTGTAAACAGCCTTACATTCCATGCTGGTGTGCCCCCAATTAGGAATTTGGGCTCTTCTGTGAGACACCCACGTGCGTCCCAAATGAAACCGGGGGACTCCCCCAGGACGTCTGCGTACGGCAGTCGGTTGCCAGCTGTTTACTTCCAGCCGGAGAAAGAAAAAGAGGACAGCTTTCCCAGGGACAATTCTGGACCCTTGGGACCATCCAGAGTCACCAAAGCCTAAACTTTGCACGGCCTGGGGAACGCTCTTCCTCATGTCCAGCAATCCCCACGTCCAAACCTTTCTCAGCAGAGGCAGGCACTCTCTCCCTTGTACTAGATAGCTCGGCAGAGCCTTCCGAGAAACATGCTGCGTCATTCAGCTTGAACGTGGGACGCGGAGGGGAGAGTACGCTTTCTGCCCGTTTGGAGGCGCCTTGCGCTTGGCTTCAAAGCTGCCTGAACAGCACTAGCGGCCCGACGTCTCTGTACGGCAGGATTGTTGCTGTGGGCCGAGGCTGCGTGTTCTCTCAAAACGAAAACCGTGCTGGCGATCCCTTTCTAGGAACTCCTCCCACGGCACCACATGTTCAGCTCCGGCCGAACGAAAGGTGACCTCAGGCCTCAAGGTAAGTTCCAGTGTTTCACGTCAGGGGAGTTGGGTGTGCAGTGGTTTCCATGAGGCCATACTCCACCACGGAGTGCCTTAACACTGCGACGCTCCTGGGGGCCAACAGGATAGGAGCTCGTTCGCCAAGTTCGCAGGATGACTTCTCTCCGTGCCGGAACGGCGGCTCCTGGCTTCTGAGGAACCTTAGCCTCAACAGGGCCCTGGAGAAAGCTCTTCACATTCATAGCAAGGGCAACGGACTGCTCTCTGGCTTGCCTGGCTTGAGTGCCCCAGTCGTCAAAGAGCCTCGCGAAGGCAGTGCTGCGCAGATTCCCTTTGCCAGTCGCACGGCCTCCTTGACTGAAAGAGAACTGCAGTGCCAAAAGGCACCGTGCTGACGACTGGCTCCAGGAGGAGACTCGGGACAGCACTCTCACAGAAGCGAAAGCTAGGCTGTGGGCCCAGCCTGAGGACCAGCACGTTTTCCACACTTAACACAGCTAAGGCATGAGCCAGACGACAGCCTTGGTCACTGAGGCCTATCTAAGGTACTGCCATCCTTACCCAGTAGATCCCACGCAGAGGACCCTGTGCCCAAAAGGGCCTCCATGGAAGGGCCCTGTTCCTCCCGTGTGTTTCCTTCAGGTAATCGGAAACCACTGAGGATAACTACGTGAGCTCAGCTTTGAAACTGGGCGACCCTGGGCAAACCTTATTCCCCTCCGTGGTAGACGAGACAGTTGTGGGTCCTAAGCTGCCTGAAGCACACTCCTCGCGCCCACCTTCTCTTTGCTGCCGGAAGGCCTCAAGAA
Organism: Orcinus orca; assembly: GCF_937001465.1. NCBI lineage: Eukaryota > Metazoa > Chordata > Mammalia > Artiodactyla > Delphinidae > Orcinus > Orcinus orca. Next base: position 27,960,325 of record NC_064571.1, read on the forward strand.
GAGGTCTGAGTTTACTCGTGACGGAAGCCGTCTGAGTGTACTCGTGTGAGGCCTGCTGCTCTCAGGTCCTTGCTGGGAGCTTCAGCAAGAGCACTCTGGAGCTCGCCGACCAAAGAATTGTGAGCCCCCCCGGCCTCAAGTAAAAGTCCAGATTTCCCCCGTCAGTAACACCTCGGAGTGCCATAGGAGCGAAGAAGCATGCGTTAACGGGATGCTTCAACGGTGCTTGGGATTTATTTCACGAGACACTGTGCACTCACGTTCGTCGTAACAACTGTCAAAGGGCACTGTATGCGTTCCAACTCCTCTGTTGCGTTTGAGCCACAGGAAGTAAAGGCATTCGTTTGATTCAGCTCCGTGAACGGGCAACGATGATGGCGAAGCGCTGCCCTGTTCGCTCGAAAGCTCTCGTCTGTACGGCCTTCCAACGGCCTCAGGGTACGCAGTTGTAAACAGCCTTACATTCCATGCTGGTGTGCCCCCAATTAGGAATTTGGGCTCTTCTGTGAGACACCCACGTGCGTCCCAAATGAAACCGGGGGGGCTCCCCCAGGACGTCTGCGTACGGCAGTCGGTTGCCAGCTGTTTACTTCCAGCCGGAGAAAGAAAAAGAGGACAGCTTTCCCAGGGACAATTCTGGACCCTTGGGACCATCCAGAGTCACCAAAGCCTAAACTTTGCACGGCCTGGGGAACGCTCTTCCTCATGTCCAGCAATCCCCACGTCAAAACCTTTCTCAGCAGAAGCAGGCACTCTCTCCCTTGTACTAGATAGCTCGGCAGAGCCTTCCGAGAAACATGCTGCGTCATTCAGCTTGAACGTGGGACGCGGAGGGGAGAGTACGCTTTCTGCCCGTTTGGAGGCGCCTTGCGCTTGGCTTCAAAGCTGCCTGAACAGCACTAGCGGCCCGACGTCTCTGCACGGCAGGATTGTCGCTGTGGGCCGAGGCTGCGTGTTCTCTCAAAACGAAAACCGTGCTGGCGATCCGTTTCTAGGAACTCCTCCCACGGCACCACATGTTCAGCTCCGGCCGAACGAAAGGTGACCTCAGGCCTCAAGGTAAGTTCCAGTGTTTCACGTCAGGGGAGTTGGGTGTGCAGTGGTTTCCATGAGGCCATACTCCACCACGGAGTGCCTTAACACTGCGACGCTCCTGGGGGCCCACAGGATAGGAGCTCGTTCGCCAAGTTCGCAGGATGACTTCTCTCCGTGCCGGAACGGCGGCTCCTGGCTTCTGAGGAACCTTAGCCTCAACAGGGCCCTGGAGAAAGCTCTTCACATTCATAGCAAGGGCAACGGACTGCTCTCTGGCTTGCCTGGCTTGAGTGCCCCAGTCGTCAAAGAGCCTCGCGAAGGCAGTGCTGCACAGACTCCCTTTGCCAGTCGCACGGCCTCCTTGACTGAAAGAGAACTGCAGTGCCAAAAGGCACCGTGCTGACGACTGGCTCCAGGAGGAGACTCGGGACAGCACTCTCACAGAAGCGAAAGCTAGGCTGTGGGCCCAGCCTGAGGACCAGCACGTTTTCCACACTTAACACAGCTAAGGCATGAGCCAGACGACAGCCTTGGTCACTGAGGCCTATCTAAGGTACTGCCATACTTACCCAGTAGATCCCACGCAGAGGTCCCTGTGCCCAAAAGGGCCTCCATGGAAGGGCCCTGTTCCTCCCGTGTGTTTCCTTCAGGTAATCGGAAACCACTGAGGATAACTACGTGAGCTCAGCTTTGAAACTGGGCGACCCTGGGCAAACCTTATTCCCCTCCGTGGTAGACGAGACAGTTGCGGGTCCTAAGCTGCTTGAAGCACACTCCTCGCGCCCACCTTCTCTTTGCTGCCGGAAGGCCTCACATAACAGGACTGAGTTTACTCGTGATGGAAGCTGTCTGAGTGTACTCGTGTGAGGCCTGCTGCTCTCAGGTCCTTGCTGGGAGCTTCAGCAAGAGCACTCTGGAGCTCGCCAACAAAAGAATTGTGAGCCCCCCCGGCCTCAAGTAAAAGTCCAGATTTGCCCCATCAGTAACACCTCGGAGTGCCATAGGAGCGAAGAAGCATGCGTTAAAGGGATGCTTCAACAGTGCTAGGGATTTATTTCACGAGACACTGTGCACTCACGTTCGTTGTAACAACTGTCAAAGGGCACTGTATGCCTTCCAACTCCTCTGTTGCGTTTGAGCCACAGGAAGTAAAGGCATTCGTTTGATTCAGCTCCGTGAACGGGCAACGATGATGGCGAAGCGCTGCCCTGTTCGCTCGAAAGCTCTCGTCTGTACGGACTTCCAACGGCCTCAGGGTACGCAGTTCTAAACAGCCTTACATTCCATGCTGGTGTGCCCCCAATTAGGAATTTGGGCTCTTCTGTGAGACACCCACGTGCGTCCCAAATGAAACCGGGGGACTCCCCCAGGACGTCTGCGTACGGCAGTCGGTTGCCAGCTGTTTACTTCCAGCCGGAGAAAGAAAAAGAGGACAGCTTTCCCAGGGACAATTCTGGACCCTTGGGACCATCCAGAGTCACCAAAGCCTAAACTTTGCACGGCCTGGGGAATGCTCTTCCTCATGCCCAGCAATCCCCACGTCAAAACGTTTCTCAGCAGAGGCAGGCACTCTCTCCCTTGTACTAGATAGCTCGGCAGAGCCTTCCGAGAAACATGCTGCGTCATTCAACTTGAACGAGGGACACGGAGGGGAGAGTACGCTTTCTTCCCCTTTGGAGGCGCCTTGCGCTTGGCTTCAAAGCTGCCTGAACAGCACTAGCGGCCCGACGTCTCTGCACGGCAGGATTGTCGTTGTGGGCCGAGGCTGCGTGTTCTCTCAAAACGAAAACCGTGCTGGCGATCCCTTTCTAGGAACTCCTCCCACGGCACCACATGTTCAGCTCCGGCCGAACGAAAGGTGACCTCAGGCCTCAAGGTAAGTTCCAGTGTTTCACATCGGGGGAGTTGGGTGTGCAGTGGTTTCCATGAGGCCATACTCCACCACGGAGTGTCTCAACTCTGCGACGCTCCTGGGGGCACACAGGATAGGAGCTCGTTCGCCAAGTTCGCAGGATGACTTCTCTCCGTGCCGGAACGGCGGCTCCTGGCTTCTGAGGAACCTTAGCCTCAAGAGGGCCCTGGCGAAAGCTCTTCACATTCATAGCAAGGGCAACGTACTGCTCTCTGGCTTGCCTGGCTTGAGTGCCCCAGTCGTCAAAGAGCCTCGCGAAGGCAGTGCTGCGCAGACTCCCTTTGCCAGTCGCACGGCCTCCTTGACTGAAAGAGAACTGCAGTGCCAAAAGGCACCGTGCTGACGACTGCCTCCAGGAGGAGACTCGGGACAGCACTCTCACAGAAGCAAAAGCTAGGCTGTGGGCCCAGCCTGAGGACCAGCACGTTTTCCACACTTAACACAGCTAAGGCATGAGCGAGACGACAGCCTTGGTCACTGAGGCCTATCTAAGGTACTGCCATACTTACCCAGTAGATCCCACGCAGAGGTCCCTGTGCCCAAAAGGGCCTCCATGGAAGGGCCCTGTTCCTCCCGTGTGTTTCCTTCAGGTAATCGGAAACCACTGAGGATAACTACGTGAGCTCAGCTTTGAAACTGGGCGACCCTGGGCAAACCTTATTCCCCTCCGTGGTAGACGAGACAGTTGCGGGTCCTAAGCTGCCTGAAGCACACTCCTCGCGCCCACCTTCTCTTTGCTTCCGGAAGGCCTCACAGAAGAGGCCTGAGTTTACTCGTGACGGAAGCTGTCTGAGTGTACTCGTGTGAGGCCTGCTGCTCTCAGGTCCTTGCTGGGAGCTTCAGCAAGAGCACTCTGGAGCTCGCCAACAAAAGAATTGTGAGCCCCCCCGGCCTCAAGTAAAAGTCCAGATTTCCCCCGTCAGTAACACCTCGGAGTGCCATAGGAGCGAAGAAGCATGCGTTAACGGGATGCTTCAACGGTGCTAGGGATTTATTTCACGAGACACTGTGCACTCACGTTCGTCGTAACAACTGTCAAAGGGCACTGTATGCCTTCCAACTCCTCTGCTGCGTTTGAGCCACAGGAAGTAAAGGCATTCGTTTGATTCAGCTCCGTGAACGGGCAACGATGATGGCGAAGCGCTGCCCTGTTCGCTCGAAAGCTCTCGTCTGTACGGCCTTCCAACGGCCTCAGGGTACGCAGTTGTAAACAGCCTTACATTCCATGCTGGTGTGCCCCCAATTAGGAATTTGGGCTCTTCTGTGAGACACCCACGTGCGTCCCAAATGAAACCGGGGGGGCTCCCCCAGGACGTCTGCGTACGGCAGTCGGTTGCCAGCTGTTTACTTCCAGCCGGAGAAAGGAAAAGAGGACAGCTTTCCCAGGGACAATTCTGGACCCTTGGGACCATCCAGAGTCACCAAAGCCTAAACTTTGCACGGCCTGGGGAACGCTCTTCCTCATGTCCAGCAATCCCCACGTCAAAACCTTTTTCAGCAGAGGCAGGCACTCTCTCCCTTGTACTAGATAGCTCGGCAGAGCCTTCCGAGAAACATGCTGCGTCATTCAGCTTGAACGTGGGACGCGGAGGGGAGAGTACGCTTTCTCCCCGTTTGGAGGTGCCTTGCGCTTGGCTTCAAAGCTGCCTGAACAGCACTAGCGGCCCGACGTCTCTGCACGGCAGGATTGTCGCTGTGGGCCGAGGCTGCGTGTTCTCTCAAAACGAAAACCGTGCTGGCGATCCCTTTCTAGGAACTCCTCCCACGGCACCACATGTTCAGCTCCGGCCGAACGAAAGGTGACCTCAGGCCTCAAGGTAAGTTCCAGTGTTTCACGTCAGGGGAGTTGGGTGTGCAGTGGTTTCCATGAGGCCATACTCCACCACGGAGTGCCTTAACACTGCGACGCTCCTGGGGGCCAACAGGATAGGAGCTCGTTCGCCAAGTTCGCAGGATGACTTCTCTCCGTGCCGGAACGGCGGCTCCTGGCTTCTGAGGAACCTTAGCCTCAACAGGGCCCTGGAGAAAGCTCTTCACATTCATAGCAAGGGCAACGGACTGCTCTCTGGCTTGCCTGGCTTGAGTGCCCCAGTCGTCAAAGAGCCTCGCGAAGGCAGTGCTGCGCAGATTCCCTTTGCCAGTCGCACGGCCTCCTTGACTGAAAGAGAACTGCAGTGCCAAACGGCACCGTGCTGACGACTGGCTCCAGGAGGAGACTCGGGACAGCACTCTCACAGAAGCGAAAGCTAGGCTGTGGGCCCAGCCTGAGGACCAGCACGTTTACCACACTTAACACAGCTAAGGCATGAGCCAGACGACAGCCTTGGTCACTGAGGCCTATCTAAGGTACTGCCATCCTTACCCAGTACATCCCACGCAGAGGTCCCTGTGCCCAAAAGGGCCTCCATGGAAGGGCCCTGTTCCTCCCGTGTGTTTCCTTCAGGTAATCGGAAACCACTGAGGATAACTACGTGAGCTCAGCTTTGAAACTGGGCGACCCTGGGCAAACCTTATTCCCCTCCGTGGTAGACGAGACAGTTGCGGGTCCTAAGCTGCCTGAAGCACACTCCTCGCGCCCACCTTCTCTTTGCTGCCGGAAGGCCTCACATAACAGGACTGAGTTTACTCGTGATGGAAGCTGTCTGAGTGTACTCGTGTGAGGCCTGCTGCTCTCAGGTCCTTGCTGGGAGCTTCAGCAAGAGCACTCTGGAGCTCGCCAACAAAAGAATTGTGAGCCCCCCCGGCCTCAAGTAAAAGTCCAGATTTGCCCCATCAGTAACACCTCGGAGTGCCATAGGAGCGAAGAAGCATGCGTTAAAGGGATGCTTCAACAGTGCTAGGGATTTATTTCACGAGACACTGTGCACTCACGTTCGTTGTAACAACTGTCAAAGGGCACTGTATGCCTTCCAACTCCTCTGTTGCGTTTGAGCCACAGGAAGTAAAGGCATTCGTTTGATTCAGCTCCGTGAACGGGCAACGATGATGGCGAAGCGCTGCCCTGTTCGCTCGAAAGCTCTCGTCTGTACGGACTTCCAACGGCCTCAGGGTACGCAGTTCTAAACAGCCTTACATTCCATGCTGGTGTGCCCCCAATTAGGAATTTGGGCTCTTCTGTGAGACACCCACGTGCGTCCCAAATGAAACCGGGGGACTCCCCCAGGACGTCTGCGTACGGCAGTCGGTTGCCAGCTGTTTACTTCCAGCCGGAGAAAGAAAAAGAGGACAGCTTTCCCAGGGACAATTCTGGACCCTTGGGACCATCCAGAGTCACCAAAGCCTAAACTTTGCACGGCCTGGGGAATGCTCTTCCTCATGCCCAGCAATCCCCACGTCAAAACGTTTCTCAGCAGAGGCAGGCACTCTCTCCCTTGTACTAGATAGCTCGGCAGAGCCTTCCGAGAAACATGCTGCGTCATTCAACTTGAACGAGGGACACGGAGGGGAGAGTACGCTTTCTTCCCCTTTGGAGGCGCCTTGCGCTTGGCTTCAAAGCTGCCTGAACAGCACTAGCGGCCCGACGTCTCTGCACGGCAGGATTGTCGTTGTGGGCCGAGGCTGCGTGTTCTCTCAAAACGAAAACCGTGCTGGCGATCCCTTTCTAGGAACTCCTCCCACGGCACCACATGTTCAGCTCCGGCCGAACGAAAGGTGACCTCAGGCCTCAAGGTAAGTTCCAGTGTTTCACATCGGGGGAGTTGTGTGTGCAGTGGTTTCCATGAGGCCATACTCCACCACGGAGTGCCTTAACTCTGCGACGCTCCTGGGGGCACACAGGATAGGAGCTCGTTCGCCAAGTTCGCAGGATGACTTCTCTCCGTGCCGGAACGGCGGCTCCTGGCTTCTGAGGAACCTTAGCCTCAAGAGGGCCCTGGCGAAAGCTCTTCACATTCATAGCAAGGGCAACGGACTGCTCTCTGGCTTGCCTGGCTTGAGTGCCCCAGTCGTCAAAGAGCCTCGCAAAGGCAGTGCTGCGCAGACTCCCTTTGCCAGTCGCACGGCCTCCTTGACTGAAAGAGAACTGCAGTGCCAAAAGGCACCGTGCTGACGACTGCCTCCAGGAGGAGACTCGGGACAGCACTCTCACAGAAGCAAAAGCTAGGCTGTGGGCCCAGCCTGAGGACCAGCACGTTTTCCACACTTAACACAGCTAAGGCATGAGCGAGACGACAGCCTTGGTCACTGAGGCCTATCTAAGGTACTGCCATACTTACCCAGTAGATCCCACGCAGAGGTCCCTGTGCCCAAAAGGGCCTCCATGGAAGGGCCCTGTTCCTCCCGTGTGTTTCCTTCAGGTAATCGGAAACCACTGAGGATAACTACGTGAGCTCAGCTTTGAAACTGGGCGACCCTGGGCAAACCTTATTCCCCTCCGTGGTAGACGAGACAGTTGCGGGTCCTAAGCTGCTTGAAGCACACTCCTCGCGCCCACCTTCTCTTTGCTGCCGGAAGGCCTCACATAAGAGGCATGAGTTTACTCGTGACGGAAGCCGTCTGAGTGTACTCGTGTGAGGCCTGCTGCTCTCAGGTCCTTGCTGGGAGCTTCAGCAAGAGCACTCTGGAGCTCGCCGACCAAAGAATTGTGAGCCCCCCCGGCCTCAAGTAAAAGTCCAGATTTCCCCCGTCAGTAACACCTCGGAGTGCCATAGGAGCGAAGAAGCATGCGTTAACGGGATGCTTCAACAGTGCTAGGGATTTATTTCACGAGACACTGTGCACTCACGTTCGTCGTAACAACTGTCAAAGGGCACTGTATGCCTTCCAACTCCTCTGTTGCGTTTGAGCCACAGGAAGTAAAGGCATTCGTTTGATTAAGCTCCGTGAACGGGCAACGATGATGGCGAAGCGCTGCCCTGTTCGCTCGAAAGCTCTCGTCTGTACGGCCTTCCAACGGCCTCAGGGTACGCAGTTTTAAAAAGCCTTTCATTCCATGCTGGTGTGCCCCCAATTAGGAATTTGGGCTCTTCTGTGAGACACCCACGTGCGTCCCAAATGAAACCGGGGGCTCCCCCAGGACGTCTGCGTACGGCAGTCGGTTGCCAGCTGTTTACTTCCAGCCGGAGAAAGAAAAAGAGGACAGCTTTCCCAGGGACAATTCTGGACCCTTGGGACCATCCAGAGTCACCAAAGCCTAAACTTTGCAAGGCCTGGGAAACGCTCTTCCTCATGTCCGGCAATCCCCACGTCAAAACCTTTCTCAGCAGAGGCAGGCACTCTCTCCATTGTACTAAATAGCTCGGCAGAGCCTTCCGAGAAACATGCTGCGTCATTCAGCTTGAACGTGGGACGCGGAGGGGAGAGTACGCTATCTCCCCGTTTGGAGGCGCCTTGCGCTTGGCTTCAAAGCTGCGTGAACAGCACTAGCGGCCCGACGTCTCTGCACGGCAGGATTGTCGTTGTGGGCCGAGGCTGCGTGTTCTCTCAAAACGAAAACCGTGCTGGCGATCCCTTTCTAGGAACTCCTCCCACGGCACCACATGTTCAGCTCCGGCCGAACGAAAGGTGACCTCAGGCCTCAAGGTAAGTTCCAGTGTTTCACGTCAGGGGAGTTGGGTGTGCAGTGGTTTCCATGAGGCCATACTCCACCACGGAGTGCCTTAACTCTGCGACGCTCCTGGGGGCACACAGGATAGGAGCTCGTTCGCCAATTTCGCAGGATGACTTCTCTCCGTGCCGGAACGGCGGCTCCTGGCTTCTGAGGAACCTTAGCCTCAACAGGGCCCTGGAGAAAGCTCTTCACATTCATAGCAAGGGCAACGGACTGCTCTCTGGCTTGCCTGGCTTGAGTGCCCCAGTCGTCAAAGAGCCTCGCGAAGGCAGTGCTGCGCAGATTCCCTTTGCCAGTCGCACGGCCTCCTTGACTGAAAGAGAACTGCAGTGCCAAAAGGCACCGTGCTGACGACTGGCTCCAGGAGGTGACTCGGGACAGCACTCTCACAGAAGTGAAAGCTAGGCTGTGGGCCCAGCCTGAGGACCAGCACGTTTTCCACACTTAACACAGCTAAGGCATGAGCCAGACGACAGCCTTGGTCACTGAGGCCTATCTAAGGTACTGCCATCCTTACCCAGTAGATCCCACGCAGAGGACCCTGTGCCCAAAAGGGCCTCCATGGAAGGGCCCTGTTCCTCCCGTGTGTTTCCTTCAGGTAATCGGAAACCACTGAGGATAACTACGTGAGCTCAGCTTTGAAACTGGGCGACCCTGGGCAAACCTTATTCCCCTCCGTGGTAGACGAGACAGTTGCGGGTCCTAAGCTGCCTGAAGCACACTCCTCGCGCCCACCTTCTCTTTGCTGCCGGAAGGCCTCACAGAAGAGGCCTGAGTTTACTCGTGACGGAAGCCGTCTGAGTGTACTCGTGTGAGGCCTGCTGCTCTCAGGTCCTTGCTGGGAGCTTCAGCAAGAGCACTCTGGAGCTCGCCGACCAAAGAATTGTGAGCCCCCCCGGCCTCAAGTAAAAGTCCAGATTTCCCCCGTCAGTAACACCTCGGAGTGCCATAGGAGCGAAGAAGCATGCGTTAACGGGATGCTTCAACGGTGCTTGGGATTTATTTCACGAGACACTGTGCACTCACGTTCGTCGTAACAACTGTCAAAGGGCACTGTATGCCTTCCAACTCCTCTGTTGCGTTTGAGCCACAGGAAGTAAAGGCATTCGTTTGATTCAGCTCCGTGAACGGGCAACGATGATGGCGAAGCGCTGCCCTGTTCGCTCGAAAGCTCTCGTCTGTACGGCCTTCCAACGGCCTCAGGGTACGCAGTTGTAAACAGCCTTACATTCCATGCTGGTGTGCCCCCAATTAGGAATTTGGGCTCTTCTGTGAGACACCCACGTGCGTCCCAAATGAAACCGGGGGGGCTCCCCCAGGACGTCTGCGTACGGCAGTCGGTTGCCAGCTGTTTACTTCCAGCCGGAGAAAGAAAAAGAGGACAGCTTTCCCAGGGACAATTCTGGACCCTTGGGACCATCCAGAGTCACCAAAGCCTAAACTTTGCACGGCCTGGGGAACGCTCTTCCTCATGTCCAGCAATCCCCACGTCAAAACCTTTCTCAGCAGAAGCAGGCACTCTCTCCCTTGTACTAGATAGCTCGGCAGAGCCTTCCGAGAAACATGCTGCGTCATTCAGCTTGAACGTGGGACGCGGAGGGGAGAGTACGCTTTCTCCCCGTTTGGAGGTGCCTTGCGCTTGGCTTCAAAGCTGCCTGAACAGCACTAGCGGCCCGACGTCTCTGCACGGCAGGATTGTCGCTGTGGGCCGAGGCTGCGTGTTCTCTCAAAACGAAAACCGTGCTGGCGATCCGTTTCTAGGAACTCCTCCCACGGCACCACATGTTCAGCTCCGGCCGAACGAAAGGTGACCTCAGGCCTCAAGGTAAGTTCCAGTGTTTCACGTCAGGGGAGTTGGGTGTGCAGTGGTTTCCATGAGGCCATACTCCACCACGGAGTGCCTTAACACTGCGACGCTCCTGGGGGCCCACAGGATAGGAGCTCGTTCGCCAAGTTCGCAGGATGACTTCTCTCCGTGCCGGAACGGCGGCTCCTGGCTTCTGAGGAACCTTAGCCTCAACAGGGCCCTGGAGAAAGCTCTTCACATTCATAGCAAGGGCAACGGACTGCTCTCTGGCTTGCCTGGCTTGAGTGCCCCAGTCGTCAAAGAGCCTCGCGAAGGCAGTGCTGCACAGACTCCCTTTGCCAGTCGCACGGCCTCCTTGACTGAAAGAGAACTGCAGTGCCAAAAGGCACCGTGCTGACGACTGGCTCCAGGAGGAGACTCGGGACAGCACTCTCACAGAAGCGAAAGCTAGGCTGTGGGCCCAGCCTGAGGACCAGCACGTTTTCCACACTTAACACAGCTAAGGCATGAGCCAGACGACAGCCTTGGTCACTGAGGCCTATCTAAGGTACTGCCATCCTTACCCAGTACATCCCACGCAGAGGTCCCTGTGCCCAAAAGGGCCTCCATGGAAGGGCCCTGTTCCTCCCGTGTGTTTCCTTCAGGTAATCGGAAACCACTGAGGATAACTACGTGAGCTCAGCTTTGAAACTGGGCGACCCTGGGCAAACCTTATTCCCCTCCGTGGTAGACGAGACAGTTGCGGGTCCTAAGCTGCCTGAAGCACACTCCTCGCGCCCACCTTCTCTTTGCTGCCGGAAGGCCTCACATAACAGGACTGAGTTTACTCGTGATGGAAGCTGTCTGAGTGTACTCGTGTGAGGCCTGCTGCTCTCAGGTCCTTGCTGGGAGCTTCAGCAAGAGCACTCTGGAGCTCGCCAACAAAAGAATTGTGAGCCCCCCCGGCCTCAAGTAAAAGTCCAGATTTGCCCCATCAGTAACACCTCGGAGTGCCATAGGAGCGAAGAAGCATGCGTTAAAGGGATGCTTCAACAGTGCTAGGGATTTATTTCACGAGACACTGTGCACTCACGTTCGTTGTAACAACTGTCAAAGGGCACTGTATGCCTTCCAACTCCTCTGTTGCGTTTGAGCCACAGGAAGTAAAGGCATTCGTTTGATTCAGCTCCGTGAACGGGCAACGATGATGGCGAAGCGCTGCCCTGTTCGCTCGAAAGCTCTCGTCTGTACGGACTTCCAACGGCCTCAGGGTACGCAGTTGTAAACAGCCTTACATTCCATGCTGGTGTGCCCCCAATTAGGAATTTGGGCTCTTCTGTGAGACACCCACGTGCGTCCCAAATGAAACCGGGGGACTCCCCCAGGACGTCTGCGTACGGCAGTCGGTTGCCAGCTGTTTACTTCCAGCCGGAGAAAGAAAAAGAGGACAGCTTTCCCAGGGACAATTCTGGACCCTTGGGACCATCCAGAGTCACCAAAGCCTAAACTTTGCACGGCCTGGGGAATGCTCTTCCTCATGCCCAGCAATCCCCACGTCAAAACGTTTCTCAGCAGAGGCAGGCACTCTCTCCCTTGTACTAGATAGCTCGGCAGAGCCTTCCGAGAAACATGCTGCGTCATTCAACTTGAACGAGGGACACGGAGGGGAGAGTACGCTATCTTCCCCTTTGGAGGCGCCTTGCGCTTGGCTTCAAAGCTGCCTGAACAGCACTAGCGGCCCGACGTCTCTGCACGGCAGGATTGTCGTTGTGGGCCGAGGCTGCGTGTTCTCTCAAAACGAAAACCGTGCTGGCGATCCCTTTCTAGGAACTCCTCCCACGGCACCACATGTTCAGCTCCGGCCGAACGAAAGGTGACCTCAGGCCTCAAGGTAAGTTCCAGTGTTTCACATCGGGGGAGTTGGGTGTGCAGTGGTTTCCATGAGGCCATACTCCACCACGGAGTGCCTTAACTCTGCGACGCTCCTGGGGGCACACAGGATAGGAGCTCGTTCGCCAAGTTCGCAGGATGACTTCTCTCCGTGCCGGAACGGCGGCTCCTGGCTTCTGAGGAACCTTAGCCTCAAGAGGGCCCTGGCGAAAGCTCTTCACATTCATAGCAAGGGCAACGTACTGCTCTCTGGCTTGCCTGGCTTGAGTGCCCCAGTCGTCAAAGAGCCTCGCGAAGGCAGTGCTGCGCAGACTCCCTTTGCCAGTCGCACGGCCTCCTTGACTGAAAGAGAACTGCAGTGCCAAAAGGCACCGTGCTGACGACTGCCTCCAGGAGGAGACTCGGGACAGCACTCTCACAGAAGCAAAAGCTAGGCTGTGGGCCCAGCCTGAGGACCAGCACGTTTTCCACACTTAACACAGCTAAGGCATGAGCGAGACGACAGCCTTGGTCACTGAGGCCTATCTAAGGTACTGCCATACTTACCCAGTAGATCCCACGCAGAGGTCCCTGTGCCCAAAAGGGCCTCCATGGAAGGGCCCTGTTCCTCCCGTGTGTTTCCTTCAGGTAATCGGAAACCACTGAGGATAACTACGTGAGCTCAGCTTTGAAACTGGGCGACCCTGGGCAAACCTTATTTCCCTCCGTGGTAGACGAGAGAGTTGCAGGTCCTAAGATGCCTGAAGCACACTCCTCGCGCCCACCTTCTCTTTGCTGCCGGAAGGCCTCACAGAAGAGGCCTGAGTTTACTCGTGACGGAAGCCGTCTGAGTGTACTCGTGTGAGGCCTGCTGCTCTCAGGTCCTTGCTGGGAGCTTCAGCAAGAGCACTCTGGAGCTCGCCGACCAAAGAATTGTGAGCCCCCCCGGCCTCAAGTAAAAGTCCAGATTTCCCCCGTCAGTAACACCTCGGAGTGCCATAGGAGCGAAGAAGCATGCGTTAACGGGATGCTTCAACGGTGCTTGGGATTTATTTCACGAGACACTGTGCACTCACGTTCGTCGTAACAACTGTCAAAGGGCACTGTATGCCTTCCAACTCCTCTGCTGCGTTTGAGCCACAGGAAGTAAAGGCATTCGTTTGATTCAGCTCCGTGAACGGGCAACGATGATGGCGAAGCGCTGCCCTGTTCGCTCGAAAGCTCTCGTCTGTACGGCCTTCCAACGGCCTCAGGGTACGCAGTTGTAAACAGCCTTACATTCCATGCTGGTGTGCCCCCAATTAGGAATTTGGGCTCTTCTGTGAGACACCCACGTGCGTCCCAAATGAAACCGGGGGGGCTCCCCCAGGACGTCTGCGTACGGCAGTCGGTTGCCAGCTGTTTACTTCCAGCCGGAGAAAGGAAAAGAGGACAGCTTTCCCAGGGACAATTCTGGACCCTTGGGACCATCCAGAGTCACCAAAGCCTAAACTTTGCACGGCCTGGGGAACGCTCTTCCTCATGTCCAGCAATCCCCACGTCAAAACCTTTTTCAGCAGAGGCAGGCACTCTCTCCCTTGTACTAGATAGCTCGGCAGAGCCTTCCGAGAAACATGCTGCGTCATTCAGCTTGAACGTGGGACGCGGAGGGGAGAGTACGCTTTCTCCCCGTTTGGAGGTGCCTTGCGCTTGGCTTCAAAGCTGCCTGAACAGCACTAGCGGCCCGACGTCTCTGCACGGCAGGATTGTCGCTGTGGGCCGAGGCTGCGTGTTCTCTCAAAACGAAAACCGTGCTGGCGATCCCTTTCTAGGAACTCCTCCCACGGCACCACATGTTCAGCTCCGGCCGAACGAAAGGTGACCTCAGGCCTCAAGGTAAGTTCCAGTGTTTCACGTCAGGGGAGTTGGGTGTGCAGTGGTTTCCATGAGGCCATACTCCACCACGGAGTGCCTTAACACTGCGACGCTCCTGGGGGCCAACAGGATAGGAGCTCGTTCGCCAAGTTCGCAGGATGACTTCTCTCCGTGCCGGAACGGCGGCTCCTGGCTTCTGAGGAACCTTAGCCTCAACAGGGCCCTGGAGAAAGCTCTTCACATTCATAGCAAGGGCAACGGACTGCTCTCTGGCTTGCCTGGCTTGAGTGCCCCAGTCGTCAAAGAGCCTCGCGAAGGCAGTGCTGCGCAGATTCCCTTTGCCAGTCGCACGGCCTCCTTGACTGAAAGAGAACTGCAGTGCCAAACGGCACCGTGCTGACGACTGGCTCCAGGAGGAGACTCGGGACAGCACTCTCACAGAAGCGAAAGCTAGGCTGTGGGCCCAGCCTGAGGACCAGCACGTTTACCACACTTAACACAGCTAAGGCATGAGCCAGACGACAGCCTTGGTCACTGAGGCCTATCTAAGGTACTGCCATCCTTACCCAGTACATCCCACGCAGAGGTCCCTGTGCCCAAAAGGGCCTCCATGGAAGGGCCCTGTTCCTCCCGTGTGTTTCCTTCAGGTAATCGGAAACCACTGAGGATAACTACGTGAGCTCAGCTTTGAAACTGGGCGACCCTGGGCAAACCTTATTCCCCTCCGTGGTAGACGAGACAGTTGCGGGTCCTAAGCTGCCTGAAGCACACTCCTCGCGCCCACCTTCTCTTTGCTGCCGGAAGGCCTCACATAACAGGACTGAGTTTACTCGTGATGGAAGCTGTCTGAGTGTACTCGTGTGAGGCCTGCTGCTCTCAGGTCCTTGCTGGGAGCTTCAGCAAGAGCACTCTGGAGCTCGCCAACAAAAGAATTGTGAGCCCCCCCGGCCTCAAGTAAAAGTCCAGATTTCCCCCGTCAGTAACACCTCGGAGTGCCATAGGAGCGAAGAAGCATGCGTTAAAGGGATGCTTCAACAGTGCTAGGGATTTATTTCACGAGACACTGTGCACTCACGTTCGTTGTAACAACTGTCAAAGGGCACTGTATGCCTTCCAACTCCTCTGTTGCGTTTGAGCCACAGGAAGTAAAGGCATTCGTTTGATTCAGCTCCGTGAACGGGCAACGATGATGGCGAAGCGCTGCCCTGTTCGCTCGAAAGCTCTCGTCTGTACGGACTTCCAACGGCCTCAGGGTACGCAGTTCTAAACAGCCTTACATTCCATGCTGGTGTGCCCCCAATTAGGAATTTGGGCTCTTCTGTGAGACACCCACGTGCGTCCCAAATGAAACCGGGGGACTCCCCCAGGACGTCTGCGTACGGCAGTCGGTTGCCAGCTGTTTACTTCCAGCCGGAGAAAGAAAAAGAGGACAGCTTTCCCAGGGACAATTCTGGACCCTTGGGACCATCCAGAGTCACCAAAGCCTAAACTTTGCACGGCCTGGGGAATGCTCTTCCTCATGCCCAGCAATCCCCACGTCAAAACGTTTCTCAGCAGAGGCAGGCACTCTCTCCCTTGTACTAGATAGCTCGGCAGAGCCTTCCGAGAAACATGCTGCGTCATTCAACTTGAACGAGGGACACGGAGGGGAGAGTACGCTTTCTTCCCCTTTGGAGGCGCCTTGCGCTTGGCTTCAAAGCTGCCTGAACAGCACTAGTGGCCCGACGTCTCTGCACGGCAGGATTGTCGTTGTGGGCCGAGGCTGCGTGTTCTCTCAAAACGAAAACCGTGCTGGCGATCCCTTTCTAGGAACTCCTCCCACGGCACCACATGTTCAGCTCCGGCCGAACGAAAGGTGACCTCAGGCCTCAAGGTAAGTTCCAGTGTTTCACATCGGGGGAGTTGTGTGTGCAGTGGTTTCCATGAGGCCATACTCCACCACGGAGTGCCTTAACTCTGCGACGCTCCTGGGGGCACACAGGATAGGAGCTCGTTCGCCAAGTTCGCAGGATGACTTCTCTCCGTGCCGGAACGGCGGCTCCTGGCTTCTGAGGAACCTTAGCCTCAACAGGGCCCTGGCGAAAGCTCTTCACATTCATAGCAAGGGCAACGTACTGCTCTCTGGCTTGCCTGGCTTGAGTGCCCCAGTCGTCAAAGAGCCTCGCAAAGGCAGTGCTGCGCAGACTCCCTTTGCCAGTCGCACGGCCTCCTTGACTGAAAGAGAACTGCAGTGCCAAAAGGCACCGTGCTGACGACTGCCTCCAGGAGGAGACTCGGGACAGCACTCTCACAGAAGCAAAAGCTAGGCTGTGGGCCCAGCCTGAGGACCAGCACGTTTTCCACACTTAACACAGCTAAGGCATGAGCGAGACGACAGCCTTGGTCACTGAGGCCTATCTAAGGTACTGCCATACTTACCCAGTAGATCCCACGCAGAGGTCCCTGTGCCCAAAAGGGCCTCCATGGAAGGGCCCTGTTCCTCCCGTGTGTTTCCTTCAGGTAATCGGAAACCACTGAGGATAACTACGTGAGCTCAGCTTTGAAACTGGGCGACCCTGGGCAAACCTTATTCCCCTCCGTGGTAGACGAGACAGTTGTGGGTCCTAAGCTGCTTGAAGCACACTCCTCGCGCCCACCTTCTCTTTGCTGCCGGAAGGCCTCACATAAGAGGCATGAGTTTACTCGTGACGGAAGCCGTCTGAGTGTACTCGTGTGAGGCCTGCTGCTCTCAGGTCCTTGCTGGGAGCTTCAGCAAGAGCACTCTGGAGCTCGCCGACCAAAGAATTGTGAGCCCCCCCGGCCTCAAGTAAAAGTCCAGATGTCCCCCGTCAGTAACACCTCGGAGTGCCATAGGAGCGAAGAAGCATGCGTTAACGGGATGCTTCAACAGTGCTAGGGATTTATTTCACGAGACACTGTGCACTCACGTTCGTCGTAACAACTGTCAAAGGGCACTGTATGCCTTCCAACTCCTCTGTTGCGTTTGAGCCACAGGAAGTAAAGGCATTCGTTTGATTCAGCTCCGTGAACGGGCAACGATGATGGCGAAGCGCTGCCCTGTTCGCTCGAAAGCTCTCGTCTGTACGGCCTTCCAACGGCCTCAGGGTACGCAGTTTTAAAAAGCCTTTCATTCCATGCTGGTGTGCCCCCAATTAGGAATTTGGGCTCTTCTGTGAGACACCCACGTGCGTCCCAAATGAAACCGGGGGCTCCCGCAGGACGTCTGCATACGGCAGTCGGTTGCCAGCTGTTTACTTCCAGCCGGAGAAAGAAAAAGAGGACAGCTTTCCCAGGGACAATTCTGGACCCTTGGGACCATCCAGAGTCACCAAAGCCTAAACTTTGCACGGCCTGGGAAACGCTCTTCCTCATGTCCGGCAATCCCCACGTCAAAACCTTTCTCAGCAGAGGCAGGCACTCTCTCCATTGTACTAAATAGCTCGGCAGAGCCTTCCGAGAAACATGCTGCGTCATTCAGCTTGAACGTGGGACGCGGAGGGGAGAGTACGCTATCTCCCCGTTTGGAGGCGCCTTGCGCTTGGCTTCAAAGCTGCGTGAACAGCACTAGCGGCCCGACGTCTCTGCACGGCAGGATTGTCGTTGTGGGCCGAGGCTGCGTGTTCTCTCAAAACGAAAACCGTGCTGGCGATCCCTTTCTAGGAACTCCTCCCACGGCACCACATGTTCAGCTCCGGCCGAACGAAAGGTGACCTCAGGCCTCAAGGTAAGTTCCAGTGTTTCACGTCAGGGGAGTTGGGTGTGCAGTGGTTTCCATGAGGCCATACTCCACCACGGAGTGCCTTAACTCTGCGACGCTCCTGGGGGCACACAGGATAGGAGCTCGTTCGCCAAGTTCGCAGGATGACTTCTCTCCATGCCGGAACGACGGCTCCTGGCTTCTGAGGAACCTTAGCCTCAACAGGGCCCTGGAGAAAGCTCTTCACATTCATAGCAAGGGCAACGGACTGCTCTCTGGCTTGCCTGGCTTGAGTGCCCCAGTCGTCAAAGAGCCTCGCGAAGGCAGTGCTGCGCAGACTCCCTTTGCCAGTCGCACGGCCTCCTTGACTGAAAGAGAACTGCAGTGCCAAAAGGCACCGTGCTGACGACTGGCTCCAGGAGGAGACTCGGGACAGCACTATCACAGAAGCGAAAGCTAGGCTGTGGGCCCAGCCTGAGCACCAGCAAGTTTTCCACACTTAACACAGTTAAGGCATGAGCCAGACGACAGCCTTGGTCACTGAGGCCTACCTAAGGTACTGCCATACTTACCCAGTAGATCCCACGCAGAGGTCCCTGTGCCCAAAAGGGCCTCCATGGAAGGGCCCTGTTCCTCCCGTGTGTTTCCTTGAGGTAATCGGAAACCACTGAGGATAACTACGTGAGCTCAGCTTTGAAACTGGGCGACCCTGGGCAAACCTTATTCCCCTCCGTGGTAGACGAGACAGTTGCGGGTCCTAAGCTGCCTGAAGCACACTCCTCGCACCCACCTTCTCTTTGCTGCCGGAAGGCCTCACATAAGAGGCCTGAGTTTACACGTGACGGAAGCCGTCTGAGTGTACTCGTGTGAGGCCTGCTGCTCTCAGGTCCTTGCTGGGAGCTTCAGCAAGAGCACTCTGGAGCTCGCCGACCAAAGAATTGTGAGCCCCCCCGGCCTCAAGTAAAAGTCCAGATTTCCCCCGTCAGTAACACCTCGGAGTGCCATAGGAGCGAAGAAGCATGCGTTAAAGGGATGCTTCAACAGTGCTAGGGATTTATTTCACGAGACACTGTGCACTCACGTTCGTCGTAACAACTGTCAAAGGGCACTGTATGCCTTCCAACTCCTCTGTTGCGTTTGAGCCACAGGAAGTAAAGGCATTCGTTTGATTAAGCTCCGTGAACGGGCAACGATGATGGCGAAGCGCTGCCCTGTTCGCTCGAAAGCTCTCGTCTGTACGGCCTTCCAACGGCCTCAGGGTACGCAGTTGTAAACAGCCTTACATTCCATGCTGGTGTGCCCCCAATTAGGAATTTGGGCTCTTCTGTGAGACACCCACGTGCGTCCCAAATGAAACCGGGGGACTCCCCCAGGACGTCTGCGTACGGCAGTCGGTTGCCAGCTGTTTACTTCCAGCCGGAGAAAGAAAAAGAGGACAGCTTTCCCAGGGACAATTCTGGACCCTTGGGACCATCCAGAGTCACCAAAGCCTAAACTTTGCACGGCCTGGTTAACGCTCTTCCTCATGTCCAGCAATCCCCACGTCAAAACCTTTCTCAGCAGAAGCAGGCACTCTCTCCCTTGTACTAGATAGCTCGGCAGAGCCTTCCGAGAAACATGCTGCGTCATTCAGCTTGAACGTGGGACGCGGAGGGGAGAGTACGCTTTCTCCCCGTTTGGAGGTGCCTTGCGCTTGGCTTCAAAGCTGCCTGAACAGCACTAGCGGCCCGACGTCTCTGCACGGCAGGATTGTCGCTGTGGGCCAAGGCTGCGTGTTCTCTCAAAACGAAAACCGTGCTGGCGATCCGTTTCTAGGAACTCCTCCCACGGCACCACATGTTCAGCTCCGGCCGAACGAAAGGTGACCTCAGGCCTCAAGGTAAGTTCCAGTGTTTCACGTCAGGGGAGTTGGGTGTGCAGTGGTTTCCATGAGGCCATACTCCACCACGGAGTGCCTTAACACTGCGACGCTCCTGGGGGCCAACAGGATAGGAGCTCGTTCGCCAAGTTCGCAGGATGACTTCTCTCCGTGCCGGAACGGCGGCTCCTGGCTTCTGAGGAACCTTAGCCTCAACAGGGCCCTGGAGAAAGCTCTTCACATTCATAGCAAGGGCAACGGACTGCTCTCTGGCTTGCCTGGCTTGAGTGCCCCAGTCGTCAAAGAGCCTCGCGAAGGCAGTGCTGCACAGACTCCCTTTGCCAGTCGCACGGCCTCCTTGACTGAAAGAGAACTGCAGTGCCAAAAGGCACCGTGCTGACGACTGGCTCCAGGAGGAGACTCGGGACAGCACTCTCACAGAAGCGAAAGCTAGGCTGTGGGCCCAGCCTGAGGACCAGCACGTTTTCCACACTTAACACAGCTAAGGCATGAGCCAGACGACAGCCTTGGTCACTGAGGCCTATCTAAGGTACTGCCATCCTTACCCAGTAGATCCCACGCAGAGGTCCCTGTGCCCAAAAGGGCCTCCATGGAAGGGCCCTGTTCCTCCCGTGTGTTTCCTTCAGGTAATCGGAAACCACTGAGGATAACTACGTGAGCTCAGCTTTGAAACTGGGCGACCCTGGGCAAACCTTATTCCCCTCCGTGGTAGACGAGACAGTTGCGGGTCCTAAGCTGCCTGAAGCACACTCCTCGCGCCCACCTTCTCTTTGCTTCCGGAAGGCCTCACATAACAGGACTGAGTTTACTCGTGATGGAAGCTGTCTGAGTGTACTCGTGTGAGGCCTGCTGCTCTCAGGTCCTTGCTGGGAGCTTCAGCAAGAGCACTCTGGAGCTCGCCAACAAAAGAATTGTGAGCCCCCCCGGCCTCAAGTAAAAGTCCAGATTTGCCCCATCAGTAACACCTCGGAGTGCCATAGGAGCGAAGAAGCATGCGTTAAAGGGATGCTTCAACAGTGCTAGGGATTTATTTCACGAGACACTGTGCACTCACGTTCGTTGTAACAACTGTCAAAGGGCACTGTATGCCTTCCAACTCCTCTGTTGCGTTTGAGCCACAGGAAGTAAAGGCATTCGTTTGATTCAGCTCCGTGAACGGGCAACGATGATGGCGAAGCGCTGCCCTGTTCGCTCGAAAGCTCTCGTCTGCACGGCCTTCCAACGGCCTCAGGGTACGCAGTTCTAAACAGCCTTACATTCCATGCTGGTGTGCCCCCAATTAGGAATTTGGGCTCTTCTGTGAGACACCCACGTGCGTCCAAAATGAAACCGGGGGACTCCCCCAGGACGTCTGCGTACGGCAGTCGGTTGCCAGCTGTTTACTTCCAGCCGGAGAAAGAAAAAGAGGACAGCTTTCCCAGGGACAATTCTGGACCCTTGGGACCATCCAGAGTCACCAAAGCCTAAACTTTGCACGGCCTGGGGAATGCTCTTCCTCATGCCCAGCAATCCCCACGTCAAAACGTTTCTCAGCAGAGGCAGGCACTCTCTCCCTTGTACTAGATAGCTCGGCAGAGCCTTCCGAGAAACATGCTGCGTCATTCAACTTGAACGAGGGACACGGAGGGGAGAGTACGCTTTCTTCCCCTTTGGAGGCGCCTTGCGCTTGGCTTCAAAGCTGCCTGAACAGCACTAGCGGCCCGACGTCTCTGCACGGCAGGATTGTCGTTGTGGGCCGAGGCTGCGTGTTCTCTCAAAACGAAAACCGTGCTGGCGATCCCTTTCTAGGAACTCCTCCCACGGCACCACATGTTCAGCTCCGGCCGAACGAAAGGTGACCTCAGGCCTCAAGGTAAGTTCCAGTGTTTCACATCGGGGGAGTTGGGTGTGCAGTGGTTTCCATGAGGCCATACTCCACCACGGAGTGCCTTAACTCTGCGACGCTCCTGGGGGCACACAGGATAGGAGCTCGTTCGCCAAGTTCGCAGGATGACTTCTCTCCGTGCCGGAACGGCGGCTCCTGGCTTCTGAGGAACCTTAGCCTCAAGAGGGCCCTGGCGAAAGCTCTTCACATTCATAGCAAGGGCAACGTACTGCTCTCTGGCTTGCCTGGCTTGAGTGCCCCAGTCGTCAAAGAGCCTCGCGAAGGCAGTGCTGCGCAGACTCCCTTTGCCAGTCGCACGGCCTCCTTGACTGAAAGAGAACTGCAGTGCCAAAAGGCACCGTGCTGACGACTGGCTCCAGGAGGAGACTCGGGACAGCACTCTCACAGAAGCAAAAGCTAGGCTGTGGGCCCAGCCTGAGGACCAGCACGTTTTCCACACTTAACACAGCTAAGGCATGAGCGAGACGACAGCCTTGGTCACTGAGGCCTATCTAAGGTACTGCCATACTTACCCAGTAGATCCCACGCAGAGGTCCCTGTGCCCAAAAGGGCCTCCATGGAAGGGCCCTGTTCCTCCCGTGTGTTTCCTTCAGGTAATCGGAAACCACTGAGGATAACTACGTGAGCTCAGCTTTGAAACTGGGCGACCCTGGGCAAACCTTATTCCCCTCCGTGGTAGACGAGACAGTTGCGGGTCCTAAGCTGCCTGAAGCACACTCCTCGCGCCCACCTTCTCTTTGCTTCCGGAAGGCCTCACAGAAGAGGCCTGAGTTTACTCGTGACGGAAGCTGTCTGAGTGTACTCGTGTGAGGCCTGCTGCTCTCAGGTCCTTGCTGGGAGCTTCAGCAAGAGCACTCTGGAGCTCGCCGACAAAAGAATTGTGAGCCCCCCCGGCCTCAAGTAAAAGTCCAGATTTCCCCCGTCAGTAACACCTCGGAGTGCCATAGGAGCGAAGAAGCATGCGTTAACGGGATGCTTCAACAGTGCTAGGGATTTATTTCACGAGACACTGTGCACTCACGTTCGTCGTAACAACTGTCAAAGGGCACTGTATGCCTTCCAACTCCTCTGCTGCGTTTGAGCCACAGGAAGTAAAGGCATTCGTTTGATTCAGCTCCGTGAACGGGCAACGATGATGGCGAAGCGCTGCCCTGTTCGCTCGAAAGCTCTCGTCTGTACGGCCTTCCAACGGCCTCAGGGTACGCAGTTGTAAAAAGCCTTTCATTCCATGCTGGTGTGCCCCCAATTAGGAATTTGGGCTCTTCTGTGAGACACCCACGTGCGTCCCAAATGAAACCGGGGGCTCCCGCAGGACGTCTGCGTACGGCAGTCGGTTGCCAGCTGTTTACTTCCAGCCGGAGAAAGAAAAAGAGGACAGTTTTCCCAGGGACAATTCTGGACCCTTGGGACCATCCAGAGTCACCAAAGCCTAAACTTTGCACGGCCTGGGAAACGCTCTTCCTCATGTCCAGCAATCCCCACGTCCAAACCTTTCTCAGCAGAGGCAGGCACTCTCTCCATTGTACTAAATAGCTCGGCAGAGCCTTCCGAGAAACATGCTGCGTCATTCAGCTTGAACGTGGGACGCGGAGGGGAGAGTACGCTATCTCCCCGTTTGGAGGCGCCTTGCGCTTGGCTTCAAAGCTGCCTGAACAGCACTAGCGGCCCGACGTCTCTGCACGGCATGATTGTCGTTGTGGGCCGAGGCTGCGTGTTCTCTCAAAACGAAAACCGTGCTGGCGATCCCTTTCTAGGAACTCCTCCCACGGCACCACATGTTCAGCTCCGGCCGAACGAAAGGTGACCTCAGGCCTCAAGGTAAGTTCCAGTGTTTCACGTCAGGGGAGTTGGGTGTGCAGTGGTTTCCATGAGGCCATACTCCACCACGGAGTGCCTTAACTCTGCGACGCTCCTGGGGGCACACAGGATAGGAGCTCGTTCGCCAATTTCGCAGGATGATTTCTCTCCGTGGCGGAACGGCGGCTCCTGGCTTCTGAGGAACCTTAGCCTCAACAGGGCCCTGGAGAAAGCTCTTCACATTCATAGCAAGGGCAACGGACTGCTCTCTGGCTTGCCTGGCTTGAGTGCCCCAGTCGTCAAAGAGCCTCGCGAAGGCAGTGCTGCGCAGACTCCCTTTGCCAGTCGCACGGCCTCCTTGACTGAAAGAGAACTGCAGTGCCAAAAGGCACCGTGCTGACGACTGGCTCCAGGAGGAGACTCGGGACAGCACTCTCACAGAAGCGAAAGCTAGGCTGTGGGCCCAGCCTGACGACCAGCACGTTTTCCACACTTAACACAGCTAAGGCATGAGCCAGACGACAGCCTTGGTCACTGAGGCCTATCTAAGGTACTGCCATCCTTACCCAGTAGATCCCACGCAGAGGTCCCTGTGCCCAAAAGGGCCTCCATGGAAGGGCCCTGTTCCTCCCGTGTGTTTCCTTCAGGTAATCGGAAACCACTGAGGATAACTACGTGAGCTCAGCTTTGAAACTGGGCGACCCTGGGCAAACCTTATTTCCCTCCGTGGTAGACGAGAGAGTTGCAGGTCCTAAGATGCCTGAAGCACACTCCTCGCGCCCACCTTCTCTTTGCTGCCGGAAGGCCTCACAGAAGAGGCCTGAGTTTACTCGTGACGGAAGCCGTCTGAGTGTACTCGTGTGAGGCCTGCTGCTCTCAGGTCCTTGCTGGGAGCTTCAGCAAGAGCACTCTGGAGCTCGCCGACCAAAGAATTGTGAGCCCCCCCGGCCTCAAGTAAAAGTCCAGATTTCCCCCGTCAGTAACACCTCGGAGTGCCATAGGAGCGAAGAAGCATGCGTTAACGGGATGCTTCAACGGTGCTTGGGATTTATTTCACGAGACACTGTGCACTCACGTTCGTCGTAACAACTGTCAAAGGGCACTGTATGCCTTCCAACTCCTCTGCTGCGTTTGAGCCACAGGAAGTAAAGGCATTCGTTTGATTCAGCTCCGTGAACGGGCAACGATGATGGCGAAGCGCTGCCCTGTTCGCTCGAAAGCTCTCGTCTGTACGGCCTTCCAACGGCCTCAGGGTACGCAGTTGTAAACAGCCTTACATTCCATGCTGGTGTGCCCCCAATTAGGAATTTGGGCTCTTCTGTGAGACACCCACGTGCGTCCCAAATGAAACCGGGGGGGCTCCCCCAGGACGTCTGCGTACGGCAGTCGGTTGCCAGCTGTTTACTTCCAGCCGGAGAAAGGAAAAGAGGACAGCTTTCCCAGGGACAATTCTGGACCCTTGGGACCATCCAGAGTCACCAAAGCCTAAACTTTGCACGGCCTGGGGAACGCTCTTCCTCATGTCCAGCAATCCCCACGTCAAAACCTTTCTCAGCAGAGGCAGGCACTCTCTCCCTTGTACTAGATAGCTCGGCAGAGCCTTCCGAGAAACATGCTGCGTCATTCAGCTTGAACGTGGGACGCAGAGGGGAGAGTACGCTTTCTGCCCGTTTGGAGGCGCCTTGCGCTTGGCTTCAAAGCTGCCTGAACAGCACTAGCGGCCCGACGTCTCTGCACGGCAGGATTGTCGTTGTGGGCCGAGGCTGCGTGTTCTCTCAAAACGAAAACCGTGCTGGCGATCCCTTTCTAGGAACTCCTCCCACGGCACCACATGTTCAGCTCCGGCCAAACGAAAGGTGACCTCAGGCCTCAAGGTAAGTTCCAGTGTTTCACGTCAGGGGAGTTGGGTGTGCAGTGGTTTCCATGAGGCCATACTCCACCACGGAGTGCGTTAACTCTGCGACGCTCCTGGGGGCCCACAGGATAGGAGCTCGTTCGCCAAGTTCGCAGGATGACTTCTCTCCGTGCCGGAACGGCGGCTCCTGGCTTCTGAGGAACCTTAGCCTCAACAGGGCCCTGGCGAAAGCTCTTCACATTCATAGCAAGGGCAACGGACTGCTCTCTGGCTTGCCTGGCTTGAGTGCCCCAGTCGTCAAAGAGCCTCGCGAAGGCAGTGCTGCGCAGACTCCCTTTGCCAGTCGCACGGCCTCCTTGACTGAAAGAGAACTGCAGTGCCAAAAGGCACCGTGCTGACGACTGCCTCCAGGAGGAGACTCGGGACAGCACTCTCACAGAAGCGAAAGCTAGGCTGTGGGCCCACCCTGAGGACCAGCACGTTTTCCACACTTAACACAGCTAAGGCATGAGCCAGACGACAGCCTTGGTCACTGAGGCCTATCTAAGGTACTGCCATCCTTACCCAGTAGATCCCACGCAGAGGTCCCTGTGCCCAAAAGGGCCTCCATGGAAGGGCCCTGTTCCTCCCGTGTGTTTCCTTCAGGTAATCGGAAACCACTGAGGATAACTACGTGAGCTCAGCTTTGAAACTGGGCGACCCTGGGCGAACCTTATTCCCCTCCGTGGTAGACGAGACAGTTGCGGGTCCTAAGCTTCCTGAAGCACACTCCTCGCGCCCACCTTCTCTTTGCTGCCGGAAGGCCTCACAGAACAGGCCTGAGTTTACTCGTGACGGAAGCCGTCTGAGTGTACTCATGTGAGGCCTGCTGCTCTCAGGTCCTTGCTGGGAGCTTCAGCAAGAGCACTCTGGAGCTCGCCGACCAAAGAATTGTGAGCCCCCCCGGCCTCAAGTAAAAGTCCAGATTTCCCCCGTCAGTAACACCTCGGAGTGCCATAGGAGCGAAGAAGCATGCGTTAACGGGATGCTTCAACAGTGCTAGGGATTTATTTCACGAGACACTGTGCACTCACGTTCGTCGTAACAACTGTCAAAGGGCACTGTATGCCTTCCAACTCCTCTGTTGCGTTTGAGCCACAGGAAGTAAAGGCATTCGTTTGATTAAGCTCCGTGAACGGGCAACGATGATGGCGAAGCGCTGCCCTGTTCGCTCGAAAGCTCTCGTCTGTACGGCCTTCCAACGGCCTCAGGGTACGCAGTTTTAAACAGCCTTTCATTCCATGCTGGTGTGCCCCCAATTAGGAATTTGGGCTCTTCTGTGAGACACCCACGTGCGTCCCAAATGAAACCGGGGGCTCCCCCAGGACGTCTGCGTACGGCAGTCGGTTGCCAGCTGTTTACTTCCAGCCGGAGAAAGGAAAAGAGTTCAGCTTTCCCAGGGTCAATTCTGGACCCTTGGGACCATCCAGAATCACCAAAGCCTAAACTTTGCACGGCCTAGGGAACGCTCTTCCTCATGTCCGGCAATCCCCACGTCAAAACCTTTCTCAGCAGAGGCAGGCACTCTCTCCCTTGTACTAGATAGCTCGGCAGAGCCTTCCGAGAAACATGCTGCGTCATTCAGCTTGAACGTGGGACGCGGAGGGGAGAGTACGCTTTCTGCCCGTTTGGAGGCGCCTTGCGCTTGGCTTCAAAGCTGCCTGAACAGCACTAGCGGCCCGACGTCTCTGCACGGCAGGATTGTCGTTGTGGGCCGAGGCTGCGTGTTCTCTCAAAACGAAAACCGTGCTGGCGATCCCTTTCTAGGAACTCCTCCCACGGCACCACATGTTCAGCTCCGGCCGAACGAAAGGTGACCTCAGGCCTCAAGGTAAGTTCCAGTGTTTCACGTCAGGGGAGTTGGGTGTGCAGTGGTTTCCATGAGGCCATACTCCACCACGGAGTGCCTTAACTCTGCGATGCTCCTGGGGGCCCACAGGATAGGAGCTCGTTCGCCAAGTTCGCAGGATGACTTCTCTCCGTGCCGGAACGGCGGCTCCTGGCTTCTGAGGAACCTTAGCCTCAACAGGGCCCTGGCGAAAGCTCTTCACACTCATAGCAAGGGCAACGGACTGCTCTCTGGCTTGCCTGGCTTGAGTGCCCCAGTCGTCAAAGAGCCTCGCGAAGGCAGTGCTGCGCAGACTCCCTTTGCCAGTCGCACGGCCTCCTTGACTGAAAGAGAACTGCAGTGCCAAAAGGCACCGTGCTGACGACTGCCTCCAGGAGGAGACTCGGGACAGCACTCTCACAGAAGCGAAAGCTAGGCTGTGGGCCCAGCCTGAGGACCAGCACGTTTTCCACACTTAACACAGCTAAGGCCTGAGCCAGACGACAGCCTTGGTCACTGAGGCCTATCTAAGGTACTGCCATCCTTACCCAGTAGATCCCACGCAGAGGTTCCTGTGCCCAAAAGGGCCTCCATGGAAGGGCCCTGTTCCTCCCGTGTGTTCCCTTCAGGTAATCGGAAACCACTGAGGATAACTACGTGAGCTCAGCTTTGAAACTGGGCGACCCTGGGCAAACCTTATTCCCCTCCGTGGTAGACGAGACAGTTGCGGGTCCTAAGCTGCCTGAAGCACACTCCTCGCGCCCACCTTCTCTTTGCTGCCGGAAGGCCTCACATAAGAGGCCTGAGTTTACTCGTGACGGAAGCCGTCTGAGTGTACTCGTGTGAGGCCTGCTGCTCTCAGGTCCTTGCTGGGAGCTTCAGCAAGAGCACTCTGGAGCTCGCCGACCAAAGAATTGTGAGCCCCCCCGGCCTCAAGTAAAAGTCCAGATTTCCCCCGTCAGTAACACCTCGGAGTGCCATAGGAGCGAAGAAGCATGCGTTAACGGGATGCTTCAATGGTTCTTGGGATTTATTTCACGAGACACTGTGCACTCACGTTCGTCGTAACAACTGTCAAAGGGCACTGTATGCCTTCCAACTCCTCTGTTGCGTTTGAGCCACAGGAAGTAAAGGCATTCGTTTGATTCAGCTCCGTGAACGGGCAACGATGATGGCGAAGCGCTGCCCTGTTCGCTCGAAAGCTCTCGTCTGCACGGCCTTCCAACGGCCTCAGGGTACGCAGTTGTAAACAGCCTTTCATTCCATGCTGGTGTGCCCCCAATTAGGAATTTGGGCTCTTCTGTGAGACACCCACGTGCGTCCCAAATGAAACCGGTGGGGCTCCCCCAGGACGTCTGCATACGGCAGTCGGTTGCCAGCTGTTTACTTCCAGCCGGAGAAAGAAAAAGAGGACAGCTTTCCCAGGGACAATTCTGGACCCTTGGGACCATCCAGAGTCACCAAAGCCTAAACTTTGCACGGCCTGGGGAACGCTCTTCCTCATGTCCAGCAATCCCCACGTCAAAACGTTTCTCAGCAGAGGCAGGCACTCTCTCCCTTGTACTAGATAGCTCGGCAGAGCCTTCCGAGAAACATGCTGCGTCATTCAGCTTGAACGTGGGACGCGGAGGGGAGAGTACGCTTTCTCCTCGTTTGGAGGTGCCTTGCGCTTGGCTTCAAAGCTGCCTGAACAGCACTAGCGGCCCGACGTCTCTGCACGGCAGGATTGTCGCTGTGGGCCGAGGCTGCGTGTTCTCTCAAAACGAAAACCGTGCTGGCGATCCCTTTCTAGGAACTCCTCCCACGGCACCACATGTTCAGCTCCGGCCGAACGAAAGGTGACCTCAGGCCTCAAGGTAAGTTCCAGTGTTTCACGTCAGGGGAGTTGGGTGTGCAGTGGTTTCCATGAGGCCATACTCCACCACGGAGTGCCTTAACTCTGCGACGCTCCTGGGGGCACACAGGATAGGAGCTCGTTCGCCAAGTTCGCAGGATGATTTCTCTCCGTGCCGGAACGGCGGCTCCTGGCTTCTGAGGAACCTTAGCCTCAACAGGGCCCTGGAGAAAGCTCTTCACATTCATAGCAAGGGCAACGGACTGCTCTCTGGCTTGCCTGGCTTGAGTGCCCCAGTCGTCAAAGAGCCTCGCGAAGGCAGTGCTGCGCAGACTCCCTTTGCCAGTCGCACGGCCTCCTTGACTGAAAGAGAACTGCAGTGCCAAAAGGCACCGTGCTGACGACTGGCTCCACGAGGAGACTCGGGACAGCACTCTCACAGAAGCAAAAGCTAGGCTGTGGGCCCAGCCTGAGGACCAGCACGTTTTCCACACTTAACACAGCTAAGGCATGAGCGAGACGACAGCCTTGGTCACTGAGGCCTATCTAAGGTACTGCCATACTTACCCAGTAGATCCCACGCAGAGGTCCCTGTGCCCAAAAGGGCCTCCATGGAAGGGCCCTGTTCCTCCCGTGTGTTTCCTTCAGGTAATCGGAAACCACTGAGGATAACTACGTGAGCTCAGCTTTGAAACTGGGCGACCCTGGGCAAACCTTATTTCCCTCCGTGGTAGACGAGAGAGTTGCAGGTCCTAAGATGCCTGAAGCACACTCCTCGCGCCCACCTTCTCTTTGCTGCCGGAAGGCCTCACAGAAGAGGCCTGAGTTTACTCGTGACGGAAGCCGTCTGAGTGTACTCGTGTGAGGCCTGCTGCTCTCAGGTCCTTGCTGGGAGCTTCAGCAAGAGCACTCTGGAGCTCGCCGACCAAAGAATTGTGAGCCCCCCCGGCCTCAAGTAAAAGTCCAGATTTCCCCCGTCAGTAACACCTCGGAGTGCCATAGGAGCGAAGAAGCATGCGTTAACGGGATGCTTCAACGGTGCTTGGGATTTATTTCACGAGACACTGTGCACTCACGTTCGTCGTAACAACTGTCAAAGGGCACTGTATGCCTTCCAACTCCTCTGCTGCGTTTGAGCCACAGGAAGTAAAGGCATTCGTTTGATTCAGCTCCGTGAACGGGCAACGATGATGGCGAAGCGCTGCCCTGTTCGCTCGAAAGCTCTCGTCTGTACGGCCTTCCAACGGCCTCAGGGTACGCAGTTGTAAACAGCCTTACATTCCATGCTGGTGTGCCCCCAATTAGGAATTTGGGCTCTTCTGTGAGACACCCACGTGCGTCCCAAATGAAACCGGGGGGGCTCCCCCAGGACGTCTGCGTACGGCAGTCGGTTGCCAGCTGTTTACTTCCAGCCGGAGAAAGGAAAAGAGGACAGCTTTCCCAGGGACAATTCTGGACCCTTGGGACCATCCAGAGTCACCAAAGCCTAAACTTTGCACGGCCTGGGGAACGCTCTTCCTCATGTCCAGCAATCCCCACGTCAAAACCTTTTTCAGCAGAGGCAGGCACTCTCTCCCTTGTACTAGATAGCTCGGCAGAGCCTTCCGAGAAACATGCTGCGTCATTCAGCTTGAACGTGGGACGCGGAGGGGAGAGTACGCTTTCTCCCCGTTTGGAGGTGCCTTGCGCTTGGCTTCAAAGCTGCCTGAACAGCACTAGCGGCCCGACGTCTCTGCACGGCAGGATTGTCGCTGTGGGCCGAGGCTGCGTGTTCTCTCAAAACGAAAACCGGGCTGGCGATCCCTTTCTAGGAACTCCTCCCACGGCACCACATGTTCAGCTCCGGCCGAACGAAAGGTGACCTCAGGCCTCAAGGTAAGTTCCAGTGTTTCACGTCAGGGGAGTTGGGTGTGCAGTGGTTTCCATGAGGCCATACTCCACCACGGAGTGCCTTAACACTGCGACGCTCCTGGGGGCCAACAGGATAGGAGCTCGTTCGCCAAGTTCGCAGGATGACTTCTCTCCGTGCCGGAACGGCGGCTCCTGGCTTCTGAGGAACCTTAGCCTCAACAGGGCCCTGGCGAAAGCTCTTCACACTCATAGCAAGGGCAACGGACTGCTCTCTGGCTTGCCTGGCTTGAGTGCCCCAGTCGTCAAAGAGCCTCGCGAAGGCAGTGCTGCGCAGACTCCCTTTGCCAGTCGCACGGCCTCCTTGACTGAAAGAGAACTGCAGTGCCAAAAGGCACCGTGCTGACGACTGCCTCCAGGAGGAGACTCGGGACAGCACTCTCACAGAAGCGAAAGCTAGGCTGTGGGCCCACCCTGAGGACCAGCACGTTTTCCACACTTAACACAGCTAAGGCCTGAGCCAGACGACAGCCTTGGTCACTGAGGCCTATCTAAGGTACTGCCATCCTTACCCAGTAGATCCCATGCAGAGGTCCCTGTGCCCAAAAGGGCCTCCATGGAAGGGCCCTGTTCCTCCCGTGTGTTTCCTTCAGGTAATCGGAAACCACTGAGGATAACTACGTGAGCTCAGCTTTGAAACTGGGCGACCCTGGGCAAACCTTATTCCCCTCCGTGGTAGACGAGACAGTTGCGGGTCCTAAGCTTCCTGAAGCACACTCCTCGCGCCCACCTTCTCTTTGCTGCCGGAAGGCCTCACAGAAGAGGCCTGAGTTTACTCGTGACGGAAGCCGTCTGAGTGTACTCATGTGAGGCCTGCTGCTCTCAGGTCCTTGCTGGGAGCTTAAGCAAGAGCACTCTGGAGCTCGCCGACAAAAGAATTGTGAGCCCCCCCGGCCTCAAGTAAAAGTCCAGATTTCCCCCGTCAGTAACACCTCGGAGTGCCATAGGAGCGAAGAAGCATGCGTTAACGGGATGCTTCAACAGTGCTAGGGATTTATTTCACGAGACACTGTGCACTCACGTTGGTCGTAACAACTGTCAAAGGGCACTGTATGCCTTCCAACTCCTCTGCTGCGTTTGAGCCACAGGAAGTAAAGGCATTCGTTTGATTCAGCTCCGTGAACGGGCAACGATGATGGCGAAGCGCTGCCCTGTTCGCTCGAAAGCTCTCGTCTGTACGGCCTTCCAACGGCCTCAGGGTACGCAGTTGTAAACAGCCTTACATTCCATGCTGGTGTGCCCCCAATTAGGAATTTGGGCTCTTCTGTGAGACACCCACGTGCGTCCCAAATGAAACCGGGGGGGCTCCCCCAGGACGTCTGCGTACGGCAGTCGGTTGCCAGCTGTTTACTTCCAGCCGGAGAAAGGAAAAGAGGACAGCTTTCCCAGGGACAATTCTGGACCCTTGGGACCATCCAGAGTCACCAAAGCCTAAACTTTGCACGGCCTGGGGAACGCTCTTCCTCATGTCCAGCAATCCCCACGTCCAAACCTTTCTCAGCAGAGGCAGGCACTCTCTCCCTTGTACTAGATAGCTCGGCAGAGCCTTCCGAGAAACATGCTGCGTCATTCAGCTTGAACGTGGGACGCGGAGGGGAGAGTACGCTTTCTGCCCGTTTGGAGGCGCCTTGCGCTTGGCTTCAAAGCTGCCTGAACAGCACTAGCGGCCCGACGTCTCTGCACGGCAGGATTGTCGTTGTGGGCCGAGGCTGCGTGTTCTCTCAAAATGAAAACCGTGCTGGCGATCCCTTTCTAGGAACTCCTCCCACGGCACCACATGTTCAGCTCCGGCCGAACGAAAGGTGACCTCAGGCCTCAAGGTAAGTTCCAGTGTTTCACGTCAGGGGAGTTGGGTGTGCAGTGGTTTCCATGAGGCCATACTCCACCACGGAGTGCCTTAACTCTGCGACGCTCCTGGGGGCCCACAGGATAGGAGCTCGTTCGCCAAGTTCGCAGGATGACTTCTCTCCGTGCCGGAACGGCGGCTCCTGGCTTCTGAGGAACCTTAGCCTCAACAGGGCCCTGGCGAAAGCTCTTCACATTCATAGCAAGGGCAACGGACTGCTCTCTGGCTTGCCTGGGTTGACTGCCCCAGTCGTCAAAGAGCCTCGCGAAGACAGTGCTGCGCAGATTCCCTTTGCCAGCCGCACGGCCTCCTTGACTGAAAGAGAACTGCAGTGCCAAAAGGCACCGTGCTGACGACTGGCTCCAGGAGGAGACTCGGGACAGCACTCTCACAGAAGCGAAAGCTAGGCTGTGGGCCCAGCCTGAGGACCAGCACGTTTTCCACACTTAACACAGCTAAGGCCTGAGCCAGACGACAGCCTTGGTCACTGAGGCCTATCTAAGGTACTGCCATCCTTACCCAGTAGATCCCACGGAGAGGTTCCTGTGCCCAAAAGGGCCTCCATGGAAGGGCCCTGTTCCTCCCGTGTGTTCCCTTCAGGTAATCGGAAACCACTGAGGATAACTACGTGAGCTCAGCTTTGAAACTGGGCGACCCTGGGCAAACCTTATTCCCCTCCGTGGTAGACGAGACAGTTGCGGGTCCTAAGCTGCCTGAAGCACACTCCTCGCGCCCACCTTCTCTTTGCTGCCGGAAGGCCTCACATAAGAGGCCTGAGTTTACTCGTGACGGAAGCCGTCTGAGTGTACTCGTGTGAGGCCTGCTGCTCTCAGGTCCTTGCTGGGAGCTTCAGCAAGAGCACTCTGGAGCTCGCCGACCAAAGAATTGTGAGCCCCCCCGGCCTCAAGTAAAAGTCCAGATTTCCCCCGTCAGTAACACCTCGGAGTGCCATAGGAGCGAAGAAGCATGCGTTAACGGGATGCTTCAATGGTTCTTGGGATTTATTTCACGAGACACTGTGCACTCACGTTCGTCGTAACAACTGTCAAAGGGCACTGTATGCCTTCCAACTCCTCTGTTGCGTTTGAGCCACAGGAAGTAAAGGCATTCGTTTGATTCAGCTCCGTGAACGGGCAACGATGATGGCGAAGCGCTGCCCTGTTCGCTCGAAAGCTCTCGTCTGCACGGCCTTCCAACGGCCTCAGGGTACGCAGTTGTAAACAGCCTTTCATTCCATGCTGGTGTGCCCCCAATTAGGAATTTGGGCTCTTCTGTGAGACACCCACGTGCGTCCCAAATGAAACCGGTGGGGCTCCCCCAGGACGTCTGCATACGGCAGTCGGTTGCCAGCTGTTTACTTCCAGCCGGAGAAAGAAAAAGAGGACAGCTTTCCCAGGGACAATTCTGGACCCTTGGGACCATCCAGAGTCACCAAAGCCTAAACTTTGCACGGCCTGGGGAACGCTCTTCCTCATGTCCAGCAATCCCCACGTCAAAACGTTTCTCAGCAGAGGCAGGCACTCTCTCCCTTGTACTAGATAGCTCGGCAGAGCCTTCCGAGAAACATGCTGCGTCATTCAGCTTGAACGTGGGACGCGGAGGGGAGAGTACGCTTTCTCCCCGTTTGGAGGTGCCTTGCGCTTGGCTTCAAAGCTGCCTGAACAGCACTAGCGGCCCTACGTCTCTGCACGGCAGGATTGTCGCTGTGGGCCGAGGCTGCGTGTTCTCTCAAAACGAAAACCGTGCTGGCGATCCCTTTCTAGGAACTCCTCCCACGGCACCACATGTTCAGCTCCGGCCGAACGAAAGGTGACCTCAGGCCTCAAGGTAAGTTCCAGTGTTTCACGTCAGGGGAGTTGGGTGTGCAGTGGTTTCCATGAGGCCATACTCCACCACGGAGTGCCTTAACACTGCGACGCTCCTGGGGGCCAACAGGATAGGAGCTCGTTCGCCAAGTTCGCAGGATGACTTCTCTCCGTGCCGGAACGGCGGCTCCTGGCTTCTGAGGAACCTTAGCCTCAACAGGGCCCTGGCGAAAGCTCTTCACATTCATAGCAAGGGCAACGGACTGCTCTCTGGCTTGCCTGGGTTGAGTGCCCCAGTCGTCAAAGAGCCTCGCGAAGGCAGTGCTGCGCAGACTCCCTTTGCCAGTCGCACGGCCTCCTTGACTGAAAGAGAACTGCAGTGCCAAAAGGCACCGTGCTGACGACTGCCTCCAGGAGGAGACTCGGGACAGCACTCTCACAGAAGCGAAAGCTAGGCTGTGGGCCCAGCCTGAGGACCAGCACGTTTTCCACACTTAACACAGCTAAGGCCTGAGCCAGACGACAGCCTTGGTCACTGAGGCCTATCTAAGGTACTGCCATCCTTACCCAGTACATCCCACGCAGAGGTCCCTGTGCCCAAAAGGGCCTCCATGGAAGGGCCCTGTTCCTCCCGTGTGTTTCCTTCAGGTAATCGGAAACCACTGAGGATAACTACGTGAGCTCAGCTTTGAAACTGGGCGACCCTGGGCAAACCTTATTCCCCTCCGTGGTAGACGAGACAGTTGCGGGTCCTAAGCTGCCTGAAGCACACTCCTCGCGCCCACCTTCTCTTTGCTGCCGGAAGGCCTCACATAACAGGACTGAGTTTACTCGTGATGGAAGCTGTCTGAGTGTACTCGTGTGAGGCCTGCTGCTCTCAGGTCCTTGCTGGGAGCTTCAGCAAGAGCACTCTGGAGCTCGCCAACAAAAGAATTGTGAGCCCCCCCGGCCTCAAGTAAAAGTCCAGATTTGCCCCATCAGTAACACCTCGGAGTGCCATAGGAGCGAAGAAGCATGCGTTAAAGGGATGCTTCAACAGTGCTAGGGATTTATTTCACGAGACACTGTGCACTCACGTTCGTTGTAACAACTGTCAAAGGGCACTGTATGCCTTCCAACTCCTCTGTTGCGTTTGAGCCACAGGAAGTAAAGGCATTCGTTTGATTCAGCTCCGTGAACGGGCAACGATGATGGCGAAGCGCTGCCCTGTTCGCTCGAAAGCTCTCGTCTGTACGGACTTCCAACGGCCTCAGGGTACGCAGTTCTAAACAGCCTTACATTCCATGCTGGTGTGCCCCCAATTAGGAATTTGGGCTCTTCTGTGAGACACCCACGTGCGTCCCAAATGAAACCGGGGGACTCCCCCAGGACGTCTGCGTACGGCAGTCGGTTGCCAGCTGTTTACTTCCAGCCGGAGAAAGAAAAAGAGGACAGCTTTCCCAGGGACAATTCTGGACCCTTGGGACCATCCAGAGTCACCAAAGCCTAAACTTTGCACGGCCTGGGGAATGCTCTTCCTCATGCCCAGCAATCCCCACGTCAAAACGTTTCTCAGCAGAGGCAGGCACTCTCTCCCTTGTACTAGATAGCTCGGCAGAGCCTTCCGAGAAACATGCTGCGTCATTCAACTTGAACGAGGGACACGGAGGGGAGAGTACGCTTTCTTCCCCTTTGGAGGCGCCTTGCGCTTGGCTTCAAAGCTGCCTGAACAGCACTAGCGGCCCGACGTCTCTGCACGGCAGGATTGTCGTTGTGGGCCGAGGCTGCGTGTTCTCTCAAAACGAAAACCGTGCTGGCGATCCCTTTCTAGGAACTCCTCCCACGGCACCACATGTTCAGCTCCGGCCGAACGAAAGGTGACCTCAGGCCTCAAGGTAAGTTCCAGTGTTTCACATCGGGGGAGTTGGGTGTGCAGTGGTTTCCATGAGGCCATACTCCACCACGGAGTGCCTTAACTCTGCGACGCTCCTGGGGGCACACAGGATAGGAGCTCGTTCGCCAAGTTCGCAGGATGACTTCTCTCCGTGCCGGAACGGCGGCTCCTGGCTTCTGAGGAACCTTAGCCTCAAGAGGGCCCTGGCGAAAGCTCTTCACATTCATAGCAAGGGCAACGTACTGCTCTCTGGCTTGCCTGGCTTGAGTGCCCCAGTCGTCAAAGAGCCTCGCGAAGGCAGTGCTGCGCAGACTCCCTTTGCCAGTCGCACGGCCTCCTTGACTGAAAGAGAACTGCAGTGCCAAAAGGCACCGTGCTGACGACTGCCTCCAGGAGGAGACTCGGGACAGCACTCTCACAGAAGCAAAAGCTAGGCTGTGGGCCCAGCCTGAGGACCAGCACGTTTTCCACACTTAACACAGCTAAGGCATGAGCGAGACGACAGCCTTGGTCACTGAGGCCTATCTAAGGTACTGCCATACTTACCCAGTAGATCCCACGCAGAGGTCCCTGTGCCCAAAAGGGCCTCCATGGAAGGGCCCTGTTCCTCCCGTGTGTTTCCTTCAGGTAATCGGAAACCACTGAGGATAACTACGTGAGCTCAGCTTTGAAACTGGGCGACCCTGGGCAAACCTTATTCCCCTCCGTGGTAGACGAGACAGTTGCGGGTCCTAAGCTGCCTGAAGCACACTCCTCGCGCCCACCTTCTCTTTGCTTCCGGAAGGCCTCACAGAAGAGGCCTGAGTTTACTCGTGATGGAAGCTGTCTGAGTGTACTCGTGTGAGGCCTGCTGCTCTCAGGTCCTTGCTGGGAGCTTCAGCAAGAGCACTCTGGAGCTCGCCGACAAAAGAATTGTGAGCCCCCCCGGCCTCAAGTAAAAGTCCAGATTTCCCCCGTCAGTAACACCTCGGAGTGCCATAGGAGCGAAGAAGCATGCGTTAACGGGATGCTTCAACAGTGCTAGGGATTTATTTCACGAGACACTGTGCACTCACGTTCGTCGTAACAACTGTCAAAGGGCACTGTATGCCTTCCAACTCCTCTGCTGCGTTTGAGCCACAGGAAGTAAAGGCATTCGTTTGATTCAGCTCCGTGAACGGGCAACGATGATGGCGAAGCGCTGCCCTGTTCGCTCGAAAGCTCTCGTCTGTACGGCCTTCCAACGGCCTCAGGGTACGCAGTTGTAAAAAGCCTTTCATTCCATGCTGGTGTGCCCCCAATTAGGACTTTGGGCTCTTCTGTGAGACACCCACGTGCGTCCCAAATGAAACCGGGGGCTCCCGCAGGACGTCTGCGTACGGCAGTCGGTTGCCAGCTGTTTACTTCCAGCCGGAGAAAGAAAAAGAGGACAGTTTTCCCAGGGACAATTCTGGACCCTTGGGACCATCCAGAGTCACCAAAGCCTAAACTTTGCACGGCCTGGGAAACGCTCTTCCTCATGTCCAGCAATCCCCACGTCCAAACCTTTCTCAGCAGAGGCAGGCACTCTCTCCATTGTACTAAATAGCTCGGCAGAGCCTTCCGAGAAACATGCTGCGTCATTCAGCTTGAACGTGGGACGCGGAGGGGAGAGTACGCTATCTCCCCGTTTGGAGGCGCCTTGCGCTTGGCTTCAAAGCTGCCTGAACAGCACTAGCGGCCCGACGTCTCTGCACGGCAGGATTGTCGTTGTGGGCCGAGGCTGCGTGTTCTCTCAAAACGAAAACCGTGCTGGCGATCCCTTTCTAGGAACTCCTCCCACGGCACCACATGTTCAGCTCCGGCCGAACGAAAGGTGACCTCAGGCCTCAAGGTAAGTTCCAGTGTTTCACGTCAGGGGAGTTGGGTGTGCAGTGGTTTCCATGAGGCCATACTCCACCACGGAGTGCCTTAACTCTGCGACGCTCCTGGGGGCACACAGGATAGGAGCTCGTTCGCCAATTTCGCAGGATGATTTCTCTCAGTGCCGGAACGGCGGCTCCTGGCTTCTGAGGAACCTTAGCCTCAACAGGGCCCTTGAGAAAGCTCTTCACATTCATAGCAAGGGCAACGGACTGCTCTCTGGCTTGCCTGGCTTGAGTGCCCCAGTCGTCAAAGAGCCTCGCGAAGGCAGTGCTGCGCAGACTCCCTTTGCCAGTCGCACGGCCTCCTTGACTGAAAGAGAACTGCAGTGCCAAAAGGCACCGTGCTGACGACTGGCTCCAGGAGGAGACTCGGGACAGCACTCTCACAGAAGCGAAAGCTAGGCTGTGGGCCCAGCCTGACGACCAGCACGTTTTCCACACTTAACACAGCTAAGGCATGAGCCAGACGACAGCCTTGGTCACTGAGGCCTATCTAAGGTACTGCCATCCTTACCCAGTAGATCCCACGCAGAGGTCCCTGTGCCCAAAAGGGCCTCCATGGAAGGGCCCTGTTCCTCCCGTGTGTTTCCTTCAGGTAATCGGAAACCACTGAGGATAACTACGTGAGCTCAGCTTTGAAACTGGGCGACCCTGGGCAAACCTTATTTCCCTCCGTGGTAGACGAGAGAGTTGCGGGTCCTAAGCTTCCTGAAGCACACTCCTCGCGCCCACCTTCTCTTTGCTGCCGGAAGGCCTCACAGAAGAGGCCTGAGTTTACTCGTGACGGAAGCCGTCTGAGTGTACTCGTGTGAGGCCTGCTGCTCTCAGGTCCTTGCTGGGAGCTTCAGCAAGAGCACTCTGGAGCTCGCCGACCAAAGAATTGTGAGCCCCCCCGGCCTCAAGTAAAAGTCCAGATTTCCCCCGTCAGTAACACCTCGGAGTGCCATAGGAGCGAAGAAGCATGCGTTAACGGGATGCTTCAACGGTGCTTGGGATTTATTTCACGAGACACTGTGCACTCACGTTCGTCGTAACAACTGTCAAAGGGCACTGTATGCCTTCCAACTCCTCTGCTGCGTTTGAGCCACAGGAAGTAAAGGCATTCGTTTGATTCAGCTCCGTGAACGGGCAACGATGATGGCGAAGCGCTGCCCTGTTCGCTCGAAAGCTCTCGTCTGTACGGCCTTCCAACGGCCTCAGGGTACGCAGTTGTAAACAGCCTTACATTCCATGCTGGTGTGCCCCCAATTAGGAATTTGGGCTCTTCTGTGAGACACCCACGTGCGTCCCAAATGAAACCGGGGGGGCTCCCCCAGGACGTCTGCGTACGGCAGTCGGTTGCCAGCTGTTTACTTCCAGCCGGAGAAAGGAAAAGAGGACAGCTTTCCCAGGGACAATTCTGGACCCTTGGGACCATCCAGAGTCACCAAAGCCTAAACTTTGCACGGCCTGGGGAACGCTCTTCCTCATGTCCAGCAATCCCCACGTCAAAACCTTTTTCAGCAGAGGCAGGCACTCTCTCCCTTGTACTAGATAGCTCGGCAGAGCCTTCCGAGAAACATGCTGCGTCATTCAGCTTGAACGTGGGACGCGGAGGGGAGAGTACGCTTTCTCCCCGTTTGGAGGTGCCTTGCGCTTGGCTTCAAAGCTGCCTGAACAGCACTAGCGGCCCGACGTCTCTGCACGGCAGGATTGTCGCTGTGGGCCGAGGCTGCGTGTTCTCTCAAAACGAAAACCGTGCTGGCGATCCGTTTCTAGGAACTCCTCCCACGGCACCACATGTTCAGCTCCGGCCGAACGAAAGGTGACCTCAGGCCTCAAGGTAAGTTCCAGTGTTTCACGTCAGGGGAGTTGGGTGTGCAGTGGTTTCCATGAGGCCATACTCCACCACGGAGTGCCTTAACACTGCGACGCTCCTGGGGGCCAACAGGATAGGAGCTCGTTCGCCAAGTTCGCAGGATGACTTCTCTCCGTGCCGGAACGGCGGCTCCTGGCTTCTGAGGAACCTTAGCCTCAACAGGGCCCTGGAGAAAGCTCTTCACATTCATAGCAAGGGCAACGGACTGCTCTCTGGCTTGCCTGGGTTGAGTGCCCCAGTCGTCAAAGAGCCTCGCGAAGGCAGTGCTGCGCAGATTCCCTTTGCCAGTCGCACGGCCTCCTTGACTGAAAGAGAACTGCAGTGCCAAACGGCACCGTGCTGACGACTGGCTCCAGGAGGAGACTCGGGACAGCACTCTCACAGAAGCGAAAGCTAGGCTGTGGGCCCAGCCTGAGGACCAGCACGTTTACCACACTTAACACAGCTAAGGCATGAGCCAGACGACAGCCTTGGTCACTGAGGCCTATCTAAGGTACTGCCATCCTTACCCAGTAGATCCCACGCAGAGGTCCCTGTGCCCAAAAGGGCCTCCATGGAAGGGCCCTGTTCCTCCCGTGTGTTTCCTTCAGGTAATCGGAAACCACTGAGGATAACTACGTGAGCTCAGCTTTGAAACTGGGCGACCCTGGGCAAACCTTATTCCCCTCCGTGGTAGACGAGACAGTTGCGGGTCCTAAGCTGCCTGAAGCACACTCCTCGCGCCCACCTTCTCTTTGCTGCCGGAAGGCCTCACATAACAG
This sequence comes from Orcinus orca, assembly GCF_937001465.1. Lineage (NCBI taxonomy): Eukaryota > Metazoa > Chordata > Mammalia > Artiodactyla > Delphinidae > Orcinus > Orcinus orca. Next base: position 28,001,077 of record NC_064571.1, read on the forward strand.
GACTGAGTTTACTCGTGATGGAAGCTGTCTGAGTGTACTCGTGTGAGGCCTGCTGCTCTCAGGTCCTTGCTGGGAGCTTCAGCAAGAGCACTCTGGAGCTCGCCAACAAAAGAATTGTGAGCCCCCCCGGCCTCAAGTAAAAGTCCAGATTTGCCCCATCAGTAACACCTCGGAGTGCCATAGGAGCGAAGAAGCATGCGTTAACGGGATGCTTCAACAGTGCTAGGGATTTATTTCACGAGACACTGTGCACTCACGTTCGTCGTAACAACTGTCAAAGGGCACTGTATGCCTTCCAACTCCTCTGTTGCGTTTGAGCCACAGGAAGTAAAGGCATTCGTTTGATTAAACTCCGTGAACGGGCAACGATGATGGCGAAGCGCTGCCCTGTTCGCTCGAAAGCTCTCGTCTTCACGGCCTTCCAACGGCCTCAGCGTACGCAGTTGTAAACAGCCTTTCATTCCATGCTGGTGTGCCCCCAATTAGGAATTTGGGCTCTTCTGTGAGACACCCACGTGCGTCCCAAATGAAACCGGGGTGGCTCCCCCAGAACGTCTGCGTACGGCAGTCGGTTGCCAGCTGTTTACTTCCAGCCGGAGAAAGAAAAAGAGGACAGCTTTCCCAGGGACAATTCTGGACCCTTGGGACCATCCAGAGTCACCAAAGCCTAAACTTTGCTCGGCCTGGGGAACGCTCTTCCTCATGTCCAGCAATCCCCACGTCAAAACCTTTCTCAGCAGAGGCAGGCACTCTCTCCCTTGTACTAGATAGCTCGGCAGAGCCTTCCGAGAAACATGCTGCGTCATTCAGCTTGAACGTGGGACGCGGAGGGGAGAGTACGCTTTCTCCCCCTTTGGAGGCGCCTTGCCCTTGGCTTCAAAGCTGCCTGAACAGCACTAGCGGCCCGACGTCTCTGCACGGCAGGATTGTCGTTGTGGGCCGAGGCTGCGTGTTCTCTCAAAACGAAAACCGTGCTGGCGATCCCTTTCTAGGAACTCCTCCCACGGCACCACATGTTCAGCTCCGGCCGAACGAAAGGTGACCTCAGGCCTCAAGGTAAGTTCCAGTGTTTCACGTCAGGGGAGTTGGGTGTGCAGTGGTTTCCATGAGGCCATACTCCACCACGGAGTGCCTTAACTCTGCCACGCTCCTGGGGCCCACAGGATAGGAGCTCGTTCGCCAAGTTCGCAGGATGACTTCTCTCCGGGCCGGAACGGCGGCTCCTGGCTTCTGAGGAACCTTAGCCTCAACAGGGCCTTGGAGAAAGCTCTTCACATTCATAGCAAGGGCAACGTACTGCTCTCTGGCTTGCCTGGGTTGAGTGCCCCAGTCGTCAAAGAGCCTCGCGAAGGCAGTGCTGCACAGACTCCCTTTGCCAGTCGCACGGCCTCCTTGACTGAAAGAGAACTGCAGTGCCAAAAGGCACCGTGCTGACGACTGGCTCCAGGAGGAGACTCGGGACAGCACTCTCACAGAAGCGAAAGCTAGGCTGTGGGCCCAGCCTGAGGACCAGCACGTTTTCCACACTTAACACAGCTAAGGCATGAGCCAGACGACAGCCTTGGTCACTGAGGCCTATCTAAGGTACTGCCATACTTACCCAGTAGATCCCACGCAGAGGTCCCTGTGCCCAAAAGGGCCTCCATGGAAGGGCCCTGTTCCTCCCGTGTGTTTCCTTCAGGTAATCGGAAACCACTGAGGATAACTACGTGAGCTCAGCTTTGAAACTGGGCGACCCTGGGCAAACCTTATTCCCCTCCGTGGTAGACGAGACAGTTGCGGGTCCTAAGCTGCCTGAAGCACACTCCTCACGCCCACCTTCTGTTTGCTGCCGGAAGGCCTCACATAAGAGGCCTGAGTTTACTCGTGACGGAAGCCGTCTGAGTGTACTCGTGTGAGGCCTGCTGCTCTCAGGTCCTTGCTGGGAGCTTCAGCAAGAGCACTCTGGAGCTCGCCGACAAAAGAATTGTGAGCCCCCCCGGCCTCAAGTAAAAGTCCAGATTTCCCCCGTCAGTAACACCTCGGAGTGCCATAGGAGCGAAGAAGCATGCGTTAACGGGATGCTTCAACAGCGCTTGGGATTTATTTCACGAGACACTGTGCACTCACGTTCGTCGTAACAACTGTCAAAAGGCACTGTATGCCTTCGAACTCCTCTGTTGCGTTTGAGCCACAGGAAGTAAAGGCATTCGTTTGATTAAACTCCGTGAACGGGCAACGATGATGGCGAAGCGCTGCCCTGTTCGCTCGAAAGCTCTCGTCTGTACGGCCTTCCAACGGCCTCAGGGTACGCAGTTGTAAACAGCCTTACATTCCATGCTGGTGTGCCCCCAATTAGGAATTTGGGCTCTTCTGTGAGACACCCACGTGCGTCCCAAATGAAACCGGGGGGGCTCCCCCAGGACGTCTGCGTACGGCAGTCGGTTGCCAGCTGTTTACTTCCAGCCGGAGAAAGAAAAAGAGGACAGCTTTCCCAGGGACAATTCTGGACCCTTGGGACCATCCAGAGTCACCAAAGCCTAAACTTTGCACGGCCTGGGGAACGCTCTTCCTCATGTCCAGCAATCCCCACGTCAAAACCTTTCTCAGAAGAGGCAGGCACTCTCTCCCTCGTACTAGATAGCTCGGCAGAGCCTTCCGAGAAACATGCTGCGTCATTCAGCTTGAACGTGGGACGCGGAGGGGAGAGTACGCTTTCTCCCCGTTTGCAGGTGCCTTGCGCTTGGCTTCAAAGCTGCCTGAACAGCACTAGCGGCCCGACGTCTCTGCACGGCAGGATTGTCGTTGTGGGCCGAGGCTGCGTGTTCTCTCAAAACGAAAACCGTGCTGGCGATCCCTTTCTAGGAACTCCTCCCACGGCACCACATGTTCAGCTCCGGCCGAACGAAAGGTGACCTCAGGCCTCAAGGTAAGTTCCAGTGTTTCACGTCGGGGGAGTTGGGTGTGCAGTGGTTTCCATGAGGCCATACTCCACCACGGAGTGCCTTAACTCTGCGACGCTCCTGGGGGCACACAGGATAGGAGCTCGTTCGCCAAGTTCGCAGGATGACTTCTCTCCGTGCCGGAACGGCGGCTCCTGGCTTCTGAGGAACCTTAGCCTCAACAGGGCCCTGGAGAAAGCTCTTCACATTCATAGCAAGGGCAACGTACTGCTCTCTGGTTTGCCTGGGTTGAGTGCCCCAGTCGTCAAAGAGCCTCGCGAAGGCAGTGCTGCGCAGACTCCCTTTGCCAGTCGCACGGCCTCCTTGACTGAAAGAGAACTGCAGTGCCAAAAGGCACCGTGCTGACCACTGGCTCCAGGAGGAGACTCGGGACAGCACTCTCACAGAAGCAAAAGCTAGGCTGTGGGCCCAGCCTGAGGACCAGCACGTTTTCCACACTTAACACAGCTAAGGCATGAGCCAGACGACAGCCTTGGTCACTGAGGCCTACCTAAGGTACTGCCATCCTTACCCAGTAGATCCCACGCAGAGGTCCCTGTGCCCAAAAGGGCCTCCATGGAAGGGCCCTGTTCCTCCCGTGTGTTTCCTTCAGGTAATCGGAAACCACTGAGGATAACTACGTGAGCTCAGCTTTGAAACTGGGCGACCCTGGGCAAACCTTATTCCCCTCCGTGGTAGACGAGACAGTTGCGGGTCCTAAGCTGCCTGAAGCACACTCCTCGCTCCCACCTTCTCTTTGCTGCCGCAAGGCCTCACATAAGAGGCCTGAGTTTACTCGTGACGGAAGCCGTCTGAGTGTACTCGTGTGAGGCCTGCTGCTCTCAGGTCCTTGCTGGGAGCTTCAGCAAGAGCACTCTGGAGCTCGCCGACAGAAGAATTGTGAGCCCCCCCGGCCTCAAGTAAAAGTCCAGATTTCCCCCGTCAGTAACACCTCGGAGTGCCATAGGAGCGAAGAAGCATGCGTTAACGGGATGCTTCAACAGTGCTTGGGATTTATTTCACGAGACACTGTGCACTCACGTTCGTCGTAACAACTGTCAAAGGGCACTGTATGCCTTCCAACTCCTCTGTTGCGTTTGAGCCACAGGAAGTAAAGACATTCGTTTGATTCAGCTCCGTGAACGGGCAACGATGATGGCGAAGCGCTGCCCTGTTCCCTCGAAAGCTCTCGTCTGTACGGCCTTCCAACGGCCTCAGGGTACGCAGTTGTAAACAGCCTTACATTCCATGCTGGTGTGCCCCCAATTAGGAATTTGGGCTCTTCTGTGAGACACCCACGTGCGTCCCAAATGAAACCGGGGGGGCTCCCCCAGGACGTCTGCGTACGGCAGTCGGTTGCCAGCTGTTTACTTCCGGCCGGAGAAAGAAAAAGAGGACAGCTTTCCCAGAGACAATTCTGGACCCTTGGGACCATCCAGAGTCACCAAAGCCTAAACTTTGCACGGCCTGGGGAACGCTCTTCCTCATGTCCAGCAATCCCCACGTCAAAACCTTTCTCAGCAGAGGCAGGCACTCTCTCCCTCGTACTAGATAGCTCGGCAGAGCCTTCCGAGAAACATGCTGCGTCATTCAGCTTGAACGTGGGACGCGGAGGGGAGAGTACGCTTTCTCCCTGTTTGGAGGAGCCTTGCGCTTGTTTTCAAAGCTGCCTGAACAGCACTAGCGGCCCGACGTCTCTGCACGGCAGGATTGTCGCTGTGGGCCGAGGCTGCGTGTTCTCTCAAAACGAAAACCGTGCTGGCGATCCCTTTCTAGGAACTCCTCCCACGGCACCACATGTTCAGCTCCGGCCGAACGAAAGGTGACCTCAGGCCTCAAGGTAAGTTCCAGTGTTTTACGTCAGGGGAGTTGGGTGTGCAGTGGTTTCCATGAGGCCATACTCCACCACGGAGTGCCTTAACTCTGCGACGCTCCTGGGGGCCCACAGGATAGGAGCTCGTTCGCCAAGTTCGCAGGATGACTTCTCTCCGTGCCGGAACGGCGGCTCCTGGCTTCTGAGGAACCTTAGCCTCAACAGGGCCCTGGCGAAAACTCTTCACATTCATAGCAAGGGCAACGGACTGCTCTCTGGCTTGCCTGGCTTGAGTGCCCCAGTCGTCAAAGAGCCTCGCGAAGGCAGTGCTGCGCAGACTCCCTTTGCCAGTCGCACGGCCTCCTTGACTGAAAGAGAACTGCAGTGCCAAAAGGCACCGTGCTGACGACTGGCTCCAGGAGGAGACTCGGGACAGCACTCTCACAGAAGCGAAAGCTAGGCTGTGGGCCCAGCCTGACGACCAGCACGTTTTCCACACTTAACACAGCTAAGGCATGAGCCAGACGACAGCCTTGGTCACTGAGGCCTATCTAAGGTACTGCCATCCTTACCCAGTAGATCCCACGCAGAGGTCCCTGTGCCCAAAAGGGCCTCCATGGAAGGGCGCTGTTCCTCCCGTGTGTTTCCTTCAGGTAATCGGAAACCACTGAGGATAACTACGTGAGCTCAGCTTTGAAACTGGGCGACCCTGGGCAAACCTTATTCCCCTCCGTGGTAGACGAGACAGTTCCGGATCCTAAGCTGCCTGAAGCACACTCCTCGCGCCCACCTTCTCTTTGCTGCCGGAAGGCCTCACAGAAGAGGCCTGCGTTTACTCGTGACGGAAGCCGTCTCAGTGTACTCGTGTGAGGCCTGCTGCTCTCAGGTCCTTGCTGGGAGCTTCAGCAAGAGCACTCTGGAGCTCGCCGACAAAAGAATTGTGAGCCCCCCCGGCCTCAAGTAAAAGTCCAGATTTCCCCCGTCACTAACACCTCGGAGTGCCATAGGAGCGAAGAAGCATGCGTTAACGGGATGCTTCAACAGTGTTTGGGATTTATTTCACGAGACACTGTGCACTCACGTTCGTCGTAACAACTGTCAAAGGGCACTGTATGCCTTCCAACTCCTCTGTTGCGTTTGAGCCACAGGAAGTAAAGGCATTCGTTTGATTAAGCTCCGTGAACGGGCAACGATGATGGCGAAGCGCTGCCCTGTTCGCTCGAAAGCTCTCGTCTGTACGGCCTTCCAACGGCCTCAGGGTACGCAGTTGTAAACAGCCTTACATTCCATGCTGCTGTGCCCCCAATTAGGAATTTGGGCTCTTCTGTGAGACACCCACGTGCGTCCCAAATGAAACCGGGGGGACTCCCCCAGGACGTCTGCGAACGGCAGTCGGTTGCCAGCTGTTTACTTCCAGCCGGAGAAAGAAAAAGAGGACAGCTTTCCCAGGGACAATTCTGGACCCTTGGGACCATCCAGAGTCACCAAAGCCTAAACTTTGCACGGCCTGGGGAACGCTCTTCCTCATGTCCAGCAATCCCCACGTCAAAACCTTTCTCAGCAGAGGCAGGCACTCTCTCCCTCGTACTAGATAGCTCGGCAGAGCCTTCCGAGAAACATGCTGCGTCATTCAGCTTGAACGTGGGACGCGGAGGGGAGAGTACGCTTTCTGCCCGTTTGGAGGCGCCTTGCGCTTGGCTTCAAAGCTGCCTGAACAGCACTAGCGGCCCGACGTCTCTGCACGGCAGGATTGTCGCTGTGGGCCGAGGCTGCGTGTTCTCTCAAAACGAAAACCGTGCTGGCGATCCCTTTCTAGGAACTCCTCCCACGGCACCACATGTTCAGCTCCGGCCGAACGAAAGGTGACCTCAGGCCTCAAGATAAGTTGCAGTGTTTCACGTCAGGGGAGTTGGGTGTGCAGTGGTTTCCATGAGGCCATACTCCACCACGGAGTGCCTTAACTCTGCCACGCTTCTGGGGGCCCACAGGATAGGAGCTCGTTCGCCAAGTTCGCAGGATGACTTCTCTCCGTGCCGGAACGGCGGCTCCTGGCTTCTGAGGAAACTTAGCCTCAACAGGGCCCTGGAGAAAGCTCTTCACATTCATAGCAAGGGCAACGTACTGCTCTCTGGCTTGCCTGGGTTGAGTGCCCCAGTCGTCAAAGAGCCTCGCGAAGGCAGTGCTGCGCAGACTCCCTTTGCCAGTCGCACGACCTCCTTGACTGAAAGAGAACTGCATTGCCAAAAGGCACCGTGCTGACGACTGGCTCCAGGAGGAGACTCGGGACAGCACTCTCACAGAAGCGAAGGCTAGGCTGTGGGCCCAGCCTGAGGACCAGCACGTTTTCCACACTTAACACAGCTAAGGCATGAGCCAGACGACAGCCTTGGTCCCTGAGGCGTACCTAAGGTACTGCCATACTTACCCAGTAGATCCCACGCAGAGGTCCCTGTGCCCCAAAGGGCCTCCATGGAAGGGCCCTGTTCCTCCCGTGTGTTTCCTTGAGGTAATCGGAAACCACTGAGGATAACTACGTGAGCTCAGCTTTGAAACTGGGCGACCCTGGGCAAACCTTATTCCCCTCCGTGGTAGACGAGACAGTTGCGGGTCCTAAGCTGCCTGAAGCACACTCCTCGCGCCCACCTTCTCTTTGCTGCCGGAAGGCCTCCCATAAGAGGCCTGAGTTTACTCGTGATGCAAGCCGTCTGAGTGTACTCGTGTGAGGCCTGCTGCTCTCAGTTCCTTGCTGGGAGCTTCAGCAGGAGCGCTCTGGAGCTCGCCGGCAGAAGAATTGTGAGTCCCCCCGCCCCACCCCGGCCTCAAGCAAAAGTCCAGATTTCCCCCGTTAGGAACACCTCGGAGCGCCAGAGGGAGCGGAGGGGCATGCGTTAACGGAATGCTTCAACCGTGGAAGGTATTTCACGAGACACTGTGCACTCACGTTCGTTGTAACAACTGTCAAAGGGCACTGTATGCCTTCCACATATTCAATTTAATTTAATAATAGAGTTAAATAGATTCTACTGATATAAAATAATAATAATGGGGGAAAATCACTGCTGTTCTAGTCTCTGTGACATAATTAGTGCAGCTTGTATCTCCCAAATCTTACCATTCTGTTTCTCTTGCAGGACCAGAATACGGTGCTGCCCTTTGCATTCTCTGCTTCCCAGCACAGAAAACACTGGCAAAGAACAGGCAAGGAAGCTGGACATTTAAGCCACTCTAAACTACAGATTATTCTTGAAGGAGAATCTTTTAAGGAACTGAGTTTTTCGTTTTACATGTATAGTAATGAATATATACAACTGAATTTTACAGTTATTTTTAAACAGTTGTATAAATGTTTTCTTAACTGAGAGATGATTGATTTTACTTTTTCTGTTTTCACTTGTATTCATTATGACGTTTTTTAAATTATAAGCCTTGAATCAATATACTTATGTGAGTGTTGATAAGAGTAATCATTTCTAAGCTTGTTTGTCTCATGCCATAATATATACACATATTTCAAGATATTGAATTTATAGAAAATATATAGAAAAATATATGGAAGTGCATATTTAGAGAAAAAATCACTACTGATCACACCTCGTCAAATTATAAGATATGACAATTTCCCCTAACTATTGTCAATAAAAATGCTATTAATGCATTTGTATATGCAATGAAACTTTTAAAAATTCATGTAGGAAAATTATATCAGACAGCTCACAGATTAGATTGTACAAATATTGAGTACATTAATGATTATTCATTAAAAACAATCCTAGGTAAAAACAGTAATAAGATGTCGGTATTAAGCCAATCCTTTGAAGTAAAAAGTAATGGCATATAGGGTGTTAATAGATATTAGAGACATAAATTAAAGTGATTGGGCTAACTAAGGCTATAATGCCACACTAGCAATTCAGATTATTATGAGTGTTTTGTAGTGTCAGCCTGGGAATGCTCAAGGAAGTATATTCCAAACTTCCTTAATGATAAATGTCACCAGACTAGAGAGCTAAACGTAATGATTATCAGACCTCTGCCCCAAGAGATTCTCATTCAGTAGATTGTATTGTGACATTGTTATCTATAGTGTACCTTTAGTCCTCCTGGGGACTCTTCAGGCAAGCTTGAAAATCACCAAGGCTAAGAGGTCTGTGACCTTGGCACACTCTGAGCCTTTTAATCTTCCTCATTTGTACTTAAAGTTTGTGAAATAGGTTATAATTGTCAGATTATATAAACTATTTGTTTTATTTTACAGCATTTGCTCACCTGGTCTTAGTTGTGACTAACAACTCTGTGAACTACCTGATAGATATTTCATATATTCTCTACTTGGATTTAAGGATGCACATGCGTTCTCAAACTTAATGTGCATGAGGATCACTTGGACAAATCATTAAAATGCAAATGCATGCTCTGCCACCTAGATTTTGGTTCATTTGGCCTCTGATGGGACCTAGGAATTCACATTTGAAATAAGCACTCCTGCTGATTCTGATGAAAGTGCTGTACAGATTATATATTCAGAAATCCCACTGTAGAGGACTGATGAATTAAAATCACAGTAACTGTTGGAAATCCACCTAAATCTAAACAAACCCTGTGGAAATACTTCTGTGTTTGGAGCTTCCTACCAGCTGCCAACGTATTACCTGAATTTTACTATAAATGGTGCACTTGAATGTCATAAGACATTATCTTTATTCATTGGAATTATTTTGAGATTCATTCTATTTAAAAGACACTACAAGGAGGGCTTCCCTGGTGGCGCAGTTGTTGAGAGTCCGTTTGCCAATGCAGGGGACACGAGCTCGTGCCCCGGTCCGGGAAGATCCCACACGCCGGGGGGCGGCTAGGCCCGTGAGCCATGGCCGCTGAGCCTGCGCGTCCGGAGCCTGTGACCCGCAATAGGAGAGGCCACAACGGTGAGAGGCCTGCGTACCACAAAAAAAAAAAAAAAAAAGACACTACAAGGACAGAACTTCTAGGTGATTTAATTACGACAAAACTCCTATTATTTGCTATTTAGGTAAACTATTTTATTTTTAATGTCCAAGCAAAATAATTGTTTGCAATTGTAATTATACTCTTTACCAATGTATCAAAAACTCCACAAAGAAACTGGTATTATATTTTCCTACAGGAAATCTTGCAATTTTGCAGTTCACATTTTTAGTTAGGTAAAATACAACTTTCATTACTATGCACAGTGAGAATTTAAATGTTTCTGATCCTTTCTGCAATAAAATGTTATGTACATGCTTTAAGACAGTTGAATTACTATGCTTCTCACTAATGATGGAGTAAAATTTTACGTGAATGTGTTATAATATTTCTGAATCTCATTAAATATTACATTCATAGAATTTTATTTTAGAACAATAGCTATCATCTCTTAATTGTTATGATCCTGAAACACACCAAATGCATTTCACTTGGTCAAATTTGCATTGTAACTTATTTTAAATGTTTAATCTTAGACATCTGAGTTATTAGAAGGGTTGATTCAAAAATCGAATGTGTCTGGCTTGCAGAAGAATGAAACTGTCAATCCTATAATGATTAAAATAATGGATTAACAAATGTGCTAACCATATAAACAGTGGCTTTTTATATTGGTGTATCAGTGTTTTAAATTAGGTAAAATTTGTCAATGTGATCAGCTTTATCTTTTTTACTTTCAGATGATATAGTCCAATTTAATGAGGAATAATAACACTGGCTTTCTCACAGAGTTATTACCACAATGCAATCAGCAAAGTATGTTAACAATTTGGATAAACAGTCCTTGTGTGTGTGTGTGTGTGTGTGTATGAAAGTGCACATATGCCTGTGTGCACACAGAGTACATGTTTAATTATAATATTGATATTTTAAAATACAGTTATATTTATCTCTGTGAACACATTTTATTTCTATTTTGAACAGAGTGTTATTAATTCAACCATGCTATTGACCATCTATTTCTGATTTCCTAAATAATTATTTTAAACAGAAGTCATGTTCCTTTATCCAGGTTGGTTTTCCTCATCGAAATTGTGTGTAGAAGAATAATATCTTGATGAGAAAAAGAAGAAAGACTGCACAGTCTAACCCTAATTTTAGAGGGATAGCTTTTTATCTTCATCCCTGACATCAAAAGAGGAGGTATCATAACATTTTAAAGCTTGAGCTTTTTATTTGACCGAGATTAGAAAATAAGGAACTCTGGATTTTGTACTTGTTTACCTGAAAACATCAAATTTAATACAACTCAAAAGATATATTATATTCTAGTTTACTTTTCATATGTCATTGTTATAGTCAAATGTTCTCTTTTTTCCAAGAAGATAAAGTTTTCCTTTGTGAGTATATTTTTTTTAACTTTTCATTTTATATTGGAGTATAGTTTTTTTGTTTTGTTTTGTTTTTTTGCCACACCGTGCGGCTTGTGGGATTTTAGTTCCCTGACAAGGGATCAAACCCAGGCCCTAGTCAGTGAAAGTGCAGAGCCCTAACCACTGGACCATGAGGGAATTCCCTGGAGTATAGTTGATTAACGATGTTGTGTTAGTTTCAGGTGTACAGCAAAGTGGTTCAGTTATACATATACATGTATCTATTCTTTTTCAAATTCTTTTCCCTTTTAGGTTGTTACATAATATTGAGCAGATTTCCCTGTGCTATACTGTAGGTCCTTGTTGGTTATCCATTTTAAATACAGCAGTGTGTACATGTCAATCCCACACTCCGTAACCATTCCTTCCCCCCACCCTTCCCCCCTGGTAACCATAAGTTTGTTCTCTAAGCCTGTGAGTCTGTTTCTATTTTGTAAATAAGTTCATTTGTCTCATTTGTTTTTAGATTTCACATATAAGATATATAATACAATATTTCTCTTTCTCTGTCTGACTTACTTCACTCAGTATGACAATCTCTAGGTCCATCCATGTTGTTGCAAATGGCATGATTTCATTCTTTTTAATGGCTGAGTAATATTCCATTGTATATACGTACAACATCTTCTTTATCCATTCCTCTGTTGATGGACATTTAGGTTGTTTCCATGTCTTGGCTATTGCAAACAGTGCTGCAATGAACATTAGGGTGCATATATCCTTTCAGACCATGTTCTTCTCTGGATATATGCCCAGGAGTGAGATTGCAGGATCATATGGTAGCTCTATTTTTAGTTTTTTAAGGAAACTTCATACTGTTTTCCATAGTGGCTGTACCAATTCACACTCCCACCAAAAGTGTAGGAAGGTTCCCTTCTCTCCACACCCTCTCCAGCATTTATTGTTTGTGGATTTTAAAATTTGTATGGAGACACAAAAGACCCTGACTAGCCAAAGCAATCTAGAGAAAGAAAAACGGTGCTGGAGGAATCAGGCTCCCTGACTTCAGATTATATTACAAATCTACAGTCATCAAAACAGTATGGTACTGGCACAAAAATAAAAATATAGGACAATGGAATAGGATAGAAAGCCCAGAAATAAACCCACACACCTATGGTCAATTAATCTACGACAAAGGAGGCAAGACTATACAATGGGGGAAAGACAGTGTCTTCAATAAATGGTGCTAGGAAAACTGGACAGCTACATGTAAAAAAATGAAATTAGAACATTCTTTAATGCCATACACAAAAATAAGGTCCAAATAGATTAAAGACCTAAATGTGAGACCATAAACTATAAAACTCTTAAAGGAAAACATAGGCAGAACACTCTCTGACATAAATTGCAGCAATATCTTTTTCGATACGTCTCCCAGAGTAATGGAAATAAAAACAAAACTAAAGAAATGGGACCTAATTAAATTCAAAAGTTTTTGCACAGCAAAGGAAACCATAAACAAAATGAAAAGACAACCCACAGAATGGGAGAAAATATTTGCAAATGATGTGACCAACAAGGGATTAGTCTGCAAAATTTACAAACAGCTCATGTGGTTTAATATCATCAAAACAAACAACCCAAACAAAAAATTCGCAGAAGACCTAAATAGATATTTCCCCAAAGAAGATATACAGATGGCCAAGAGGCACATGAAAAGATATTCAACATTGCTAATTATTAGAGAAATGCAGATCAAAACTATCGATACAATGAGACATTACCTCACACCAGTCAAAATAGCTATCATCAAAAAATCCACAAACAATAAATACTGGTAAATATTATTTTTATTTTGTATTATAAGTAATTGTTTTTAATAGCTAAGAATTAATACATTTATAACAATGTCTTAAAAACAGAGAAAATCACAATTTGTGAGAATTTAAAGCCAAAATAGATCTATTTATTTCTAAAACATAAAATTGAAAAATTATTATTACAAGTATTCAAGTGCAGCATGAGCAGTGTTTAAAAAGATTTATAGACTTGTATTTCATCTAATATAGGAAATCATTCTAGATACTTATTTGTCCAGGGGATTAGTTAAACAAATGTCCCTAACCTATTTAAATTTGTCATCTCAATTGAAGACAGGTCTCAAGAAGTGAATTGGTGGACTCTGAAACACATGGACACACTTTGTGACCGTCCTATTATTAGAAGCTAAAAGGTAATTACAAATCACAGAGGTGGCAGCGGCTCGAAGGGGTCAGGTTAGAAAGACAAGGAGAAAAATTATGGTCTAATTTTTTTAAAAAAGGATGTGTGTTTAAACCCAATTGAGTTATTTAATGAGTAGATTTAGAGAAAGGATGGTACCCTGTCACACCACTTTAGCATACTGAATAGCTCAAGGGGAAAACGTTGCTAGGAAGCTTTAATTAATTTCCTTTGTCTAATCCTCTGTTAACACTAAACAAGCCACTGTCACATGCATCATATGAATTCCAAGGACAAAGTAAAAGCCATTTAAAAGTAGTCATATCCCAATAAGGTTATTAAGAGACCATTTCTAAGTTCCTCATTAAAGTTAATGCATTTAACACTAATACTGTTCAAAATCCATATTACAGTCCAGCAATTTCATAAAATATTGATTGCTTTGGTGTGTCCTTATATACTAATGTATTATATTTTTAAGTAACTTAGTGAGGCAAAAGTCCAGGTTATTTAGTTTCAGCTTGTTGTGAAAGATTGCAACTCCTGTAACAGCTTTAAATTGCAATAGCTCAAGCCTTTGGGTATATCAGTTTCTGTCTCTAAAATTGAGTGCCAGCATCACAGCCTCTGTATTTTGTCTAGAGCTTTTCTCTCTCAGGGTTATACAAAACAATAGGAGATTAATGGGGTAACATAGTAAAAAGTTTTATGAATGATAAATATTATCCCTATTTTTCTGTAGGAGAAATGGAGTCATATGTAGGTTAAGTAACCATTAAAAGTGTTATAGAAAAGGATCCATTTATGCTGCATTTAACTGCATTCCAAGCACTTATTCTTTGCTAATCTCCTTAATTGTCACTTTGAGTGCCAAAGGTGAGGTACGTATCCTGTATAAACATATGCAAATTTTGAATCATTTAAGCTGTCTTTTCAAATATTGATCAATATATCAAGTTTGATGATCAAAAGCCAGAATTTTCCTTACTCTTTGCCAAAAACGCCTTTTAGTGAGATTTTCTTTAATGTAATGAGGCGGGGCTGGGGGGAGGCATAGGTTTGCATATAAATGTATTTCCCATCAGTAAACTTACTTCCCCAAACATCTAGTACTATCATCTCAACTGAAAAGCTGGTGTAGAAAGAATGTCAAAGTCCATGCTGGAGAATAAAATCCTTCCCCACTGAAAACTGTAGAGCAGGTCTGAAGGGAATGACATCTCTCGCTATCTTAAGGAAATTCTTTTTCTTTTATTTTTTCCTGTCAAAATGCAGCTTAATTCAGTATGAAGACTATGTATAGTGGCTTGTTGCTTAAGGTTCTACAATGTTTTTTGCATAACGGTAATAAAGTGTTTTAATGATACATTTTTCCATTAAGACTTTGGAAGAATATATTGTTGGCATAATGGGTAGAATGAGAGAGTATCTTACAGTGTATGGCAAGAGGAGATGGGAAAGTTAAAGTAAAAGAAATATCATTGTATATTATTTTACATGAAATAAAATTTAATTAATAACAATAATTTGTAAAGTGATGAGCATAGCCAAACATAAATGTGAGTGAAATGAAACTAATATCAGAGACTAAAGAGAAATCTTCATAGATTCACTCTTCTGTAGAAATTGAAGACAGATAAAGGGAAAAGGGCATGGAGAGAATCAAGTTTTTAATTTTCATACAAAACATTAACAATCTATTGATATCAGATAAGTTCTTTGTATTTAGACCTCCAATGTGAGTGGTGGGAGCTATTTCAATGTCCCTAAATTCTTTCTCAATGAATTTCAGATTTCCTCTACATATATTGAAGAGAAATGTCGTGAATCTTTTAAAGAAATTAGTTCAAATGGAAAATAAGAAGAAATGGAGAAGAAAGAGAAGACAGCGGAGGTGAAGGATGAAGAGAAGCAGAACAAGGGAAAGCACATCATTAACATCTGTGAAAACATATGGTCAAGAGAAAAATACACTCCCCCTACAAAGAACTGGGGAGATCAGTGTTCGGCCCTCTTTCTGCCAGTTTACTTTGTAATTGTTTTGTCCAATTTACCTTAGGCTAGCCATGTATTTCCTCCCTACTTTACATACGTATGGAAATTGCACATTTTCTAGGACTGGGCTGAAACAAGTTTTGTCTTGAACACGTGGCAAATTTCCTACTCTCTTCTAAGCAAAGTCAAAATATGCCAAGAAAATATACCACATGGAGGTATAACACAACACAGGGTAAGGTGCATTTGGAAGCAAGCAAAGACTTTCCTAACAGGTGAAAAACTTTCTAGAGCCCAGGCCTCCTGAAAAAGAAAGTTCAACGTGAATATAAAGAGAGGAAGAGACTGCTATGGAATGAGCTTAAAAGAGTAGGAAGGGATCATATCAAGAAAAAAAAAAAAAACCTGAAATTATTCTTAGTTTGCAGTTTTATTAAGTAGAAAAGAGAAACTGTGGAAATACCTTACCTGTGATAACAGTAGGATGAGTTCGTGTTTCTGTAAACTGTTTCCTTTGCAGTCTGAATACTGGATTGGAAAGCAAGAAAAAAAAAAAGGAATTCAGATCAACAAGTTAAGGGTCATTTCAGCAGTTAACAGAAAGATAGTGGCAGCTGGAAAGAGGTGACAGTAGAAATGGAGAAAATAAATAATGTAGGAGGGAGAATAAAGAATTTTTGGTGCTTTGTGACAGGTGGGCAAAGGTGTCTTGTGTGATAACTGTATTAACGGAATGTCAATCCATTTACTAAGAAAGAGATTCAGGAATAGGAGAGATTCTGATGGAATAATATCACAAGTTAAGTTTGGGACAAGTAAAATTTGAGTGGAGCTGTCCAATTGTCTGCAAGATATTACCAAGTAGAAAAAATAAGATTTCTGGGCTATGAAGAAGGTATGTGAGTACAATGGGCTTATAGACAAGCAGAGGTACTGGATAAATTGGGTTTAAAAGCTTGACCATTTACAAACAATTTTCCTAATCAAAGGATTATACCTCAGTTTCTTCACCTGCAAAAGTGGGATTGCAGTGGCACCTCTTGACATTGATCTTAGAGATTATTGTGGAAATTCAATGAGATATTATATGCAAGACACTTGTCATACGTCTAGAGTTTTATACATATTCACGAATGTTAGCTATTATTGCCGTCACTATCATCACCATTTAAACATCTGGAAATGTATGACTTTCTTAAGAAGAAGAGATGTCTCGAGATTAAATGAGCAACCTCAGCATTGGAATACAGTTAGGGGAGGAGAATCCAGAACACAAAACTGAGTAATATGGGCAGCATTGGAAGTACATATATAACTATGAAAATGTTATGCAATAGTTATGAAAAATTTTCAGAGTCCAAAGAAAATGAGGGTTGAAAAATGTCCACTTTATTTAACAATAAGGACATATTGAATACACTTGCAAAGCAAATAAAAAAATATATAAATGTATCATTGGCATGGCTTAGGCATGAAATTTTTGGAGAGTAGCTATGCATAAGTAGCCACCAGTAGTAGATAGCTAATATTAGCAAAATATTTTGTGCATAGCAGATGGCACAGTTTTGGGAATTGAAGAGAACAAAAGGAGAAGAAAAAGAGAGAAGCTGACAAATTTATCAATTAATTAATTGGAGAAATAATCTTGCCATTTTTTGGAGGAGAGCAAGCTTAGGGTTATAAGAGAGGCATATGGTCAAGTAATCCTTTAGATATGCAAATATTGGCAATGGCTTTCTTCAGTGGAGTAGAGATGAGTAGTATGATCTCTATGAACTGGTAGGACTAAGAAAAATTTCTGTTTAAAGTTGGAACAACTTATTTGGTCAATGATCCATACTGTTCCATACATGGA